>NC_086199.1:5584811-5901119 GCF_035770615.1 Melospiza melodia melodia
CATTTTAAAGGCAGCAATGGAGCATTGGAGAATTTGGCTGCATGACTGGCAAAATTGTGATTTCTGATCTACTTTTGGCCTGGGTTCTGAGTTTGAGTAGGAGCAGCCTGGGCACACTGTGGGACATCTCTAGATTTAAAAACACTCCTAAAGCCTCTCTTCAACTATCCTGAATTTACTTCCTTAAATAATATCTATGATCAGGTGAGAAATTAAGCTCTAATTCCTCCATAGGGAACATTTAGTAACAGAAATATTCTTGTTTTGTGAGGTGAGCCCACAGGACATGACTAGGCCAGGATGCACATGGGAAGCCGAACCTGGATCATGAATTTGGGATATCAGCAGCAGCCAAAACCTCTGGTGCCTGTTTATATGACCTCCAATTTGAATTACAGAATCAATGTGATATCACTTTATCATCCATCTGACCTTGATGATGGTCATTTTATTGCAACAAATAAAGAAAATACTTCTGAGCACCCTGGGTATCCCTCAACAGGCCCAATACTGAGCCAGTCCTGGGCTCTGGATCCAGAGAGGTGTACTTTAAAATTAAATGTGTCTGATTGCTTTAAGCAAATATTTGGATGTGAATCATAACCTTGTGATCACTTTTGAGGGCAACAGAGGCTTGAACAAAATACCCTACCTCAACCTGAGCTGGACCTGTGACGGTGTTCACAGGGGTCTGAGGATGAGGGAAGAGATGAGGATCTGATTCCATGTTTCAGAAGGTTTGATTTATTATTTTATGGCATATATTACATTAAAACGATACTAAAAGAATAGAAGAAAGGATTTCATCAGAAGCCTAGCTAAGGATAGAATAGAAAAGAATGATAATAAAGGCTTGTGGCTCAGACAGAGAGTCAAGCCAGCTGACTGTGATTGGCCATTAATTACAAACAACCACATGAGACCAATCACAGATGCACCTGATGCATTCCACAGCAGCAGATAATCATTGTTGACATTTTGTTCCTGAGGCCTCTCAACTTCTCAGGAGGAAAAATCCTAAGGAAAGGATTTTCCATAAAAGATGTCTATGACACTGGACCCAGCTAAAAAGGCCCAGGGAAGACACAAACATTTTACAAAAACACATTACTAACATAGCCAGTCTTGGCATCACACACAACCCATGGCACAAGGTGGGCAGCAGCACTTGGAATTCCTGGGGAAGCATTTTAACATTTGTAGACTTTTAAGTCTGCTCCTCCACATTGTTTTTTCTGAGGCTCTGTTGGAATCACAGCAAAGCTCTGGCTCTTGTCACCAATGAGGTGACATTACATCAAACAGAAAGGAAATACAAGTCTAGTTCTTGTATTTAAGTTATATTAGAAATTTTAAACTATTTTATCTCCAAGCCAGCCACATTTTCAACTGAGTGTCACTGGGCAGTTAAAGGCCCTCACTGTGAGAGGCCTCATGGTTGTGTTATGGCATTTTGTTCTCACAGGGCCTTCACTCCTTTTTGCAGTCCCAGCCTAACCAAGTGAATAAAACACAGCATTTCTGCACAGAGACATTTCTGAGACATAATTCCTTTCTTTTCTTTTCTTTTTTTGTTTTTGGTTTTTGTTTTTTTTTTTTTTTTTTTGTTTTTTTTTTTTTTGCTTTCCTTAGGACTTAACCATATTGATGCCCTGCGCCAGATATCAAAACCGAACCCTGGTTTTAATTCTGCTGCCTCAGCTGCCCTGAAGAAGGGGTGGGAGCAGAGGAATCCCCAGCCCTGGGAAGAGACATTGCCAGCCCTGGGAAGGTGTGTGCACACTGGGAGCCCCTGTTCTGCCTGGATGTGCCTGCAGCAGCCCAGCTGTGCTGGCCCCAGCTTTGGGGACACAGCCAGTACTCAGCAATTTTTCTGACTCTCATTCATCCCTCTTGCCCAAGCAGCTTCTGGAACAAATCTTTCTCTCTGTGCTTTATCCCCCTTGAATGAGTACATTTTAACATTAGTTAAAGGGTTCTGTCAGAATTGGCAGATTTTAACATCAAAAATTTGAGTCATTGAGACACTCTTTAACAAGTTGGGGGTTTTTTTTAATGATCACTTAAATTTTGTATTTTATACTACTCAGAGTCAGGCCAACTACTTGAACAGAATTACTGAAATAATTTGAACAACAAGCCAACAGAGGAAACAGAAATCCATTGGGGCACCCAGGATGCATCCAAAAAGATGCTGCCTTGTCTATTCGTCCTGTCAATTAAGTTCCAATTAATCTCTTCAACACATGCTAAGATATAAACAAAATAATAAGAGCTACCAGTTCCAGTCTCTGGTTCTTTTTTGCAATTCCTTAAGTATTTATCATAATAAACTTCTAATTTTGCTGTGTTTGTCACCACCTCTTTGTGTCAACAACTCTTGAATATTATAGAACACTAAACAGAAAGGAAATGCAAATCTGTTTCTTGTATTAATTTATCTTAAACCTCATAACTGACCAGAGGACTGGAACTTGATGATCTTTAATGTCCCTTCCAACCCAAAACACTTTATGATTCTCTGTTTGCTTTTGGCTTATTTGGTTGTTAAAATATGCCTATGTTTCACTCACAAAAACATTTTTGCTCATGATGTGAGAAGTGTGTATTTCATGTATTATATGTTAAATATAACATGGGCAGTCCAACATATCTTGTATATATAAGAGAGGTTTGTGGTGATGCTTTGAGGTTTCAGTGCCACATGTAAATCTTTTAAGTATTTTTCATGTATCCTATGATGCTTTCTTTGGGCTTTTTTTGGTATTATTTCTATCTATTTCATAAATGAAATTCCTAGATTACAAAAACAAATACTAATACACCTTTTATATTAGTGAGCTGTGCAAGATGAGTCTGTTCTGAGTCAGCCGCTGTGATTCCAAGGCAGTTTATCACCATCAATGTCACAGAAAATGGGGACAAACAAAACTGGCTCAAAGGTACCTTATCCCACGTGATTTGAGCAAACAACACAAGCATGGATGGCAACAGTGGCTCTGTTGGAATCAGAGCAAAGCTCTGGCTCCTGTCACCAACTAGGAGCCAAACAGAAAGGAAACACAAGTCTATTACTTGTATATTAATTATATCAGAAATTTTAAACTATTTTATCTCCAAGCCAGCCACATTTTCAGTCACTGGGAAGTTAAAGGCTCTCACTGACCTGAATCAAGTCCTGATTTCTGATTAAGAAGTCACAGAAGCATCACAAAATATTGCAGGATCAAAGATGAACAAGGCTTAATGTTCTGTTTTGTTGCAACATATACCAGGCGCTGTTGAAAAGGAAATCTTCAGGAAAAGTTCTGCACCTGTTTTCACAATGCAAATTTCCTTTTCTGGGTTTTGTGAATACAGAAGCTTTGTCCTTGCCTCTTGCAGTAGGTCAGAAATTAATTATTAAACACTGATCCTACAAAGATCTTGGCTGGTATCAAATTTTTTATTCTAGCATGATCATGAACAGTCGTGTTCAAATTCTGCTGAGTCCAGAATTCAAGAGTAACTATGTTTGACGACTAGAAACAATGGAGTGGAAAACCAGAGAATCATAGAATATTCTGGGTTGGAAGGAACTGTAAAGACCATCTTGTTCCAACCCTTGCCATGGGCAGGGACACCTTCCACTATCCCAGGTTGCTCCAAACCCCATCCAATCTGGCCTGGAACGATTCCAGGGATGGGGCAGCCACAGCTTCTCTGGGAAACCTGTGCCAGGGCCTCACCAACCTCCCAGTCAAGGGTTTTTTCCTAATTTCTATTCTAAACCTACTCTCTTTCTGTTTAAAGACATTTATCCTCAATAATATTATCACTTTATATTGCTTATAACCTTCTACAAGTTCCCAAGCTTAATACCATTTGTAAAAAATGAACTGAAAGTTCTGCAACTGATTCATCAACATCCCTGATTGAGAAATGCCTGCTTTAAAAATATTAGCATGTTTAGATTCTTTTCAGTTGCAAATGAAATACAAAATGTTTTCTCTAACTCATGCAAATTATAAGGATCTCACCATGGTTCTTCCCAAAGGTGTAGAGAAACATTCACTGGAGCTATCTTTCCCTTCTGACTATTTTTAAATCCTTGGACAGGCTCAATCCTATAGCATTGCTTGAATTTCCTCAGGTCCTGACTGATCTCTATGAGCCATCAGATTTTCATTGGCATTTTTAGCTTCCATTCTCAGCAATCTGTGTTTCTCACAACTGTCTAATTCTCACTGCTATCACTTTTCCTATTTTTTATTCACTTCTGCTATAGTGGAATAAAAGAGCCATGGCCTGACCCAGCAGGGCCCATAAATATTTGCTTTCATCTGTAAACTTGAGAGGGTGAAGATGTTTTTAATGTAAATGAGTGTGTATTGATGAAGTATTTAGTGTTTCTGCATCTTTAAACATCTCCTAAACAGCCTTCGCATTTTTTATATCAAGTTTCTGTGTCACTCTGGTGACATTTTGCTAGTGCCTGCTTGTAACACATGAAAAATTTCCTTTTTAGAGCATCAAGGCTGCACAACGGATGTGCTTCTGAGACACACTTGCTTGTTCTTTTAAAGCCAAGATCAAGTGCTTAATTTACTTGCTTCATTTAAGGATTCCAGGAATTCTAAATGCTCTGGAAGTATTTCAAAGGAGAGTGTCAGTGAAGCCTCAAGAATACTGAGCAATTTTTTAAAGAGAAAGGACACTGGTGGCAAAGGTAATGACAGAACCAGAGTGACTCAGGAAATTGCAGTCAGGTCCTTTGCATTCTCCCCCTGTTCTGTAGAAATTGGCCTTGAGAATTATTCATTAGAACATTCAGCAGCTGTGCTCAGTTTATTTATTCTGCCAATTCTGAACCCAACCTTTTTCTGATGTCACAGAAGTATAATGTTGAAGCATTAATGCTCCTAGCAAACTCTACAAACATAAATTCTCTGCTACATATTTAGCAACAGAGTTTTCTAATGCTGACCTTTCAAATATACCCTGCCCTCAAATTTAGAGGCTTCGGAATATTTCATGTCTAAATCCAAATGAGCTTTGCCATGTGCATGTTGAACCCTCCACACTAATCCATTTCTTGTGATCAGGCAGGATTAAAATTTCAGAGTTCTGCTGAATGCCATTATGAAAAGCAGATTGCAAGGAGAGAGCCAGTACATCTAATTTCAAACCAGCAAGCACTGAGAATAACCCTCTGAACATCATCTCTTACCTTGAAAGACCACTTAAAATTATAAACTAATTAAGTAGCTGGTGATGAGCAGCAGGACTGTGGGAAACTGGTTTGCTTCAGGAGGGAACCTCGTGTTTGGGTTACCCAATGCTTAATCAGGTGGGAATTCTCAAGGTTCTTCAGATCAATCACAACAGGTCTCTGCTGGATCCTCCAGTGCCAGGCATTATATTTGAGCCAATATTTGAGCCAGGCATTTTATTTGAGCCAATATTTGAGCCAGGCATTGTATTTGAGCCAATATTGCAGCTGTCCCTTCGCAGGGACCATAGGTTTATAACACTCATTCAACTGCTCATTTGCACAGAATTTGTAGGAAGGCAAGAAATGCTGGTCTGACAAATTGGCCCAAAACTCATCCATAGGTTTAAAAATTAGCAGTAAGGCCAGCAGATGGATACACAGATAGCATAATCCCATCAGCTTGTTTCCTCAGGAAAGTGACCTAGCAAAAAGCCACAAGACTCAGTAGAGGAAGATCCAAGGTCATCCTAACCTGTTCTGATCCATCAGCTGAAATCATGTTAATCTGCCCAGTATGAAAGGTTAAAAGCTGCTCTGTCAGTTCAATCTGTTATTAGAACAAAGAATTGCTAGAGGAAAACACATTTCTGCTGATAACGGTAGCATTTCGTTCCGTGTGCATTAGGGAATTCATGTTTAGAAAAATTGCCAGGAAAATTAATGCTTTAGCATATGTCATGTATGGTTTGTGACATCAGAGAGAAGGGACTCATAAAGGGTGCAATAAATACTTAGGAAAAGAAAATAATACAGCCAAAAATGTTCTTTGGTGATTAAAAAGCAACCTAATACTGATTATCAAAGTGATTGTCTTACAGACTACCTAGATACAATACTTGATGATTTGGGCCCTGACAATATAATCTGAATTTTTTTGATGGAGACTCTGTGATCTTTTCTGTGTTGAACAATGATTGCTAACACATGGTAGTATGGGAAGTGGGGAGTCCCAGTCATACAAAGTGATTATAGTCAGGGTCCCTGACTGCCTTACCTTTACAGAAAGCTTCCTGCCAGGTGTCCAAAGTCAGATCCTGTCTAAGAAACTCATTTCACAACCAGGACAGCAAAATACATGTTTGGTATCAACATTTGTGTGTTTTCTGCTCACATTTGTCTTTTTTTTTTTTTTTTTTTTTTTTTGCTTAATTCAGAACTGTGGAGGTGGTGTTTGCAGATCAGTTTGGAAATGTCTGCAGTGGGAATTTATACAACAACAATTTCATGCCTTTCACATTTAATCTTTCTCCCTAATGCCAAGGGGGTTTCATAACACAGTCTTGTCTATTTTTTTTAATAATACCAATGATAAACTAATTTCCTTTGATTGAAAACAGTCTTTAATCTCCTTTATTATCCTGTTGTTTGTGGGTCTTGTAACAACAGCAATCACCCATCACCAAGCTGATTGCAACGACGCTTTCCCTTTTACAGTTCTGTTGCAGCAATCTGATCCAAAATCAGTGAATTGCACCAAACTTTCCTAAACTGACCAATCATCCCCCTAAAGACCAGATTCCCAAATCAGGAGAGTGTAACTGGCAGCTTTGCTAATGTGTTAGCAGAGGAACATTCTGTTTGATTAACTGTGTTTCCTTTTTACATGGATTATGGCTGAGCTACAGTCAGATTGAATCAATACTGCCTGGACAAAAGCTCCCAAATCAGGTAACAAAGAGGGAGCAGCTGTGCTCAGAGGTGCCCTTGTGACTGTGGACAGCAAGGATGTGACAAAAGGAACAAGTGCCATCAGCTTTTAAAATAGACTTTTATCTGTCCTGTACTCCATGGAGGAGGAAGGAGGTGCCTCCAGTGTCAGCAGCTTTGGATTTCCATTTTTTACCTCTTCTGAGCTTGAAGAAACCCAGTGGATTGCTGGTTTTGTTTCTTTGTTTTTCACACATATGGCATGTGGGGCATCACCTTGTTGCCTTTTCTTAGCTAAATTCTTTGTGAACAGATTGTTAGGCCACTTCTTCATCCAACCAACTGTGCCAGGCTGCCATCACCTGTATTCTGGATCCTTCTTTGCATAGGGTGCCAGGCATACGTTCATTTTTCATCTTTCTGCAAAGGATTTCATTCTGAGCAAAGGAACCACCTGTCCCTCTGCTGCTTTGATCTAGGAGATTTTGTCCACGTGTATCCAATCAGTTTGATCACTGATATTTTGTTTTCCTTCCTAAATTTGTAACACATCACACAACAAAATTTTAGAAATATATGTTTGGATGGTGAGAAATATATTGAGATAGTATTTCAGTCCCTTGAGCCTGACCTGTGAAAACTCAGCTGTCTTACACTGTGTGATGTTCTGATGGCAGTCACAACTCCTTGTTAGAATCAATGACTTCAGTCAGTTCAGATTACTGCACCTTTTATGAGCACAGAGAAGGCTTTTTTTTAGATTCATCCAAAGCTCTTCTGCAGCACTGTGTGCAGTCTGAGCAGTCCTTCATCCTGCCATTAACCCTCCTTCCCTCTGCTCATTCCATAAGTGAAATTCTTCCCGTCATCCTCCGAAGGATTCGGCCGTACTCCCTTCGTCTTCTTTCTTCACATCAATGTTGGATCTGCCTGCGTCCTAAAAAGCATTTTCAAATCACCTTTCAGCTTGCATTTCTCATGTGGGCACTTTTTCAGGGCTGAAATTTCCGGGAGCTGTCAGGATTCATTGGCTCATTTCTGTATACATAGGGCAACGTCCACCGTCCAGTTCAGCTTCATCGAGTCAGACAAGCCTCGCAAAGTCACCACGCAGAATTCCCTCCATACATTGCTCAATTTTATAGAAGTAAGAGAGGCAGAGCTTCAGAAAACCCCACAGAACCCAGCTGTTCCCTGCATCCTTCTCAGGACTTCACCCAGCTCTTCTTGCCTTCATTCTTTTTATATGTTCAGCAGCCGGAGGGTGGGAAAAACATGAATTTGTTTTCAGATTTTCTGGGGAAAAGGGACACGGACAGAAGCACCCATGAATATGGGCTGTCTGGCCATTCAATCACAAATTTCTGTGCTCATTTTGTGAGTCTGTTTCCTCATGGGAGATGAACATTCCTTACACAGACTGGTCTTGAAATAATTGTTCAGTAACTGTGGGAAGACCCCTCTTGTTGATGGAAAATATTTTTTTCATTCTAACACCTTCAGGCTTCCTCTCCTTTCTTTTCTTAAGTAATGAGAAAATGTACCTTTCTTAAATATGCCTGAAACCTGGCTGATGTTCCCAAATTTAGTGTAAGTCAACAGAAATATTCCATTATGTTTTTCAGACAGCTTCTCAGAATGACTTGCTCAGAATCACTGATTAAAACAGCTTTTAGCTCAGTAGCTGCTATTTAAAAACATTTAAATCAATACTGAAATGGAAATTATTTCATTATTACTGTATGACATATATAAAATTGACATTTTTTCCCCACAAAGGCAGCACAAAAATATTTAGTAAACACCTACACCTCATTTCAGATTTATTGATGCTTCTGCCATCTTCTGTTAGTAATAGTACAGTAATATTGTCCAGATTACTTCTAGTATAGATACACACTCAAATTGTTTCCCCCTTTCCCTTTTCTGTGTTTGTTCTTTTCATCTTTTTCTTTTTTAAAAGTTTTTACTTCTATTTATTTTTTTTTATTTATTTTTCCATTTATTCTACCTGCTTTCAATTTCCCACTATGTGGATACTCTCCTCTTAATGACTGTTGTTTTCTTTCTCAAGTATGAGGTATTCTAGGGACAAAAAATGTGTCAAACACTTCCCAGATCCTCCTGACTCTTTCTCCAGAAATTGAATTAGCCCTTTATTTTGCAGCCTTGTTGAGATAAGCCTGTGTAGTAAAGTATGCATAGTACATATTTACACACCTTAACACGATTGAATATTGCCTATCAATGTACATTTTGGATGTTGTTTTGTGTGTGATGTATGAATGTAACCATCTCATGTCCTCTACCTGCTCTACAATCACCAATATTTAGCAGTTTTGTGGAAATTGGGGTTTCCAAGCCCATTGTTGCATTGGCTGGGTCTTAAGGAAGAAGCAAAGGTAAAATGAGAACTCTTGTTTGTTTCTCTTTCTTATTAATCCATTAGCTCATGCTGCCTAATTACAGGTCAGACAGAACATACAGGAAGCTTTCACAAGCAGATGAGTGGAACACTGCATGTTGATTTATTTAGCCCTGCTGTCATTCTACTGTTGTGACAATACACACAGAAATCACCAAAAAGGTCCCTTCCAACCCAAACTATCCTATGATTCTAGAAGTATTTTACTAAATTAAGCAGCAGTTTACAGCTCTTTTCATGGCCCCAGACTTCAATGACCAGAGGGGTGGGTTTATTTATTTGTTTGATTTTCATGGTCTGGATGCTGAAGCTTTAACCTATCTTCCACACATATATGTGTGCATTTATGTAACTGCATAAATGTAACATTTACACCTCCAAGTAATAGGTTTAATTTTTCAGCACATCTCTTTTATAATATACAGATATAATTCCCACAAAATCTGTGCCAGTGATGAATCAAATTGCAGTCATCCATATGTACTCTTCACAATTACACATATAACCAATGCCAATCATAATGATTGACCTGAGCCTCGTTTCTCAGGATGCCCAGATTTTATTTAGGAAGATATTTTGTTCTAAGTAGAGATGGCAGACAAATGAAATCAAACACATTGTCATCCACTGTCACTGAAGTGGTTCAAAACAGCACACAAGCAATTCAGAAAGCTCATGAGTGGCTTTTGCTGAGGTGGAGCCACTGATCATTGCCTGTGTTTTGACAGCCAGCAAATGCTCAAAAAAGGATGGGAGCTGCCTACCAGCCTGTTGAACAAGTAAAATAAGTGTTGTTCAGATACCAAGGACAGTATTAATGCAATCTATAATGGGTCTCTAATGCAGTTATCATAGCGTTAAAATAGATTTTTCCCCCTTCTAGATAAAATTTCTATAGCAACCTCAAGGTTTGTAAAGTCAGAAAAAATATAAGGTATAAGTTAATTTTTGAGGTTTCATTTTTGCTCTCTTTTTGTTGTCTCCTTTGTAATTAGAACTATTATAATGATATGATTATAACAAAATTTTTTAAATTTCAATTATTAAAGTGTTCTTACCTCAGCTCACAGATTTTACCTTTTTCTCTTATTTCTCCTCAGAATGGGGTGAAACAATGAGTGGTGGCAACTTAATTGCTGACTGGGGTTAAACCAAAACACGATGCCATGCAACTACATCCACATGGAACAAGAAGAGGAGCAGAAATACCCCCACTTTCACAGGGTATCTGCATCTGATTTTTTTTAATGAAAGTTTTTAATAACTTTTCATGAAAGTTATGCCTTTTTTTCAGACATAACTTACTGTCTTGCCTCATAATGTTACTGCATAACGCAGTTTAGCAATTTTGCCTGAATGTTTGAAACTGTAATTTCAAGGTGCAATACTCACCCTTAAAACTTCCCTGACCACCTTTTCTCAGTAAGTGGGATTCCAGTTTATCTTCTTGACGATCATCACCTACATGGATATTTCCAACTTTAATTTGGTAATGCAAGAACATATTGCCTTGTCTTGAAAGATGCTATTTTTTCCCATCTTCTTCCAGAAATAACACAGAAAATAATCTATATTTATTGCTTTGCCACAAGCCTGTTGGTTTGAGCCAGCTCTCATTGCTGCTCCTTCATTATTGTGATTCAGTCCTGCCTTTGCCCATCCTTCTTTTTGAGAGTGAGGTTGTGCCCTACCTCATGAGCATGAGCACTGCTACTGGTCATCAACATTCCTTTTTGCCATATTTCAACCTTTTTGGTGACAAGGAGCTGCCTGGACCTTATTTCTTTACTCCAGACCTTGCCCTGAAATTCTCACTGACTGTGAAGCTCAAAAGAAACTCCCCAACAGTTGGGCATCTGCTGGTCACTGCCTGCCACACTGACCAACTTCATTGCTCATTATCTTCTTGTGCTCACCCATCTGCCAGTCTGTCTGCCTTCACTGGGTGTGCCTCATCTCAGTTTACAGTATAGATTCACTGCAACAGAGATTTTTACAGGGATTCACTGCCAGGTTTCCTAAATACAAGAATAACAGCAACGGAGAGGAGGCCAGCCCAGCACGTGTCTGCTGAGAACAGAAGGGTCACTGTCTCTCTAGTCCACTTTATCACTGAGACCCCACTCACTGAAACAGCTCATTGCCCCACAGCAGACCTGTAGTTTTGTATCACAGCATGAAACTTCACTGGAGAGTTGTTTGATGAGTGGAATTCCTTCCTTCCAGCTTAAAAGTAGTAGTCATTTTAACACTGGTTTATCCAGAAGGATCCCCTGAGTAATGAGGAGATGTGGAGTCTGTTCCCACTTTGTGTTCTGCAAGCCAATTCTCTCAGTTTGTCTCAGTTTTGTGTATGTGAAGCACAGAAAGAGTTCTTTTACAGATGTGAAACACAAGTATTGAGGATGATGAGAAGCATCAGTACAATCAGTTTTATTTTCACATCCTCATCAACCTGTTCAACTTTTCCTAAAACGTTTAATGATGAAGCTGATATATCCATACCTGTATTCACAGATGTAAAGCTGAAAGAGGGCAGGTTTAGATTAGAGATAAGGAAGGAATTCTTCCCTGTGAGGGTGCTGAGGCCCTGCCACAGGGTATCCAGAGCAGCTGTGGCTGCCCCATTCCTGGCAGTGCTCCAGGCCAGGCTGGATGGGGCTTGGAGCAACCTGGGATAGTGGAAGGTGTCCCTGCCCTTAGCAGTGAGTGAAACAAGATGATCTTTAAGGTCCTTTTCAACCCAAACCATTCTTGGATTCCATGGTTCTGTAATAAGAAGCTCTACCAGTATACACCTACAGCACAAAGATATTATATTTCCAATTGCCTCCTTAAATTTTTTACTGTTAGGGTGCTGTCCCCATGCTCAACCACATCTAAACTGTTGCTGAGCTGGAAATGCTTCTTGATGCACTAAATCTCATTTCTTTGCTTCCCACACCTATGCCTTCATTGTACAAACTTCTTTGTATAAATTTCTTTGTATATATCCTTGTATAAATTTATATATTATATATATATATATATATAACATATAACACATAACATATAACATATAACATGATATTAATATATTATATGTTATATGTTATATATTTTATATTATACATTATATATTATATATTGTATATTATAATATATAATATAATCATATATTATGTTATATATAATAACTATTATATTATTTATTATTATTGTATTACAATATATTATATGACATAAATATTCTATTTATAACATATTATATTATTATATAATAATGTTATTATATTATAAAATTATTATATAATAATAATAATATACAATAATGTTATTATATATTAATATAATATAATATAATATAATATAATATAATATAATATAATATAATATAATATAATATAATATAATATAATATAGTATAATATAATATTATATTATATTATATATTTCTGTAATATATAATGTATAATATATTATATATCATAATATCCTTGTATAAATTTCTCGCCATAAATAATTTACTGCATAAATAAAACCCTTTAGCAGGATGATATCTTCTAGCTCCTACCAGAACAAATACTGTGATTTGGCAACACTTCACTGCTTTGCCAAACCTCAGTTTTCACATTGGTAGGAAGTCACTGCTGAAACCAGGTAGATTAAAATCCATGCACACTCAGGCTCTGTCTCAGACCCTCATCTGTCAGAAATGTGTGAGCACAGATCTCTGTCTGGCTGCATCAATATCTCTGTTTGCAGACTCAGGGCCTTCAGGAGTCAGCAAACCCCATTTTCCCACTCGAAGCCACAATGCTTGTACACAGAGTTCAAAGCACTTTCGGATTGAGCCATTTCATGTGTAAATGTTCTGTTTCAAAACTGACCCGTGCTTTTATTCATTGGACATCACTTAAATAAAAACATGGCAGGATGAG
Source organism: Melospiza melodia melodia (assembly GCF_035770615.1). Lineage (NCBI taxonomy): Eukaryota > Metazoa > Chordata > Aves > Passeriformes > Passerellidae > Melospiza > Melospiza melodia. The sequence continues at coordinate 5,598,058 of NC_086199.1, forward strand.
TGAGTAAAGCAATAGAAGCATGTTCAGACTATATCTTCAGAGAAGTATCTGGTTTATATTCAGGTTCAGTGAAGATGTTATACCTCATTAGCTACAACAGAACTGAGCCATTTTCTCATTAGATCATCCAAGTGGAACAACACAAAAGATTTTTTGAGTTTGTCAGTTGCATTTTAGTTGTGCTTTTTAAAGTGCTTGCTCGAAAGAAAGAATTGAAACCTTATGGTGTTGCTTAAGCTCAAAAAGTGCTTTTGATCTTAAGCTTCAAAAGAGATTTTTCCCAGCAGAATAGGCTGGCACTTTATTTAGTACCAAGTTAGGTAGACACCAGAACACTCTGTACATAATAATATTTTCTTGTCTCATGCTATTGATTAAATCTCTTTTAATGCTGTCACTGCCAAATTTGAGATGATTTACAGTTCTTTACTCACAAGAAGTTGATCGTTACTGTTTATATTACTGCAAAGCCAAAAAGACTTTTCTATCCTAAAGACTATGATACAGAATCTTTATTGTTTGGGGGAGATTTTTTCTTTTCTTATGAATCATTTTCCAGTTGCAAACTCACCAGGGGACTCTGGATTTCCTGGAATACCAGCAAACTTTACAAGACATAATCCTCTCAGAACAACAAATGGGAGCCTGAATGAAAACATTTACCATTTATTTGGCTCTGATCTTATACTTGCTCATGAACATCAAGAGAGTCTCCTCAATAATTCAAACGAAAGCAAACATAAATAAATAGGATTACAGATTCCTGAATTCTTAACACAGTTACACTCCTTCAGGTTACACTTCTTGATTACACCCTTCCCATCCCTGGAAGTTTTCCAGGCTATGTTAGGCAGGGCTTGGAGCAACCTGGGGTAGTGGAAGGTGTCCCAAACATAGCAGAGGGTTAGAATGAGATAATCTTTAAGATCCTTTCCAACCAAAACTATTCAGTGTTTCTGTGATATTCTGGATATTTAACACAGTTATGCTCCTTCATGCTACATATTATATGATCATATAGAGCATTTTTAAGAAGTTCAATTTTATCTTTCCTGGGTATTTTGCAAAACTGTAACTTTTACACAACCTTCCCTGAGCTGGAAAATGTGTTTTCTGGAAAAATATATATCTTTCTTAGTTCTTGACCCTTGGATGGACCTTTCAGATAGAAGAATAAGCCTTTCAATGCTTTCACAAGCTTTGAGGTTTCTGTTGTTTGGTTTTTTTTTTTTCCTTTTAATTTATGAACCAATTTCAGACTGTAAATTAAAGTTTTAACTATCCTAGGAACTGAAAAGAAATTATGAAAACATTGTTCTGGTGAGGAAAATTGAGAAGAAAAGAAGGATGCATGCTGAACTTGGTGACTGGCAGCTGGGGAGGCCACGCAGGGGTAATATTCATGTGCATTTTGTGTTACAGATAAGCCTAAGAACCCAGGAATTACAACAAATAATCTTTGAAGCATCCATGTGGAAAGAGTTCTTGGGCAAGCCAAAGGAGCAGCAAGTAATCTTCTAAACCATTTGGTGCATCACAGTGCTGCAGCTCGAACCAGCCAACTGCACCAGGGCCACACAGACAATCCAGGCAGGTGAGGCTCTTGCCAGCCCCAAACTTTCTGCTTTCTTCATTTTGGGGTTTTTTGGGATGGAGGGGGTGCAGCCAAAGCACTTCTCTTCAAACATTGCTTTCCTTCCTCTATTCTCTTTATCTCATTTTCCAGAGCACCAAAACCATATTTGCTCTCTTTCTCCTGATAAAACTTGCAATGCATCTAAGAAAACATTTAGACAACAATTAAAAATTTTGCAATTAGAACAATGGCTGCACTATAAAATGGAGCCAGCTGTTTAACTGAAATAAGCTGATATCTCCCAAATCCATGCTTAATCCTTTTCTATCCCTAATTCAAGACTTTGCTTTTTTGTTTATTTGTTTTCTGTTGCATGAAATCTAGTTTTGCTTAGCAATTAAAAATATTAAGTATGGAAGCAGAAGTGCATGGGTAGAACTCTTACTGTATTTATATTTATAGTTAATATTTATAGTTAAATATTTTATAGTTAAGATAGGGTTAATATTATAGATACCATGTTAGAGAATATTATGAACAATAATTATGATACAAACAGCAGAATTTTGCTATTACAGACTGTTAGAGGCTGGAACCAGTACATAACTGAGTTTTATCATGTTTTACCAACATTTATCATCATATCAAATGTTTCTCCTCAACAGGGATATGAACAAACCCGGAACTCCAACTTTTACATTTCCATCTTGATTATTAATATTTATTACCTGGAGAGATTTCCTCAAAATCAGATGTGTAAGCCAGTGAGGTGATTCCTTATTCTGCAAAGTTGCATTTCACGTAAGATTAGTCACAAACATTTTTCTTAGATATATTTCATGTATTATTATATTTATACACCACATATAAGCTGTAATTTTTCTTTGCTAGAAATTTAAAAATTGTATGCCATGTTTGCCAATGAAAAAGTGATAGTTAAGGTCTTGTTCTCAAAGATGTTTCTCCATTACCAGCTTCAGCTGGTGTTTACATAAGCTCAGGGGGTGTGGTATTTTCTGGGGTCCCCTGTGGCAGGAAGGAATGAATCTGACTCCGTGTTCTTAGAAAGCTAATTCATTATTTTATGATATTGTGTTATATTAAAGAATGCTATACTAAAACTATATTGAATAATAGAGAATGGATACTTACAGAAGGCTGAGATAATAATGAAAAACTGGTGACTCCTTCCAGAGTCTCAACACAGCCTGGCCATGATTGGTTATAAAGTTAAAATAATTCACATGAAACCAATCAAACAATCACCAGTTAGTAAACAATGTCCAAACCACATTCCAAAGCAGCCAAACACAGGAGAGGCAATCAGATAATTATTGTTTTCATTTTTCTCTGAGGCTTCTCAGCTTCCCAGGAGAAGAAATCCTGGTGAAGGGATTTTTTAGAAAATATCATGGTGACAGTGACGGGAGTAGTTTCCACAGGAACATGACTGACACCATCAAACCTCTGGAGGGGAAACACTTTAAATAAACCTCATTTGAACAAAGGAGGGCCATGCTGACTCAGATGTGGCAGACGAGAGGGCAGTGGCCAGAGGAAGTGACATTATTCAGCATGGCTGATCTATACAGAGCTCAGTGCCCCAGCTGGCCCCTCCACTGCACAGATCCTGTTACAGGTACTTCTCTCAGCTACTTAAAACATGGGCTTTTCTGGCCTTAAGCAGCACCTATTAATTTTTCTCCGTGTTTTAACTGATCCTCATGCATTTTTTTAAAATTCCAACACATGGAGACCATGTATTTTGAAGCCTGTAGATGAGCTGCTGCAGCAAGCATCCTCTGTCAGTAGTTTTGTTTGCATTTCCTCCCATGCCACAGCTGCTCTTTGATCTTCTCTCATATCTCTTCTTTCCCCATACCTCTCAGCCTGTTGTAACTTTACAATTCCATGCTTAGCGTCGGGGGGTTTCCAATTTAACAATGTTTTTTATTAAATCCAACATGCTAAAATTGTAAGAAGAACAGCACAAAGGCACCTGGACAGTAAAAAAAAAAACAACAAAATGTTTGCCTTTCACTAAGCAACACAAGTCATATCATCCCAGACCAGACAAAGGGATGGTTTAGGGCAATTGAGACCTTTTCTTTAATCTTTCCCCTCATGGTATCTCTTTAGGCAAAAATAAAGCCATTCTGGTGTCTGGACAGCCTAAATCTTATTTACTGTGGTTAGATTGCTTGGAAATATTATCTTCCCTAAATTTATTAGTTGACATATTTGTAGCATCTTTTACATTTATTACTGATATTTACTTATTCATTTCTGTTTACAATTGACTTTATTAAAGGGGAGAAATCTCGCACACAACCCTTAAATAAAAATGAAACAAAAATGCTGTTAGTCATTGTTTCTGCTTACTGGATCTGTTTTTAATCATCATTTATTTTTTAAACTTCAAGGAAGATTCACTGATGCATCAAAGCAGGAAAACAAAAGTAATCACTTGAACTAATTTTTTTGTTGCATTCCAGCCCCAAAAACCATCTGAACCAATGCATTTCTCCCTTAGTCTTTGGTGCAGTTAACTGAATTTTTTCCTCAGCTTGTGTGTTGCCTAAATAATCATAACACTCGTGCATGATTTTTAATTACAACTTAAATTTACTGCAAGATAATGCAAGTGAATTCTATGTATAATATATATATAATATAATATATTACATACATGGAATATGCATGTTCTATGTGTATTCTACATACATAGAATACATTCTAATATATAATATTAGTACAGTGTATATTTATATTATATGTATTATATATTTATTTTATATATATAAATTTATATATATTTATATATATATAAAATTTTATATATATGAAAATTTAAAAGTTTAAAGTGTTTTCCTTTGCTGTGATCAAAAGAAATAACCCATACAGGAAGGCGAAGCTCTTAAAAGACAGAATTTCACCTCACTGTTCCTCAAAAAGTAACAAATGCTTGAATTTTACCTTTCTATTGGAGAGATGATAATGAGCTCTTTAATATACAAAAGCATGCACTGTTTAATGTACAAAAGAAGAAATTTGCTTATTTAGTATAACAATTTTCTTTTAAAACTGGGGTCTCCACTACAGTCCCCAGCTTAAAAGGGAGCATCACATTTGTCTGCTTGTCTGAATATTAATAATTTCCAGGCTTCATTTTGTTTTGTTCTAAATATTTTAGTTGTAAATTATATTTCAGTAGAGGGGAAATTCTAGCAAAAAAAAAAAAAAAAAAAAAAAAAAAAAAAAGGAAAAAAGGATTTTTAAAAGGATCATTTGGACTCAAATGGAAACACCTGTGTTTTAAGATTGTTGGGATTTTATCCTTTGGTGGCATCAGGGAGGAGGTTTGGACTGAGTCACTCCACGCACCAGAGGCCTGTGGATGAGAGGGATAATGAGATAATTTGTTATTATCTGTGGGATTCCTTCAGGTCCCCTCCTGTTCCAGCTGTGCCCCAGTACAGTGCTGGTTTCATGTGCCACAACTGGAACAGGCTTGAAAACTTTCTGGGTAACCAGAGAAATCAACAAGCTGGAGCTAAAAGATGCAAGAGGATGCTCAGGAACCACCAATGGCACATTTCTATACTCTTTATTCCTGTTTTAGGGAAGCAAATTCAGTATTTCATCTTGTTTGCAAATAATCTTTCTAAAACAAAAAAAGTTGTAAAGATGCTTCAGAGGGATGTACTGAGGTGGATGGTGAAACCCTGTCTTGTCTGTATTAGCAGCAGAACTCCAAGTAAATTAACAAATTCCTGCTTTCATCCATGAACAGAACATATTAAAGTTATTGTCATGGGAGTACATTATAGGACTCAATGTGATGTTACTAATATATTAAAGAGGTATTGTTATAATTATTATTTCACTAAATTAATAGATATTTTTAAAAACAAAGCTTCTGTGGTGTAATGTGGAGTTGTTTATAGCCTCCCCACCTAAATCAAGCCTAAGTGTCAAAAGAACTGCAAAAAATGAGAGAAATTCTGGGGAAAAAAATTATTCTGAGCATTGTTCCACAGACATAAGTGGTGTTACCAAAGGGAGATTTTGGGCATTTGTACTTTCATTTTAATACAGTGATCATGAATGCATAATGAATATGAAATATCAATTATGAAAAGAAATTATTTAATTCAGTGAAGCAACCATTTACACATATGCAGAATACCTGTGGGACTCAGAGATGCCTTTGGTTTGTTCTCTTTTCAGTCACCCTGGCAGAAATCAGCAATAAAATCTAATAATTTAGTTTACAATAAGTCTGATTAAATATTATTTCTTCAGATTTGCACTGGAAAAAAAATGGAGAGCAGAATCTGATCTCTCCCATTTTACTGCATAGTGGGTTGGTCTATTTTCCAAGAGCTTCATTATCTAACTTAATTACCCTTCTTTTTTCCTGACCTGGTTATGATACAATGAATTCTCATGCAAAGCTGAGGAAGGAAATAAAATATAAGTCCACATCAGCTCAAGGTTTTATGCCGGTACATTCACTGTGCAACACTTTGTTTTGCTGTTCAGAAGTAGTTTAATAAAAAAAATTGCTACTTTGTTAAAATAAATGGGCTTATTGTATCTGTAGAGCCTTTCTCACATATCTGTATGTGTGAGGTGAGGTCAAGGATAACAATGAAAGGACATCTGAATGTAATTATGGACTTTATTATTCCATCTATTTTTTAAAAATACATTTCACTTTTCATATTTTATTTTTTAAAGTACAGTGTTTTGGGGTAGAGTGTGTAGTGTTTTATAGGGGTTTAAAATACTTACTGGTGTACAGAACTGTAAATATGTACCTGCTGATTTCTAATAAAATTGTAAGTAGTTTAAAAGCAAAGGTGGATAACTTAGTATGAAATTAAAATTCTTAGAAGACTTTAGAGAACTATAATATAATACCTTACTTCTAGATTTGATAAATCTTTCATAGCATTCGCTTTGCATATCAGATCAAATTCAATTATTGAATTGAATTTTAAGGGTTTTTTAAATCTAATAATTTGAGTTCCTAAGCTCAATTCAGAAACCAGCATCCCATTTCTAATGAGTGCATTATTTATTCTTCACAATTAACATCATGTACTCAATTTATCAGTATCATTCCTTGTTCCTCCGAGGTGATTTGAAGGACAGGTTGGCATTAATTACACTTTTAAGTATCTATAGAGCGCAGATGCTCCCGAGTTCTTTGTCTGTGTGTGGTTTGCAGGGCAGCCACGAGGTGTCTTTGTTGTACCACTGAATTTCCACTGACCAGGGATCCCAGCACAGCCCTGGGGAACGAGGGCTGACCCAGGATAAATCGAATATTTAAATCCCATTCTTTACATTTTGGGTCGGTTTGGGTCCAGAAAACTTGAATCACGCTGGTCACTGCCTGGCTGTCACCTAGCAGCAGATTCCAGGTGTTCCTGTGAGCCAGAAGGATGGGAACACAGTTTGTACCCCCAAAGGGAGCCTGAAAGAATGAGCTGAATGTAGCTGAAGTAAGCAGAGAAACAGCTCAAAACAACAGGAGACAGTCCCTTATGAGTCCCTGGTTGTGAAAGTGCTGTGTGGAAGAAAAAGAAGAGTAAAACTCCTCATTAATCATTAATTAATTAATCATTATGCATTCACAATCATTGTATTAAAATGAAAGTACAAATGCCCAAACTCTCCCTTTGGTAACACCACTTAAGTCTGTGAAACAATAGAATAATATTTTTTTCCCCAGAATTTGATGCCTGTGGCTTTGTGTTACTGATCTGTGCACAAGGGCAGTTCCAGTCCCACAGGGGTAAAACTGGATTTTAGGGCAAGACTGAACCATTGGCCTCAAGTGGGGTAAGGAGAGAGGAAAGGGCTGAGTGAGCTCAGTTCTCTGAGCAGGGTTTTGCTCCTGTGCTCTCTGTGTAATTCTGAACCCCACAGAAAGATCCTTGTATCATCCTGAGTAGAATTATCCTAAAGCAGCCAAAATTTCCCAAGGTCTTGGATTTTCACTGTCCTGCTGCCTCCTCCTGAGAGGGAGAGCACTGCCTGTTGCAGGGGAAGAGCTCCCATCTCCTTGGGCTGCAAAGGCACAGTGTGGTAAACACAAAATCAGAAATATTCCTGTGCCCCCTGTTTCTTTTCGATTCTCTGAATTTATCTGTGCTTTCATTCACCTAAACTTATCTATTGTGCATAACACTCTTTCAATTTCCCACCGCTGCCAAGAGCCAGGGCTCCTCTGAGAGCAGAATTTTATAATGGAAGCCTAGTTTGCTTTTGGAGGCTAACTGCACTCCATTAGAACACACTTTCTGTCTCTCTTGGTGTAGCAAAAAATTTCCCTTTTGAAAAATAGCGTCATTAAACATAGTTAAATGCTGAAGTACCGTAAATATACAGGGCACTTGCATTACAAAGGTTTTAAAAGAGATGTCTTTATGTCTAGAACACACAGTTACAACACTTCATCTTGCATGTGTGTCCCAGGAAATATAGAACATGTGAGAACTTTGTTAGCACTTGGCTGTTGTCTCCCAAATGAAGTTGAAAGATTGAAAGAAGGGACATGGTGGGCTTGACAGAGCTGGGTTAATGGCTGGACTCAATGGTCTTAAAAGTCTTTTCAGCCTAAATGGTTCTATGATTTTGTGTTGTAATAACTTTTGGTTGCCCTTGGTTCACACAAAGAAGAGCAGTGCAGCAAAGGGGCTGCAGGACACAGACAGAAACCTTGAGGCTGTGGTGCTGTCGCAGACATCTTTTATGGAAAATCCTTTCCTTAAGATTTCTTCTCCTGAGAAGCTGAGAGGCCTCAGGAACAAAATGTAAACAATTATTATCTGCTGCTGTGGAATGCAACAGGTGCATCTGTGATTGGTCTCATGTGCTTGTTTCTAATTAATGGCCAATCACAGTCAGCTGGCTCAGACTCTCTGTCTGAGACACAAGCCTTTGTTATCATTCTTTTCTATTCTATTCTTAGCTAGCCTTCTGATGAAATCCTTTCTTCTGTTCTTTTATTATAGTTTTTAATGTAATATATATCATAAAATAATAAATCAGCCTTCTGAAACACGGAGTCAGATCCTCATCTCTTCCCTCATCTTCAGACCCCTGTGAACACGGTCACAGTGGTGCTGTTTCTGTGTTTCTGCCTTATCAAACACTGGCTTGCTGGTATAAAATCCAACATTATTATAAGATTCTGTAATTGATGTTGGAGCACACAGGATGATGGATGTGTTCTCACCACCACAGGGTTTGTCTGTTCAGCACAGGCATTTCCACCACCACCTTTGCAGTGCGCAGACATCAGTGGGGTACCACCACCACCACCACTTCCAAACCTGACGGTGCAGACCCAGACATTAGTGGCCAAACAGCCACAGACAGCTCAGCAGGAAAACCACCACGAGCTGACTGACAAGACAAAGGATAAACCTGCAAGTAAAACCCCAGACAAGGATTTAAAGGCTTGCAACAGAGGCACGATCAGTCCTTTGGCTGGATGCACCCAGGATTGCCTGCATTTACTCACCAATCTCTTCTGTGGGAAGAATCTCTGAAAGAAGCAGGACTGAGTCTGGCCCTGTGAAGTGTAATGGGGCTAACACAAAGTTTTGATCCAATATTCGCATTGAAACTAATGTTTTACCTGATAGAAGAAGGCAGAAAATGACCCTGGGTTTTTTGTGACTCCTGATCTAAGGAGCAGTGAAGCCTCTCTTTAGTACAGACACACTGGCATCCAGGCTTTCTGCATAGATCTGTAAGACACAGAGAGTTTAGAGCCTGCAGAGCACAGACAGATCTGCTACAGAGGCCTCACTTCTCTGTCCCCTGGGTTCTGCAGTCTGTGTCTATTCCCACTTCGTTTAACTTTGTATAGAGCTGATTGTCAAAAAAAGCAAACAAAACTTTGCCTCTCCCTGTCTGTGCATGCATTTAAAGAGCCTTGCTACTGCACCATTTCAATAGCTTTTGCCCACAAAGTGTCAGCTTTTCATCTACCATTTAATTCTCCTAAATGGATGTTACTCCTCTCCCCATTATGAATCTCTATCGCTTCCATGAAACATTATTTGCATAAAAGGAACTGAATAATTGATGGAGGATGTGAGCAAGAGCCAGCAGACAGCTTGGGAGGGGTTTGTGGTAATCCCAGTGAGTCCAACACATAGCTCCTGGCTCGTTTAATGGGATGGAAGCTGACAGGGTTTCCTTGTAGCTCTGCAGCAGAACTCAGTGCTGCTGCATGACCTCCTTGTACTCAGCTACTTTGCTTGTTGATCTCACTGCTCTCCTCCTCCATTAAGGGGAGAATTCATAAAGCACAGGATACAGCCTGCAGTTTGTGCTCACATACGCCTTCAAACACATCCACAGCTGAGGCCTGGTGGGCTGATTCCATTGCCTTCATAAAATAAAAAGAATCAAAAGTCTTAAATTCATCATATTATTACAGAAAAAGTCTGGGAACAGCTGTCATTTACAACTTTGTTGATTAATTCATGCCTGAGTTTGATTTTGAGGCTCAAAAGGTGTGGCGTTTTTCCATATTGAGATTATTTTTTTTTAAAGTCCATTAAAACTGTAAAACTCACTCTATGCAGATTTCTTGCTCCTATTCTGCAACATAAGTCTCATACTGGAAGTCTTCTGCATTTTAGATGTCTCCACTTAGTGAGATGACTGTCAGAATGAATATCTACAAGTCTGAAAAAGAGAAAATGCCATAGAAGCCATACATCTTGTAAATAAAATATGTTTGGCAGCTGTCTGGGAAAAAAAAAATCTAAAAATAAACCAAAATCTAATGATTTTTCTTTTCAGGCTTTCCACATTTCTATAAAGTACACATTTTTTAATGATAAGCAGCAGTATTAGCAGAGCCTGCAAACAGCTGGAACGATTAGTATTTTGTTTGGTGAGGAGCTGCCTCAGCTGCTCTGACAAGCAAGCTGCCATTTTCAATGTAATCACTTTTGATTCTAAAGCACTTGCTTTGCTTTTAACTTTGTGCAAATCCCTCTTGATATTTCTCTTTTTAAAGCAGATGCATTTCCATATGTCCATAAAAGTTTCCTTGACAATTCAGCACACTGCTCAGAATGACTTCCCTGATTCTTGGTGGGGGATTTGTGAAATGAGGCTGCTTTGTTCATTAAGGATATGTGTACATAATGTAAAACATACTTAATATCCTCAACTTCTGCACAGATGTTTTTGTTCTGAAAGGCACTCAAAGTTTCACTGCTCTAATTAAACTTTTTTCCTCATTTGTAAAGAAATTTTTTATTAGCTCTTCCAATTCCTGATAAAATTGTTATTCCATAGTTCGAATGTTAAAGAGTTTTCAATATTCTCTGAAGAGAAATACTTGAGAGTAAAAAATATCTTTTTATAAAGGAAAACAATGAAAATAACTGATCCAGATACTTCTGTTCATTCTGATATTTTCTGTTCTCAGAACTGTGCCTGATGTTTTTTTGGGGAAAGGCTTTCTGCAACAACAAGCTACTGCATGGCACATTTTGTTAAACTCTTGGTATTTTATTCCTGAAAATGTTTTACACAGACTTTTTAAATTCTCATAAAAATAACCAGCAACCAAATATATATCTGTAGCATTTTTAAATTTCAGTTCTTATTCCTTCCCACCAATTTGGCTGAAAACAGGTATTTGCAAACACTGGTAGCCTAATTTCTTGTGGCCTTTCATTTTTTATGAAGTGTTTTCAAAAGACTTCAATCAACCTTAATGGTGTGTTTTTAGTTAAGGAAACAGAATGGAGAGAAGTCAATTTAAGCTCCCCAATGAACAAGTGTGTACAGAAAAAAAAAAAGCCATAAATGGGTTTAGAAAACAGAGCCAGTACAAGCAAAATGCAGTGAGCAGAGCGCTCAGGGAAGCCAAGATATAATGGAAAGAGTAAAATACTGCAGAGCTTTTTAAACTATATACAATTGGAACAATGGGCTGGACCCAGACATCCATGTTAAACTGTTAGGAGATAGGTGAAAAGCAAGCTGCAATTCTGTAACCAGGGCTAGAGAATATGAGAATGGAAGGGCTTAAAGCTGAAGCAAATGAATGTGGGGCAGTTTAGCAGCATAGAAATCGAGTCAAAATTGGCATATTTCACTGTTTAATGTACCATGTGAAGACTCATCTCCTGGCTTTCTGAATTAAAGGACTATTAGTACCAAGCTCCTTAATGAAGCTGCTTTTATGCCACCTGTGAAATAATAATACCTTTATTTGCACACCTACTTTTTACCAAAATACTGTAAAAGCACAGGGTAATTAAGTAGTGCAGCCTGTGTGAGAGTACAGTATAGACCTACAAAACATATAAAACAGGAATACACCTGGGAAACTATCACCCAGCGATCGTTTAATTGTCTCTCATTATTTAAACATGGCGTTAATAATGCATGGAACACATTTTTCCAAAGCATCACAACCTCCCTGGTAAAAGGGTAACTGCATCAATATTAACAACCCAAAGACTTAAAATAATTCAAAGCAGAGCCAGGCACTCTCCTGGCTGCCCGGGCCCCGGCGCTGCTTTCAAACAAACTCCCGTCCACGGTCGCGGCGATTATCGCCGCTTGTATCAGTTTATACGTGGCTTTTATGCCTGCTCACAGCTGAGTGCAGTTGTTTTTTCAGTGTCTGCCTCGTGGTACGATTCAATCCATTTGGGTGGCTTAATGCAAAGATTTCGTAATGTACACAGGGATGAGCAGCGCTAAGGCAACGAACATCGTGCTCATTATTCTTTTAACGGGAATGTCAACAAGAAGAGGAATTAGAGAGGAAATCGTTGTAACTCCAAAAGAACATCTGACTAACCACTACAGATGACATGTTTTTTCCCTTTTTATCCTCTTCATGATCCATAAAGCAGGATTTTTCCAAAACAATTAATTTGGTTGCCAAACCCTTCTTAATTCTAAGGAGATTTAAAACTCATCTACTTGGAGTCTGTCTCATGGAGTTAGACCCACAACCGGATTACAAGCTATTCCATCATATGGCTGGTGTTAGCCCAGTTGCTGCTATGTGGTACATAATTGGACTGCTGGACTGTTTAAAAAAAAAGGGAAAGAAATATAAACCTCCAAGTCTTCTTTACACTAAGCCCACTGGCACTTGTCTTTTATTATTTGTGTTACTTTCTCCTCAAAATAAAAGCTCAGCAGCCTGAGAGAAAGAGTTTCTAAAAACTTCTTCTAAGTAACCCTGATATCCTTGATATACGGATTTCACAAGAAACATTAATGCTCTTTAAATGAGCCAATCAACAGCACTGGGCATCACAATTCTACAGCAAAACAGAGGTTTAAGTGGTAAAAGGTTCTTCTTTGTGTCTAGTGTTGGAGAGCATATGGCAAATTTCCACTTAACAACAGTCTCTTGGTTTGCAACACAAACTAATTCCCGTGTTAATTCTTTTAATTATTAAGTGTGTATGTGTTTGTGTGCACACAAGTCTGCGTGTTGTTTTGTTTCTCTAAAGAGAATCAGTGACCTTAAAAAAAATGAGGTGGACTTAAATCCTGATTCGCTCCTTTGTGACATTGTCTTAGAGCTGGTGTCATGGTGGCTGCTTTGTCCTCTCTGCTGGTGGTGCACAATGGTCTGTGCTTGCTCTTTGCAGCCAAGATAAGGCCAACAATTAGATAATGTCACTGCTGATAGCTGTGGGCTTGGGCCTCTGGTCATCCAAATATCCTGAGCACAACATGACCACCACCCAGCCTTTGTGAATGTTACCTTTATGGGGGAGCTGCAGTGACCAGGGAATATCAGGGAATATGGAAGAATGAACTGAGATGGCACTAGAAGTGCTGTCCCAAAGAGAGGAACCCAGCAGTAATTTAGTGATCTTACTTCATAATAGGTTTCTAATTTATCAAACCTAAACCAATTCCAAAAAGCTTTTGCCTTTCATCAACCTCTTCACTCATTCTGTCCCCTGCTAACTCTATTGACTGCACAGGGTACATCATCTTTTTCTCTTTTTTTTTTGGTGTTGGCCTTTTATCTCTGTTATTCTCAGGATTAGCATAAACTGAGTTCACAAGAGTAACAAAAACAAGAGCAACCTGGAATGACCTGATTGCCCAATATGCATTATGCTAGCACAGAGGCATGAGGCAACCCAGGAACTTGAATAAATAAGGACTCAATTACAGAAAATGGAGAACAGTTGTTCTGTTGTCAAACAGAACAACTGCTTGACATACTGTTTGGATTGATTATTCAAAAATATATTATGGTGCAGTCCAGATAAAGTATCTGCCTGGGAAAACTCTTCACCTTTCGCAAACGGAAGGGATGAAATATTCTAAGACAAAGAGATTCTGATGCATGTGAGGACCGTCCATTCACATTCCAACAGAGCAGCCTAATTTTTAGTCACACTTGAATTATTCAATTAAACTGTTTAAAGTTTATTGTCCAAGGACATAGGCTGCTTAAAACTAAATATACAGATGAATTCCTCTAAACTATTTTATTTTGAAAAAAGAAATGCACTGGTATCTGATTTTCACCTTTGGATTTCAGTTCGTAATAAAAATTCAAGTTATCTTTCATCTATCCTTGTCCCAGGAAAGGAGTTGTCCCACTGGGCTTCTATCCTAACTCTGGTCCTCTTGGGAGAGGAAGGCTGAAGTGTGAATTTATGATGAATTCCAGCCTCTGAATCCAGGGTGAGATTTCTCCTCCCCATTTCCAATGTGCAGCTTTGACACTCCCTCCGCTGCTCTGCCTGGAAATGTGTGGGATCTGTTTTGCCCTGTCACAGAAAAACACAGGGAAATTCCATTCTCATTTCTCATCCTCACTCTCTCCAGGGCTCAGAGGGAATGCCCCTTTTCACTTCCTTCTCTTTGTGCAGCTCAGGCCATATTCACCATCATTAAATAACAACACCCCTCCCTATCTCCAGCTCGTTCAGCGTGTAACATCACCCAGAACCAAACAAACTGCAGCATTTCCTAAAACATGAATTGTTTTTAAAAAATTCAGGCTGGCCAGCTGTTTGGAGTCTCCCAGCTAGGAATGCTGCTGCCTTCAGAACCCCCACTTGATGCTCCAGCGCAGTCTCTGCTGCTCACCACTGTGTCCATCTGTCTGCGTGGCGCGTCGCCAGCTCTTAAGTTGGCCCCATCTTTACCCAGGGTACCAAAGCAGCACGGATTGGGACTGACAGCATCAGTAACTGCAAGTGTCACTTCTTCTGCTCCAAGTCCCTCTGCAGTGACAGCACTGCCTTCCTTGCTAGACTGCTATCTCAGGTTGGTATCTCGCTCCCGTTGGCCTTTCGGCTCTGTTTCAGAAAATGGCAGAGGGACACTGATGCAGAGCCATAGAGATAATAGTGAACAGAAAACAATAAGTACTGAAGGTTTATATACATCATTTTTAGGTACATAAATGTGTTTCTTACACTTAGGAGTTGCCTTCTTGAGGTACATGAATGTGTAACAAAAGGTAATTGTTGCACAGTTTGAAAACTCATTCACAAAAATCCCCTTGATCTTCTTGTGACAAGAACTTGCCCTAAATGTAATTTTGCTAAAGCTGGTTTAAAACAAGCAGGTTAGGACCCAAGTTTGCAAACACCATTTGAAGAGTACTGTGCTCCAATTCCCACCAAAATGAATTAATTTCCACATTGTCCACACAGTTCTGGGGACTGGGATAAAGTTCTGAGTGCAGAGAATGTGGGTTTGCAGTATTTTTCTTTCTTTTACATAGTTCCATATGTGAGCAATCATGCTGGAGGTGCTTTCTGACCCCACCCTGTGAAAATCTTCCTCTCGGGGCCATCACAATTAATAATTACTTCTAAAATCCCTGGTTTAGAAGCAGGCTATTTCCTTCATAAATTCCTCTTAATTTCAGTGGGCATATTTGCTCTACAACCATCACTAGGCAACAAAGCATTGCTTTTTTCTTTTCTGAGATATGAGTAGTTTATGTTCTGGAATGAGAACAGCAAGAGCCAGATTGTCACTGTAACCATAATTTATCTCTCAGACAATTTTTATAGAGTGAAACATAAAAGTTTGAATCTTAATTTGGAAATAATTGATTTGCATTCTTGTTTTCAATGATGAACTCATTTATGCAGAGTTGATTGTATCTAAGTGGAGGGATCTTAGGCTAACTTTCTATTATTTAGCACTATAAATGAACATTTCCATTTAAAGCTGTCCTAGTTTTTCTCACAGGTGATGAGAAGGGGGCACAGCTTGGAGCTCCAAGTGAAACTGAATTGTTTCTGCGAGCAGCAAAAGCAAAGACTTCAGTCAGCTGGCTCAGCCCTGGTGAAAGAGCAAGGAGTTCTGCTGAATGGAACAATTAAGTCAGACCTTTGCTAACTTTGATGTAATGCTCAGTTTCCATCTGGTTCATCCCATCACATGGGGGTGCATTTTCACACACAGATCTGATGGCTTTGGCAGTTTAGCACCACTGTAACAGGACTGATGGATTACTGTGATGTGTGTGATGCCATGCGTCTGCACCTCACAGGGCTGAATAAAGCTCCCTGTGTGGAAGGAACTCCCAGGCTGTGGAAATATCTGACATTTTGTCTTTTTCTCAGTGGCCATGTGGAATTACACCAAGGTACTGGAGCACCCTCTGTGTGTAAATCACCCTTTTGTACACTTTTAAAAAAATATTGTTGCCATTACTGTTTGTTTCTTATCCCATGGCTGTTTGTTGTCAGAAAATTATCTCAGCTCAGAGCCTCTGCCTTTGTCCCTTTGTCACCAGAGGGAAACAGGGCAAGGGGAGCAGCTTATTTGGAGTTTAAGTTAAAATCTTGAAGAGAAAAAAGTGCCCTGTGCAAAGGAAACAAGAAGATGAGATTGACACAGATACTTCCATGGGGAAATTGCTCTAAGGCAAAGCTTGCATCACTTCTATGGATGCACCACAGCTCCTCCATGTCACAGCTTCCATGGCAGTGAGCAGAGGTGTCAGGGCTGGTTAGGGAAGGTTTCTTGGGCACCTCAAGGTCTCCTCCTGCTTCCCTCTGCCCTCCAACCTGTGCTGGAGCAGCAGCAGTGGCTGGGCCAGCGCTGGCTCCCCATGAGGAGCCAGGGATGAGGGCAGGGCTCATTCCTGGGCACCATCACTTATTGTGGCAAACCCAAACAGCTGCAACAGCTCTGCAGGATCATTGTCCTCCCATCTGTGGGGAGAAGCCTGCAAAAGTGGGACCACTTCAACACAGGAGGAAATTTCTGAATCATGTACTGGAACACTTCCCATGCTTAACAGAAAGTTCTTTTAAAAGTACTCCTAGTGGGTTGTGCTTTCTGTATAGGGACAGGGTTATAATTAGACATGGATAACTATTTTCCAATTTCCCTATTTTAATTCATTCAATTTTATGAGGTTTTTTTTTGAGCTTGTTTGTATGTTCTGTTGTATTGCTAACATGGGGTCTAACAGATTCTTCATCAGATTAAGCTTTAAGAGAAAACACATGCACAGCATAGAGCATTTTCTCTGCTGTTTCTGCAGAGAACCAACACAAAATCTGCAGCAGCACAGAGCCATCCTCAGCTACCCTTGTACTCACTCTGGCATTCAGCCTCTGTCAGCCTTCTTCAGGGCAGTAACAACATTATAATGGGGCTGGGAGACAAAACTGTCAAATTCTTTCCAAGACAATCTTCCAGGCTCATCAGCATAGACAATCACTCCTTTTACTTCTGGAGTAATAGGAAGATTTTAAGCAATATCTTTTGATTTGAGTTGGACTTAAAAAATTACATAGCTGGGGGCCTTATTTGAAAATGCAATGAGACTGAAATGTAAAGTGCAATTTCCCATGCAGTCTGCAGGGAGAATGAGGCACTTGTCCCAGTTCTCTTAATTGTCTCTGATTGCTGTTTGTGTAGCACAGTCACTTCCTCGTCTTCGAAATCACCTTCAAGGGCTCCAACATTTTTCACTTCACTGTTTTAAATCAAGAAGGGCTAAACACCCACCCATTCAACCATTATGGCTGGTTTATGTTATTTATGTGGTTTATGCTATTCAGCTTTAAAATTTTGTTTATTTAATGGGCCTTAACAAGTGCTTAAGTAACAGGTTTGAGGACACATCAGTGGGCCTTGGCACATGTTGATTAAGGTGTGCTTAACCTGACAGTTAATATTTTGTACCATTTTCCCAGCAGCCGTGACTGTTATGGAAGAAGTGCTAATTTTACAAAAATGGTTAGAGCTTGATTATTATGTTGGTTCTTTATTCACAAGGCTTCATTATTTTGTTGGCTCTGCTCTGTGAGAGATGAAGTAGTGCTATTATTTCTACTCCCAGCTCCTTTCAGTCTTTTGCAATCATTTAGGCACACGTGGGACATTACTCAGATAAGCAATTCTGTTTGCCTTCAGTGAGAGTGGGCAGCAAAAAGCAGTCCATAAAATGAGCTGCTCAGCTTCAGGAGTGACCACAGGCTTTTCTGGCATATACCTGGGGAGGCAAACAAGAAACTGGAAAAATCATAGTCATATATCCCATTAAATCTTTTTTTTTTTTTGTCTACATAAATTGTTTTCATTCACAAGGGATGTTCTGTCAGCTGGAAGCCTCCAAAGCCTCTCTCATTTTTTGGGAATCCCAAAGGAGCCTGGTTATAGTTGGGAAGGAGAGAAAGGTTAGGTATTTGAACTAAGTGGAAGCCAGAGAGGCCACTTTGTCCTCTAAAACTAGAAAATCTGTTTCTGTCTGTGGCTAGAATATTAGAAGCTGGTACTCCCAACTTATCCAACACAGCAGAAGTCCAACTTAGCTTTTTACATCAAATTATTCATGAAAGTCAGCAGGAGGTGGAGATAAACTATTCATTCTGTGCATATCTATGTGAAAGGAGCTCTCAAGAGAGATCCTCGAGATCCTGCCAAGAAAACAAGTGAAAACATTTTAAGAATGGGAGGGAACATTCATAATTGAAATCACCAACAGCGTAATTTGATTAGTTAATTCTACCAGAACAAAGATGCCACCTTTCCTTAGATGAGGGGGTGGCACAGAGGAGAGCAGAGAGTATGAGGGCAGGAGGGAATGTGATTGTCACCCCAACATATCCTGCCAGCCTGATTTTAAACAGCATGGGACCTGTGTGACCCTGATGCTCCAGACATCTGACCTGACCAGAGCACCCAGGCATGCCTGGCACCTCTCTCCTTCATTTCTTCCCTGTTCTCAAGTTAATTCAATAATGTCATCTGGAGATGCCCCTGAACCAACACCTCCTGCCACCTCACACTCACTCACAGGGTTTCCAAAACCATGGACTGAGTGGCCTCTCATTCTCTAACAGCACACTGAAAGGCAGGACTGCAGACAGAAACCAGCTCCTTTTTTCCTTCTTTGCTGAAGAAATAAAAAGGGGGAAATAATTATTTAATGTTTTATTTGTCCATGGCTTTTTGTTGTTGCTATTTCAATTGCCACAGCAATTCTGTCCAGTCCTGGGTCTCAATGTGCTGCTCATGGTTCCTGCTGATGACAACAGGGAGAGAAACCACAGATGGACAGAACCCAACAGACCAAAGAGAAAGAAATAATAAAACAAGACAAGTCGGGATGTGTTTGGGGGGATTCAGAACACCTGAACTTTCACCCTAGAGAAAATAAAACACCATTAATATTAAAGACAGTGCCAGTTTTAGACCACTTAAGCTAAGGTTTTCTTTCCCCACAAAAAGAAAGTAAATGCAACATAAAATGTGAATTTTCTTCAAAGCCCTTAGTCTACCAAAAGGGAAAGGAAATAAATGATATTTTAAAAATGAAAGGTTTTGATTTAACTCCAGTATTTAAAATGAAGAGTATTAATTGTTTTTCATTCTTGATCTTTAATAAGATGTTAAGAGGTTTCTTAGTGGCATTTGTGGCAATGGGAATAAGTCAAATTGGAAGAAACCCCAAACCACATTTAGCTGTTCCCTATTGTAACATTGAACAAAGGTTTTATTAACATCTTTCCCCGTGTTGGGCCCAAAAGTCCCTTTTCAACACAACCACAGCCTTGAGTCCTCAATTTGCTGCTCTGTGGAGAGGATTTATGCCTTCAGATCCAGCATGTTGTTCAGCTTCTGTTTACATTCATCCCCATCAAAAGTTACCTATGAGTAGCAGAGATAGTTAGAAAAAGAATATTTTTAATAAATCAGCACCATAGTGTGCTCATCTCTCAAACTAAATGTCCTTGCCCCAAACATTCAGCATCAACTCTGTCCCAGTCCAAACCAAAACTGATTAATTTCAAGACCCAATGTACTGCCAGTCCTTGCTCCTTGATGAATTTAAGATGAAGCATCCTTGGAAGGACAATCTGCTGTCACCTGGAGAGAGATATTTCAAGACCATGCATCTAATAGTCACATTTAAAGAGAAACCAACAGTTTGCAGTCCTTCACAGTGAGGTGTGATGGCATCCAAGGCATTCGGCTCCTCCAGCCTGGAGAGACCAGCATCTCACTCACACACCTCCCTCACCAGCACAGCTCCCTCTGTTTGACTTGAGCCCTAAGGTCAGCCTTCCTCCTGTGTCAAATTTCCTAATCCACTTTAATATCCAAACACGTCAGCATTTCCTGATGCATTTTGTGCTTTGCCTCAAGGGCACAAGAGCACGTTGTGGGAAATGCATTCCCTTCCTTCATGGAAACAGCCTTTAACCTTGTATCATCTGTGGTTCATGCACCTTTGTGGCCTCAGGGCATTGCAAAGAAGAATTCCCTGTGCTCTTCGTGTCCTTTCACGTGCTGGGTGTCATGGAAAAGATGGAAACAAGGAGATTAGTGTGCTTTTATAAATGGGAATAACAAACCCCACCGATTTTGTATGGATTTCTAGCACCTTTAATTTGTTTTCTCACAGCAAACAGCAATTTCTCAGCTTCTTCACCAGCATCTGTGTTTCCAGTTCGTGTTGCAGCTGCAGAAAAGGGAATAAAAGGGGCTGCTCTCCTACCTCGAGAGGGCACCACGAGACAGCTGAAAAAAGGCACGGAAGCAAACAAGCTTTACCTCAGGCACCAAATATTCCTGTCATGAGGATGTTCAATTACAGTAATTAGCAATAATCACATAAGCAACAGGAGCTTCCTTTACCTCCCTTCACCCCTTGGAAGAATGGAGTCTGCTTCATTAAAGCCTCTGCTTCCTGCCTAATCCCAGGGACCCGTTCAGGGGTGTTTCCTTCGCAGACCGGGGGACCTGGATTCACCAGAGCTGCTGCCAACATGCCAGGACAATGTGTGAACTGCAGAAGGAAAAAAACATATTGTGGTGACTCATCTGACTCTGAAATGGAAGTTTTAAAAGTGAGGGAAAGTGTGAAGCATTAACAGGGACTATTAAACACTGTGTGACTGTGGCTATGCTTTCTGAAACGACTCTGACCTACTTATAAGAGATGAGCTCTGTCCATGAAGCAGGATTTGGGGTTTTATTATTAATAATTATGTTTTTCTTCCTACTACCTGGTATCCAACCAGCTTAGCTGGACAGGACCTGGTTTGCAGGGGCAAAGCTGAAGTTAGCAGATCTACAGAACGTCACAAGAAATCACATTTGTTTGAAGAAAACATTTTTTTACTATTTTTGTAGGGAGATACAGTATGAGTAAATGAAGGTGGTACAGAATGTAATCTTATCCCCTAAAGAGTTGCAGCTGAACCAATTACTAAAAATTAGGAGCAGGCCTGATGATAACAGGCCACACCTGTAGCCAATAAGAACAGTGGTATAGAAGAGTGGATTGGTGGGATCTGGGGTCAGATGGCTGCTGCAAGGACCAGGAACAGTCAGTGCTTGGAGGAGTTGCCTACGAGAAACATCGAGGAGGAATGAAACTCTGGTGGTATGGAATCCTTGTACTATAATGATAATAGAACTCTTGATAAATACGACAACGTATTTTAGCATTTTGGATGCATCTCAGTCCAGTATCTTAAACTCAAGGCCATTTTTCCACCCTTCAAATGAAGCATTCTGAAGGGAAGCCATGGGGAACTGCACTAGCAGGGAATGCAGGCAGCAAGGCAGCCCCAGGCAAAGCACTGGGCTATGTCCTGCCATGCAAGGAACGGAGCTGAGGGGTTAAAATGTGCTGCCTTGATTGTCAGGAACCCAAAGAGATTCATACAACCATGCCATGAAGACCCTCTATGCTGACCTTCTCCAACAGTCAAGTTAGGAGTGAGCAGATTAATTGTAAATTCCATAAATTAATTTTAGCAACATTTCTACTTCCTTTCTCTGCTGCACCCCCTTTAAAATGTTATTCAAGTCCCACACCTTTCTGACAAATCTAGATTTTGGTACTGTTGATAAATTTTCAGGATAAAACCTGAAAGAAAATGAAGACATTTCAAACCAGAGAAGTAAAATAAAAAATCTAAACTATGTTAATGTTAAAAATTAGTCAGTGAGTTTGGGTAAAGAAAGGTAGACAGAGGGTTCTGAATGTGCTTAAATTTCTCAGTGTGGATGAAGGAACAGGCCTGGATTTTTCTGATCTCCAAATGCTTGGAAACACACCAAAAAAAGGCAGCACAAAAGCATCTCCCTTCCTGACTTTCCATAAGCCAGAATTGTGCTCTCAATGTCTTCAGTGCATTGTCTGAGCCATCCAATAGAGACAGGAAAATCTGGATTCAAGGTAAAGCACAAAGTAACAGATTTCACAGGTGGGTGTAAATCCATGTCATGAATCAATGACTGTCCCATGTGAATGGCAAATCAAAGCTAAAAAACAGGAATTCTCAAACAGCTCTATTAGGCTTTAGGTCCCTGTACCCCAAAATAGCATGCAACATTATAAAGGCAAAGAACAAACTGGACATATTCAGGACATTTGGCAATTCCAGGCAGTGACATTTCACAATCAGCATTTTTCTGTATCCTCTCTACCCAGGAAACCAGATGGACACTCTACGTTCTCACCATTGGTAAGCTGAGGGCAGAGACAGTGAGGTCTTGCTGTTGGAAAGACCAACCATGCAGAAAAAACCAGCATACAAAGGAAACTATGGATTTCTGTCACATAAATATACAGAATATAAGTGGTTCATTTGTAGCTAAGAAGATTCCATTTACATATATTTATTTTGGGGAAGTGTTGCCATCATTTAAGCATAAATGCTACAAATGCAACATTTTAGGACTCAAATTACAACACAGAGAATTAAAAAACTGCAGTTTCTTGTTTCAGTATAGATTTACACAGGTAATCTTTATATGGATTGGCTTTGTCCTCTTTTCAGAGTTCTGACAGCCTCCTCATCATCAGAGATTATGAGGTCTTACAAGTGTGAGAACCATGAAGTAAAACATGATGTGTGGGTTTTGTGGGAACCTCAGATACTTCCATCTCCATCCCTCTATCCCAAGCATTTATTTATAAACACTTCCAAATGGCAAACAGCAATATCATCAAAGTCAGCTCAAAGAAATGCAAAGTCACAGAACCACAGACAAGTTTTGATTGGAAGAGGCCTCTGGAAATCATCAAGTCCAACTACTCTGCTGAGGCAGAGCCACCTGGAGCAGGTGATACAGGAATGCACCCAAGTGGGTTTGGAATGTCTCCAGGGAGGGAAAATCCATGATCTTTCTGGGCAGCTTGTTCTAGTGCTCTGCCACCCTCAGGGTAAAGAAGTTCCTCCTCACATTGAGATGAACCTTTTTGTGTTTTAGTTTATGGCCATTGCTCCTTATCCTGTCACTGGGCATCACCAAAAAGAATCTGGTACCGTCCTTGTGGCATCCACCTTGGAGAAATTTGTACACATTTATGAGATCCTCTCTTTGTCTTCTCCTCCCTGAACTAAGCAAGCCCAGCTCCCTCATCTCTCCCCATTAGAGGGATGCTCCAGACTCCTGATCATCTTTGTGACCTCCACTGGACTCTCTCCAGTAGCTCCTTGTCCTGAATCCAGATATTAATACCCCCAAGCACCAGAGCAGGACGAGCTTGGAAAAGAGCTTTGCAGGAAAGGTTCTGGGGTTCACAGCAAGCTGACCATGAGCCAGCAAGGTGACCACTCAGCAGAGAGGGTCAGCAGCCTCTTGGGGCTACATTTGGGAAAGTACCTGCAGCAGGTCAAGGGAAGTGATCCTTCTCTCTTCAGCACTAGGAGGGGTCACATCTGCAGTGCTGCGTCCAGTCCTGGGCTTTCCAGCACAAAAGAGATGTGGACATGGTGGGATGAGCCCAGCAAAGGGCCAGGATGATGATGAAGGGACTGAGGAATCTGTTATATAAGGAGAAACTGAAGGAGCAATTCAGTCTGGAGAAGGTCAAAGAATTATATCAGTGTACATAAATTCATGATGTGAAGGAATAAGAAGACAGAGACCAACTCTTCTCTGTGGTACCCAGTGAGCAGATAAGAAGCAATGCAATGGACATGCAGTGCATTGGGGAAACTCAATTTAAATATGAGAAGTTTATACTGGGAAGGAAATCAAACACTGGGAAAGGTTGCCCAGAGTTGTTTTGGTGTCTCCATCCTTGGAGATACTGAAAATCTGAGAGGACACAGCCCTGAGAAACCTGCTATAAGTTGACTCTGCTCTGAGCAGGGCTTGACCAGACAACCTCCGAAGGTCCCTTCCAACCTCAACATTCTGTGATTCTGTGACTGCCGAGCCAGTTTTTTTTCCAAGTTACTGATGTGTATGGAAACAGGAAGAGCCACAAGCTGTATCAACAAACGTTTGTGACTGGAAAAGCTGAATTAATTGCTAGAATCACACCAGTCAGCTGGAGAGGACGCGAGTTTCTGTTCGATGGGCTGCCAATGTAAACATTATTGTTGCAGAATCTGAGCTCTAGCCGAGGGCTGGCTGCCAGATTTCTTGATGTGCCTCAAGAACATCAACTTTTTAGCCACAGTAGCAGCCTGATAAGAGCTGCATGTGATAGCAGTGGGAGGGGGCTGGCTGAAACAAAATCACCCTGTGGCAAACAAGTGCCAGATATAGGAAAGAACCATGGAGATGGCTCCAGAGCAGCCAACCTGGCCTTCTCATACTCTGGGGAAAGCCAGCCCTCAGATCACCCTGTTCATTTTTATCTGCCACCCAGCCCCTGCAGAAGAAGCATTTCAGGAACATTCATTTCAGCAGAAATACTGTGCTATTCCATGGCTGCAGGTGGAGTGGGAGTAATGGGCAGGCACCAGAGCAGGAAAAGGAAGGGATAAGCAAAACTGAACACTGTGAAGGGGTGGGCTGGCAGCTGAGCCTCTTGGTGCAACCATCCAAGCCTCTACATGGATGGAAAACAGGAGTGGAGAAAAAATGGTCCCTCCCTTCCAATTTCAGGTTAAATGATGAGCTGTTTGATTGTGATAAGGGAGATTTCGTTTCCAGCTTTGCCGGTTTGGCAGAAGGCTCTTTTAAGCTCCAGTTCCTGGAATATACTTGAGCTTTCACCTTTTTTTTCAGGATTAACAATTTCAGAAGAAGCAATGTAAACATAATTCATAAAGACACAAACTAAGAAGCAACACTCCTCACATCTCAAAATCCTTCAGCCTAGTTTTTAAGTCCATCATGTAAGTTAGGGAAGAAAGTCTACCTAATTATTTCATCTGCAAAGACAGACGAAAATACTATTTTAAAGTACATCAAGTGTATTCCACAGCCCATTTTTAGATCTAATAGTGTGGTCTGCTGCATCAATCATCATATGGCTGTAGGTTTCATGGATTCAATTGCAATGCTTGCCTGCCTCCTTGTATCCAGATGACATGAAATGAAACAAACTGGAGCTAGATGCTATGGAATTATTTATTTTGAAAAATGATTGCACATTTTTAATCATGTTTGGCATGGTTAATTAAGTAGACCTGCTCAGGAACAAAATTAATATTTAGGCTGGCTTTATTTTTCATTTTGTAAAATACCATGTCTCTACATGTTGAACTATAATTTATTCCCAACAACACTGGTGTTTGTGTAGCACACTCAATAAACATCCAACAAAGGACGTCCTCTGCATTTTGTTACTGCTCAAGCAATTTTCACTTCAAACCATGTTATTCTTTACTCTTTGCTTTCTTGTCCAGTTCTGCACATCAGATGTATATAATTGCCATCCTCCAAATGGCATACACAGGCAGTTTATTTCTCACATCCAAAACAGAAGCACAAGAATAAAGGCTGACTAAGACAAGTATAATTGCTGTTCATAGAACAATCCTCAGAGATTCAAAACTAGAAAAGTTTGTGAGCATATATTTAATTTAAAACATGCTTGTATTTCCATTGCCTTTGAGAGAATCTGTTTTATGTTAAGGCTTCTACAGAAATTCTCACACTTGAATTACACACAAGCTGAAGAACTTCACTGGACCAAGATCTGAGCACCTCACAAACTGAGCAGATTTATTTCAGTAAATGCAACCTTCTTTGTCTTTCAGAAACTTAATTCCTTTATTGTCTTTACACTGCAATAGATTCACACTTCAATGTAAGATCTAAAATGGAGAATAGAAATATGACATACATATTAAGTGAAATTTCAGATATGAGAGTTTCTAATCTGCAAAAAAGCTTCACTGGAAGTTGTTCATTCTTAGCAAATTACCTGTGACAAGTCAGAATTTCCCTGATCAGCCTCTCAAATACTCAGTGTCTGTTCCGAGGAGTATCTAAAAACTCATCATGCCCAGTCCTTGACGAGGAACAAGAATTCAATTCAAACTGAAAAGAGGCAGTGCTGGGAGAGGTTCTGACATTCAGAAAGGGTAGCAGGATAAAAGAGAGAAAAATGACAGACTCAGTCTGCACCATTACTAAAATTAGATCACTTCTTTTGTTCTCCTGAACCTTCTGCTCTATTTGCCAGGAATCATATTAGCAACAGAAACTGTGAGAATCTGTCCAACCTTATTAGAGAAGCTGGACACAAAGAAATTATGAAAATCTCTCCAAAATGTACTTGCACATAAAAAGAAAAAAAGGAGAGTTTCAGAATTCTTCAAGATTAGATCAAAACCCATGTCAGAAAAACTGGACATCAAAATAACAGAGATTAATTAACAATATTTCAGTGTGCTGAACATCAGCACAGATCAGAACTTTACCATTTCTGTCTTTTTATTTATTTTATTTTTTATTATTTATACAAGTTTTACTACTTGGGACAGACCTAGACAGGCTCTTCACAATAGCAACCAGTTTACCCAAAATGCTTTATTGTGTAAGATACAGTTCAATATTGCCACCCAAAAGAGCTGTGAAGGTCCAGCTTTGCTCCTGGGGAGGACTTGGATGGTTGGCTGGGAATCCTTCTCCATGTGGAACCTAATAGTTTATAATGCTGTGGGGGCACGAGATTATTATTATGTATACCAAGAAATCATGGCTGAATTTCTCAATATTGTGGGAATTTCACAGGAGGGTCTTCACACTGAGACATTCCCTGCCTGGGCTGCTGTTCTGAAGACACAATTAGAAACAACAGGCAAGGAGTAATTAATACTTTAAGTCAGGCATACAAGGGAAATGTGCCTGAGTGATGGGATCAGGCTCCTTCTCTAGTCTGATTTCACTAGAATAGCTGCTAGTGGCTCTTCCATAGCCTTGTCCACAGCTTCATGGTTAGGACATCTTTTAGGAGTGGCACAGTGAGCTAAGAAGGTCCTTGGCCTCCTTCCTCTTGGGATGGGCCACTTGAAGCCCTCAACAAGGCAGTTCCTGACACCAGACCACCGCTTTTATTCCTCCTTAAGAAGGTACCAGCCCCACCAGGGACATCCCAGTTCTGAGTGGATCAAGGCACTTTTTGCACCATCACAAACCAGCACTCAGACCTGCTTCTGGAGAGATGTTTCCTAATGACCAATGCAGCAGCTCTCCATTAACGAGCATTCAACTCCCTCCAGAGACACCTCCTTCATTCCCAATATCCCACAGAGCCCAAATGTTGCACTGAGATCTCTGAATTTTCTTGCTCAAGAATACTTTTTTAAGTTCTTGAGAAATTGGATGCTGGACAGTGGTGACCTGCGCCAAGTTTTAACAAGCACCAAGTGTGTACATGACCATTTTTAATTGGGTGAACTGTCAAGGACACAGGAGACACTACTTTGTTGGTGATTCAAACATTCCTACTCCTGTGTGTCACTGGAGCAGAGAGTGTCCCACATGATTGTCACCATATTTTCTGAAAAATCTTCATTGCCCAGGATTTTTCTCCTGAGAAGCTGAGAAGCCTCAGAAAAGAAATGCAAACAATAGTTATCTGATTGCTTTGGAACGTGGTCTGGAGGTTGCTTACCAACAGGTGCCTCTTTGATTGGTTCCATGTGAATTGTGTTGACTTAATGACCAATCCCAGTCCAGCTGTGTTGGGACTGTGGTCAGTCACGGGTTTTTATTATTTTTTCCTTTCTAGCCTTTTGATGTATCCCCTCTCTTTCTTTAGTATGGTGTTAGAATAGAATAGAATAGAACAATAAATATATATTATTTATTATTCAATTCTTATTATAGAAGAATATGGAGTCAGATTCATCTCTTCCCTCGTCCTGGGACCCTCACAACCACCACACTTGATCTGTCTCTGTTTATATCCACACACTGGGGTATAAATGACAACTGTGAAGGCTGCATGGCCACAGGACTCTTGCACCCTGTCAAACTAAAGATGTAGAATATCCCATAGTCAATCCTGGGCTGTCACTTACGATTCCAGTAGTACAAAAATTTGCTGTTTGCAATTCTCTCTCTGTCCCTTTCTCCTTGGATCAGTGACAGATTCTCAAAATACAGCAATTGAAAGAGACTTCCAAGAGAAGTGAGTCTTTCCCAAAACATACAATATTTAACTAGATTGCTTCCATAATCAAGATGTTTTCAACATGAAATGCAAAGAGGAGGAAAAAAAGGAAAACCTACTGTGATAAACAACAAAAAGAATTCAGGTCAAAGCTGCTGATTTTAAGATTATCCTACACAAATTAAACAGAAATCTGCAAACTCAGTATTTTATCCTTCATCTGAAGAATACAGTTCTTATAAAATCCAAACCACTTTATATACAGAGATAAATTGATGAGAAATATTCTCATGTTTTAATGTTGTAATAAACAGCTAGGTAGGAATACTGAAATGACTTGAAGCATATGTTCAGCTGCCATGCAGGAAGGGCACCTGAAAGGGAGCTGATGCTTCACTTCCTAAAACTTTTTACATGGATGTTACCCTGAAACTCTTAATGGTTGCCCAAAAATGTCAACAAAAGCCTTTCCCTTTGGGAAAACATGGGTATCTTCCACATGTAGGAATGGGGAACATTTTCCTAAAGTTTATTTTAAAGGGATAAAGTCACCCAGAAAGGAGTGAGCTCCTCTGCCAGCCTACGGCCAAGTTGTCAAAAGGCATTACTGCCAAGGGAGCCACAGGAAAGAAGTCATGGATAACACACATCCAGCACACAGAGATCTCCAGAAACCTGCACAGACACAGGATGGGTCCCCTGCAGGATGCAGGACAGACTGAGTAAAACAAGGAGTCAGATTTTACTCTGATATCCTCCCTTTTGGGAATGCCAGCCTGCAGACTGCAATAAAACAATAATTAACTTTGGGCATCAGGAAAAAGTTCCATAATCCAACAAGCTCTTTCTCTCTTAATAATCAATAACTGCGAGAAAGCATCTGTTTTCCCTACCCTTACAGCAACACACAAAGATGCATTTCCAAACAGAAAACACTTATTTTTTGGTTTATCTCTGAAGAGAAGAAAGGTCAGTAAGAAAAATATTTGTACTTGTACTACTACAAACAAAGTCAACATTAAAAATACGGAAATGTTCATATTCAGGGAGTTAGGACTAACAGACTTTTCACAAACTGAACAGGCAAGACAAAAACCAAGTCCAAAATCTGGAAATGGTTTATGTGTATCATAATTTTAAGAGGATCAGGAGTCCTGTTAAATTCAGTGAGATAGTTAATGTTTCCAGCTATATATTGTGTGATATCCAGAAAAAGACAGCTGGAGGTCAGCAGAATTTACCTTGAACAGTTTATTCTGTTGGCAAGTTTTATCTTATTTTATATGAACAAGAAACCTCTTAGAACTCTTAAGAGAAATAAATTACTATGCTCCCTTCACCAGTAGTCAGTTTGCACTGACTGAAATTCTGATTTATCCTTTTTGAGCAAGAGTGAAAATATAGGAAATGATTCCTTGGGATTTTGAAGGAGCTTTATGTGAATTTTGAAACACAAGCAGCAGAGCTTGCAAAGAAATAAATCCAGTGTCTGCTTCCCTCACTCCGCTGTTGTTTTTTAGGATTTAAACATTCCAGAAGAGAATTGTCATCTTTACAAAGCTGTAACTGAATTGGGAAACTGGGACAGGATGAAACTTGACAACCAAAAAGTAAATACCTGCTACCAACCTTTAGGGAATTGCAAAGAAATGCTATTTACCTTAGAATACCTATGAGATATAAATAATTTTAATAGGATTTCAACATATGCATTTGAAAGAGGAGATGAAAAAATATTAGATCAAGGATAGTGCAAAAAACATTTTTTAAAATTTATTATGCAAGAGGATGGAATTAACTGTGCTACTGAAGTACATTAAAATGAAGACAATAAAGACAAAGGATCATTGTCCTCTGGTGGTGTTTCCAAGGTTTACACTGGATTCCCCAATCCAACTGCCTTTTTATTATCTCTGAAGAATAAAGATTAACAGACCTACAAAAATGTTATGATGCTTCTGATGAGAACTGCTCCCAGTCAATCCATTGTCTAAAATTCCAAGCACATGCTTGTGTGTTAAATTACATATTCAGATTTAAATGGATATAACTGTTCCTAACTATCTACATGGTGATTGTTCTAACAGGGATTAAGGTAGATGTGTGCCCTGGTGTTAATACACTGAATTATACATTTTAGTATTATTAGATATGAATTATATTATGTGTGCTGACTCTGTTAAATATTCTCAGTATTTTGGTGTAATTTGAAGGGGTACTGCAGCATTTGGATTTATATTTCAGTTTGCCACTGAATGCTGGAAGAAAACAGAATTAATTTGGTTCTGAGGCTAAAACCAGTGTTCATATATTGAATTAGTTAATACATAAATGCCATTAATATTCAAGATTAGGGGAATTTTTAGGGTTATTCTGTTATGGTGTCAGAATGCTGGGGACCTTCTCGCTCTCTTTAACTCCCTGACGGGAGGGTGAAGCCAGGCGGGGATCAGGATCTGCTTCCTAGGAACAAGGGGCAGGATGAGAGGACATAGTCTGAAGATGTACTAGGGGAGGTAAATTGGACATTAGAGGAATTTTTTCCAGGAAGAAAGATCAGACATTGGAATGGGCCGGCCAGGGAAGCGGCGGAGCCACGGCCGGGCTCTTAGAGACTGGCCGGGCACTCAGTGCAGTGGTCTGGCCATGGACTGGGCTCGATGATGCCAGAGGTCTTTTCCACCCG
This sequence comes from Melospiza melodia melodia, assembly GCF_035770615.1. Lineage (NCBI taxonomy): Eukaryota > Metazoa > Chordata > Aves > Passeriformes > Passerellidae > Melospiza > Melospiza melodia. The sequence goes on from NC_086199.1 coordinate 5,629,168, forward strand.
GATCCGTTCTGGGATGCCGCCCTCACCCGTGAGGGAGCGGGAGCACCGCGGCCCCGCAGTGCTCCCGTACCGACCCTGCCGGGAGCAGCGCCGGGAGCGGGGCCAGGGCTGGCCGGAGCCATTTCCCGCAGGCAGCGCGTCCCCACTGCCTCCCTCAGGCGGGCAAAATGGCGGCGGCCGCTGAGGGGCGGGAAAAAGGGGCGGGCAGAGAACGGCAGCGCTCCGCCGTCCTCCTCCACTATCTCCCAGCGCCGGCTCGGCCCCGTGCCCTGCCGCCCCCTGCCCGCTCCGAGCCCGGGCCCCAGGTAGGTGCCATCCTTGCGGATTTGCCCCCCGGCCCTTCCCCTCCGCAGACCGCAGAGGTGTTTTTGTACTCGCTGGGTGTTGGGTGTTTTTATTCAGAGCCTGCAGAGGAGGTGAAGGGAGCTGGGTGGGTGGGAAGCGTGGTGGCCCCGGTGGGAACCCCTCTGGTCAGGGGCAGCGGTGCCGCGGGGGGAGGCGGCCGGCGACCCTTCCCGAAGGTGATCCCGGGATGCTCATCCCATACCTGGATGGGACGTGCGGTCCTAAATGCTGTGTCCCCTGGGGAATGGAGTCAGCACTGCTGAGCAGGGGCTCGCAGCCTGATCCTCCTGGCTGGAAGCTGGCCTGCAGCAAACTGGGGACTTCAGCCATGGATGTTCCTCCGGGGAATCCTTAACCCGGTGTGTGGGAGCGTCTGGATTTTGTGGGATGCCACAGCCTCCGCTCCACCTCCCACCTCCTTTATCATCCCCAGCTTGGCTAGCAGGTGCTTGGTAACCCCTACCCTTAAACACCTGTAAGACCACCGAGGTAAGGATTTTTAAGCCCTATGTGTTTCAGCTGCTCAGGTGGCAGACAGCTGTACACAAACTCTGTAATCTGCTAAAAATAAAAGCAAACCAAACTCGGCTGATCCACCATCAGCCCACGTGGAGGATGGTGTTCATTTAGACAAAAATTCGTGCCCTCCTGTGAATTCCTGCCTGAATTTGTGGCACGGTTTGTTTTTTTTTTCGCTTTGTAATAACGAGGTTATTGCAGGGGAAACTTGTGAAGTGGCTTTATGGTGTTAAAGCCCTTTTTCCATCCTTGCTGTGATAGCATCCAAGTGGCACAGATCCCCCCGGTGATGACGGACTGTTGTGTTAGGGCTTGTTTGGGTATCCAGGCAAGTTGTCAAAGTGGGGCCGGGCCTGTATGTCAGGAATGTGCATTGAAGCCAGGTCCTGTAAACACTCACAAATGTGTGCAGCCTTGTTGCTAGGGCTTTGCCCAGGAATAAGACAGGGATGAGCCCCTCTTTGAAGTCCCGATTGCTCCCCGAGTAGCTGGAAGCCAGCAGAACAGCAGAGGGAAGAGTTTCCATAGTTAGCGAGCTTCAGTAAATAAATTCACCTCTTTTTATGGCTCGTTTTGGAGCAGAGCCAAGTGGAACTATATTGTTTATGTGCGTAGATTCTTGTGTCTCACACAAAGATGCCTATTGTTTACACAGAAACTGTAAGGGGAGTGTTTTGTTAACATTTGGTTAGCAATATAAACTGACAAACACAAATGCAGACTGGAACTTGAAGCAAAAATAGCCCTTCTCAGGGCAGAAAAACACAGCTGCCCAAAAACTGTTTTTCAAGGAAAACTCTGCACCTATCGGTTCTGTATTTTCTTTTTCAACTCAGCTTCTGTCATTTCCATGCCTGTAAATCTTCTACTGCACGTAACTATCCCAGCAATTTAAGCTCCAAGCCCATGCACCCTCTAAACAGAGCTTATTTTTCTAAAGAGTGATTCAATTGTGATATTTTATAATTACATTTGAAATTTGTTTTTGGTTGGGTGTGTCGCTGTTACATTCTCAAATTCCTGAGCTGACTGGGATGAATTCCCCTGTCCATTGTCAACACGTGTCTTTTCCATTAGTTCCAGTAGGACTGACTGCTGCCTTCTTACATTTGAGAAACTTTCAGTGGCTTAAAATACTAGGACCAAAAAACCTGTTTTTTCAATATTTTATTAAAAAAAAAAAAAAAATCCACAACCTACATAAAGAATAGTTACAGAGCCTGTGGGGTCCTGCTTCCCATGATGGAGTTTATTGACTTAGTGGATGTAGCATGTAAATTTTCAGTGATGATAATGCATAAAATCTCATTTTCACTGATTGCAGCTTCATTCCCCAATGATCAGCATGTATCAGCATTCAAGTGACTGAGACCTGTTTAAATAAATGGGGTGAATTGTTCTCAGAAGGGCTCAGAAAGGTTTGGTATTGTAGCAAAAAGGGATCACAGTAGTTTGAGGACTCTGTGACAGCCAAATGTTTAATTTTTAATGTCTCACCAGTGATGGCAATGGGTATCCATCAGCTTGTACAGCTCCAGGGGAAGAAAGTTAGAATTTCTGTCCTTGCACATCTCCTAATGCACACAATCTATTTTATAGAGTTACTATTAATGAGATTGGCACTGCTTTTTTGTGTGCTGTTTTTTTCACCCTATTTCTTAGCTTATTTCTACCTGTCACTCACAGATTCTTGCTTTCATGATTAGTAGCCTAGAATATATTTGAATATCATAGTTATCACTTTACATTCATTGTTTCTACATTGCCTGATCCTCTCTGAATGAGCATTCAAACCTATTTTGTTTGATGGGTCGCTGTAAATGTCTACAGGTATCTTTTTTTCCTTTCTTTCAGCTTTTTCCATTGGCACCATGAAGAATATATCCTAATTTTGCTACAACTCACAAGTATTGTGTTTGATTTTTTTTTTTAATGTATAAGTTTTAGGAAGCAGAAAGTGAACTGCTTATTTTAGTTTACACTGAGATCATATCCTGCAGCAGGGCTGTGTAGGGAGGATGGTAGCAATGCTGGTGTGGAAAACAATTTGTAATACTTTAACTTATTTATGTAGAAAAAGCTTTATTGCATAAAGTTTTAATTTTCTTTTTTTGCTCTCTGTGCCTGAGTCCTTGCATTGTGTGGCTGTTCACTGAAATCACAGACTCAGTACACAGAGATCCTTGATAGGATTTGGAATTGGAGGTCTGTGCCAAGGTGTGATTGCAATCAGATTGAGTGGGAAGAATGTCAGTTTTAGGAAGGTATTCTGATGGGGAGGTGGGTTGGTTTTGTCATCTCCCAAGAACAGGTTATATGTTTTTATTTGCAACCTTCAGATGAAAGAGTGTGTTCACATTTTTAAATAGATGTTTGCTTATTGTATTCTGAGAATTCTAACAGCAACATGTCAGAATTCCACTGTAGCTTGGCAAATAAAAAGAAGACCCAAGAATTCCCTGGGTTCTGAGTTCCACAATCAGTAATGTGTCCATGTTTTCCTTCCTGTTCTCCTACAGGAAAGATGATCCCCAGCCAGCCCTGCTGAGCCACAGGATGGGGCCAGATGTCCCCCTGCTCAATGACTACAAGCAGGAGTTCTTCCTGAAGCGCTTCCCTCAGACCCTGCTGGGAGGTCCCAGGTTCAAATTAGGCTACTGTGCCCCTCCCTACATCTATGTGAACCAGATCATCCTTTTCCTGACCCCATGGCTCTGGGGAGGAGTGGGGACACTCCTGTACCAGCTGGGGGTGATGCAGGACTTGTGCACAGCAGCCCTGTCAGGAGGACTCATGTTTGTTACTGCCCTTGCTCTTCAGATGACAAACCTCTATGCAAAGCAGAAAACAGTGACAGTAGAAAGAATGCAAATTCAGAATACCCTGACAGATGAAGACGAGTTCGAATTTTCCAGCTGTGTAGGTTCAGAGACAGTAAAATTTATTATTCCTGGCAAGAAGTACATAATCAACACTGTATTCCATTCCCTCCTGGCAGGGGTGTTGTGTGGGCTGGGAACTTGGTATTTGCTGCCAAACAGAATAACCTTGTTATACAGCAACATTGGAGGGACTGTTGTGATCTTTGTGTTTGGATGGGTGACCATATGTATAGGAGAGTATTCATTAATCATAAACACAGCCACTGAAACAGCCACTTTCCAAGCACTGGATACTTATGAAATCACTGCTCTGATGAGACCTTTCTACATTTTTGTCTTCATTGCAGTGGATCTTGCACACAGGTAAATGTAATAATGCATTCAGCCACTTAAAGTGATGGTCATTCTGTGTATTTTTGGTGGGAAAGGTTAAATTATTCTTCTGAGGGAAATTTATTTTGAGATTCTAATCAACTGTAGTAACTTCAAAGGAAGAAAATTGATGCATTTATGGTAAAAATTGAGGTTCTATGCTGTGTATAAAAGGCTCTTAAATTTCCATAGCATTCCATGTAAACCAGGAAGAGCAGTTTGTAAGAGATAGGTTAAAACTACTTTCTACCATGTCATTTTTCATATTTTTGTATTGGAGCATTTGCAAATATATCCTTTTAAAGGATGTGCTTTGAAAACACATGTTCCTGACCTGGAATCATAAATCTAAACACTGCAAGCTTCAGGATTACAGGATTTATGTCCAGATTTCATCCTGGAATACTTTCTAATTTAAGCTCTGTAAAGTGATAGCAGAGGATTTTATACAACAGGCAAAAAAAAAAAAAAACCCAAACCCCTTGAATTTGGTTTTGATGAATGGATATGCAAATGGGAATATTGCTGTGGCTTTGTGATACAGATTTGGAACTTGGATTTTTAAATGCTTTTCCAAGACAAAAGAGCTGTGTCAGTCTACAAATTAGGAGAGTCACATTTCTGTTTTTCAGATGAGTGTCTTAGCTGAAGTATTTGTAGTTTCAGGCTCCTAAAACAAGATGCTTTTAGGTTTATTTTCTGCATTCTTTCTCCCTGTCAGGTGATATTTATAGCACTTTGTCACATGTAATATTTTATGGGTGGGTTACACCAGATACATTAAAAAAAGCATGTTTGAATTTGCTGGTTTTGCACTGGGAGATGTCCTTGTTAATGATTTACCCTAATTGCCACCTCAGGTGAAGTATGAGAATTACACATGTGGTCTTGGGACTCCAAATCCTTCTATTCAATTTCCTGGGGAGAAGATTAAGACATTGTCAAAATTCCTGATAAAATTCCTGTGAGGCTTGCTTACTTATTAAAATGGAGAGGGAAACCAAATATCTTGGCAGTCTACCACCTTTAGTTGGTAAACTACATCTAGGTTAGAATTTATGCAAATTTCTAATAATGATCTTTGTGATTTTGCAGGAAAATTTTAACATTTTATGTAGAAAAAAATCCTCTTCAGGAATATACAGTATTATCTGTAGGTGTACAGGCAACATGCCAATTCTTCTAGTGTTAAAGCTTAGATCTTGGGCCTTGAAATTGCATAAAATTTTACTTTTGTGTCTCTGAAAAAATACTTTATAATTTTTTGTTAAACAGTTGAGGCCTTGGAGCCTATAGATGTTTATTTTTTGCACAAGTATTTTTTCAGTGTATTATCACAGCAGTAGCAAAAATAATTGGGATGATTGCCTCACTGTATTCATCTGAAGGCTTCAAAGCTTTTAAATGAAAATTTAGTCTGTGTTCTAATTAATGTGTTACTGTCCCAAGCATAAATATATGTGCTTATTTTTCCTTTTAAAAGATACTCATTAGGTTTTATAGGTAGAATGTGTAAGGTTTTTACTCTGGGATTTGCTGTAGTAATTAAACAGGAAGTCTTCCCACACTGAAGTTATTTTTCCTTTCACAGAATTCAAATGCATTTCTTCTTTTATCCAGGTTTGCTGTCAACACACCCATTCTAGAGCAGACAAACCAGATTTTGCACATCCTGTTTCTTTTTCTGCCATTCTTGTGGGCCATGGGAATTCTGCCCCCACTTGATGCACTTTTTCTCTGGGGAATGGAACAACTGTTGGAGTTTGGACTAGGAGGTTCACCTATGTCAAGTAACACCAAGTAAATGTTTCTACAATTGTAAAATATATCAGTGTTGTTTATAACCTTTTTCTTTTCAAGCAAATCTTCTTTATTTTCTCCTTCACAGGTTGTTAGTAATGTTTCTCATTTCTGCTGGAACAGCAATAGCATCGTATTTCATTCCCAGCCCCCTCGGTGTGATCCTCTTCATGACTGGATTTGGGTTCATACTGAGTCTTAACCTAAGTGAGATTGGGTTTGCCTTCAAACACACCATGATCAGCCATTTAGCCTCCAGCAAAGCTAAAAATGCTCACAGGGCTCTTAGATTACAATTTGGGTGGAGGGAATTTATTTTCTATGCGACTGTGTTGGCGTTTGCTCTCACAGAAGCGAGTCTGCTGCATCAATTTGCAGGCTCCTCATCATCTTCCCAAGGCAGACCCCAGGCCATAGCAAGTTACATTCTGATCCTGTTACTTGTAATGATGTGGATTCTTAGAGAGATTCAGAGAGTTTACTTGTTTGGAGTCTTCAGAAACCCCTTTTACCCAAAGGATGTCAGGACTGTGGCTGTGTTCATGGAGAAGCAAAGAAGGCTAATGAAAGTTGGTGTTGTCAGGAGGATTTTACTAACACTAGGTAGGAATACACCACTGTCTGTTGTTTGTTAGATGATGCTTGTAGGGAGATTGAAACTCTAGAATTGCTCTCTGTGCAAGATTCTGGGAATGAACCAAGGGAAACCAAGTGGCTGGAAATACTTGTTGATGTCTTGTTAAATTGTGTATTGAGGTCAAAGTTACTGGTCCAGCGTATTTGAAAGTGATTAAATTTGGAAGTGATTTGATTTATTTCTTTTATAGGGGTGAACCTAAAAAATTGAGCCTTTTAAAAGCCCAGCTGAGAAAGCAGGGCCTTTTAAAGGATTTTAGTTACAACTGCAGTGCCAACTTTTAAAAATATGTACTTGGAAACAAAATGCGTTGAAAGTCTTCAAGCTGACCAAATATTTGGTTCTTAGAGCTTGCTGGTTAAGGGGAGAGCCTCCATTCTGGTAGGTTAGAGACAAATGCATCTACTTTGAGGGAATAAAAATGGATTTAACTTCATAAAGAACCATTAGTTTGGGGAAATACATTGATGACTGCTATTCCATGTTTATTTTCACTTATTTGAGTATTCTCTCAGAGAAACAAATAAAGGATAAAGGAACTAATAGCAAGTAAGAGCTAAGCATCGATGTAAATGTTTGTTGTCCAAGGCCATTAGTGCAAATAAATTGTTCAATATTGTTGGAGAGTAATACAAAGAGGAGTTTGTGTTGATGAGGGGAAGCTTTCTCTTTTTTGCTGGGATTTCCATCCTGAAATAAGACTGCTTACCTCTGTTTGCTTTTGTTACAGTTTTGGAAGGTCAGTGATGCTTTTGTTTCAATTGCAGTGTCTCCCTTTGCTATGATAGCATTCCTGTCACTTGACCATTCCCTACAAAACCTGCATTCCGTGTCTGTTTCCATTGGATTCACAAGGATGTTCAGGATGGTAATTTGAATTTGAAATATGTTAGCCTTAGAAATGCTCTTCTACATGACTTGAAAACCAAGGTGACCTGGAAGAAATATTCCAGGTCATGAAAGCAGAGATAAATAGATACGTTTTTTAATGTATTTCTAACATATCTCTATTCTAGGTCTGGCAAAATACAGAAAATGCCTTACTAGACATGGTGGTTGTGTCAGCAGCACAAATGTTGGTGGCTAATCCAGACCTCTGGTGGAACAGGAGCCTTGATACAGGAATCAAACTCTTGCTGGTAATTGTAGGAGCGTCGGGGGGGTGGGAGGGTCGGAGACGAGAGATCTCTGCAGCCAGGTCGTGGAACTTGAGGTTTATTGCAAAGGGCCTGGGTGCAGGGCCCTGCTGGGAGCTGCAGCCACAGCTCAGAGCAGCCTGAGAGAGGAGAGGGGGAGAGAGGATGAGAGGGTGAGAGAGTAAGGGAGTAAAAAAGGTAAGAGAATAAAAAGGGTAAGGGAGTGAGGTTCCCGCTACAATACTATAAATCTTCTTCTGTGTTGCATATTCTAATTCTCACTAACCAATCTAGTCCAATATACAAATCCTATAGCATTTACATACAGCCTATAAGAATCACTACATTACCATACTGTGTTACATTTTAAACCCTAAAAACTCCTCTTTGGGCCCCTTCTGCCAAGCTGGCAGGGTCTGCTCTGACCCTTGGACCTTCTGCAAGCAGAGGGTGTTGTTCCATCAAAAGGGGATTACCTTCAGCTGGCCATGCCATTGTTTTCCAGTTGTTCAGGTATCTCTAAGCTTGCTTTCATTTCAATCTCGCTTATAGTTTCCATATTCTCAAAATCTTTTGCCAGACAATCATATTTATAAGGCTTTCCTGTTTCACCTTCCCCAACAGGTAATGGTCATATTGTAAAATTAAGCAGATAATTGTTTTCTGAAGTATCTGTTTCTGTTGGAGAATTACAACAGGGGCCAGAACCCAGCAGACAGAAGCTAAAAACTGTACTAAGATATATTCTCACACCAAGGAATGATAGCCATGCTTCATTTTCATAAAATTACTGTAGCTATGCTGAGTGTGCTACAGGCTACAAACCCTGTTCTTTCTGCCCATGTGCTGCACGTCGGTCTCCTGCGGGATCGGCTGCTGCAGTTGCTGTCCAAGCTGCACTTTGCCATGTCCATCCTCCTGTACTAAGATATATTCTCACACCAAGCAATGTTAGCCATGCTTCATTTTCATAAAATTACTGTAGCTATGCTACAGTATGTAGCTATGCTATGGCTACATACTCTGTGTTGTATGCTACAGGCTACTATTGAAGTGAAGGGAGACGACCATCCGATTGATGCATCGAACTCCAATTTATTGATCGATCAGTCACTTTATATAACAGTGTTAATTAACTTCATGCATATTGCAAAATGCAGGCTCACGATAGGCTAACAGAGAAAACTCTAACCACTCTTTTTGTTTTACAATACCTATAATTGTTTATTAAAAACAGAACCAGTGTTCCCACTGTGATATGAAAGGTTCCCAAAACTTCCATATATGTTCCCAGGGAGCCATCTTTTCCCAGAGAGGGTGTTTTGCTTGTTATGGGAAGACTGTCTGAAAACCTTATTGTTTATAAAGTGATGCTTGAGTGAGCCTAATTGTTTATAGAATCAAGCCTGGGAACTGCTTTAGGAACTGCTTTACAACTACCTTTTACTTTTCTCTCAACTGTATGCCTTCATGGCCTTTTTCTTTAAGCCATACTTGAACCAAACTCTCCACAGGCTACAAACCCTGTTCTTCCTGCCCGTGTGCTGCAGGTCGGTCTCCTGCGGGATCGGCTGCTGCAGTTGCTGTCCAAGCTGAACTTTGCCATCGCCATACTCCTGTGCTAAGATATATTCTCACACCAATGATAGGATGCTTTATTTTCTTTAAGTTACTGTATCTGTGCCGAGTGTGCTACAGGCTACAAACCCTGTTCTTCCTGCCCGTGTGCTGCAGGTCGGTCTCCTGCGGGATCGGCTGCTGCAGTTCCTGTCCAAGCTGCACTTTGCCATGGCCATCCTGCTGACCTCGTGGACGGAGAAGAAGCAGCGCCGCAGATCCAGCGCCGCCCTGATCGCGCTCAACGTCGCCTTCTTCCCCGTGCTGCTGGCCCTGGTGGCCGTGTCGGCGCTGCTCTCGTCGCCCCTGCTGCCGCTCTTCACGCTGCCCGTGTTCCTGGTGGGCTTCCCGCGGCCGCTGCGCAGCTGGCCGGGCCCCGCGGGCGGCGCCGCCTGCGTCTGCCCCGACACCGTCTACTACCGGCAGCTGGTGCCCGGCCTGGCCGCGGCGCTGCAGGCTGCGCTGGCCGCCGGCGGCCTGGGTGCGTACGGGGAGCGCGCTGCAGTAATGCAGATAAATAGTGCAGGAAATGTGGTTTGCCAGCCAAAACCTTGGGATGGGGTCTGTCCCAACACCCTAAAACCCTTGGGATCGGATCCCCCCCCAATGCCTTAAAACCCTTGGGATTGGATCCCTCTCAGTGCCCCTAACCCCTTGGGATCAGATCCATCCCAATGCCCCAAAACCCTTGGGATCAGGACCCTCCCAAGACCCCAGACTCCTTGGGATCAGGTCCTTTCCAATGCCCTAAAACCCTTGGGGATCAGATCCCTCCCAACTCCCCAAAACCCTTGGGACCAGATCCACCCTAATGCCCTAAAGCTCTCAGGATCAGATCCCTCCCAGTGCCCCAAAACCTTGGGATCATATCCCTCCCAAGGCCCCAAAACTCTTGGGATTGGAACCCTCCCAAGGCCCCAAAACCCTTGAGATGGGATCCCTCCCAAGGCCCTAAACCCCTTGGGATCAGATCCTTCCCAAGGTCCCAAAATTGTTTGGATCAGATCCCTCCCAGTGCCCCAAACCCCTTGGAATCGGATCCCTCCAAAGGGAGAGGAATCAGTGGTTGAAAACCAAGTTTCACAGCTGGGTTAAATCTGATATTCAGAGATTGCTCAGGAAAAACTGGTTACTTTTATTCTTGTACAACCAACAGTAGGACAAAGGGGAAGAATAGAAAAGAATAGAAGAGCTACAAGTTGCAGCAGGGGAGGTTCAGGTTGGACATTGGGGAAAATTTCTTCCCTGGACAAATGGTTAAGCATTGGCACAGGCTCCCCAGGGAAGTGGTGGTGTCCCCATCCCTGGGAGCATTCAAGAAACAGGGAGATGTAGCAGTTTTGTGAAATGGTTTCATGGACATGGTGCTGTTCAGTCAAAGGCTGGGCTTGATGATCTTTTCCAGCTAATGATTCTGCAATGTCTGCTTGTTACAATCCTGTAAAAAAAGAAATCTTTTGTTACCTTTAAGCAGAGACTAAATGGTGGTGAAACAGTATCAATCCTAATCTTTCTGTACTGAATAAAAAGGATGGAATGCATTGATCCCACCCAACTGGAGGCAGTAAATTGGGTTCTTCAGCCAGACAGCATAGAGAAGGATGTGTGTCAGACTGCTGTCTGTAGGTCTGTCTGTCTCTGCATCCATCCCATTACTCAGCATCCAGAAGGTGACTTTGCTAATTTGGCTGTGTTAATTGGTTATGGTGAAATACATGATGTAGCCTAAGTAGCAGTAAACAGATAAGAACAAACCCATTGATAAGATTTAATATCTTATCTTGTGCAGGCACTTGGGGTGGGATTGTAGCAGCACTTGTGGGTTTACAGCCTGGTGAAGGCATTGTGGTGGGATTTTCACAGAATTTGTGGGTTTACAGCCTGGTAAAGGCATTGTGGTGGGGTTTTCACAGAATTACAGAGACAGAGGTGAAGAAAGGCCCAGTCTTTTTCCCAGCTGGAGACAGAGTAACTGTTTTAAAATTGCAAGGTCATTTTCTTGAGAAACAGCCTTTGTGTAACCTAAATAATCAAAAGATTGTAGCCCTCAGGCAAGAGGCAAATATTTACATAAGCCTCTTAGAAAATGGCTTATGGCTGGAAAAAGTGGCCTAATATTTGAAGTTAACCTTAATCAAGCTTTTCTGAAGAAAATATCCAGGTGCTTTACTGAGAAATATGTGCTGCACTTGCATCACTGGTTAGAGAGAGATACTCAATAAAACCAAAAAGTCTTTTTTCTCTAAAAAAGGATACTTCAGTTTGTCTACTGTTTTCTATTTACAATAGATATATTTATTATGATAATATGTAGCTATCTGTCATATATATGTGTTATCTATCTTTTATATCTATCTATATTTTATATATATACATATTTTAATAGGGTTTTTTCCCCCCATTGCCATCATGACTGTGGTGGCATGTATGCCTTAGAATAAATAATTTAAAACACTAGTCTTGAGGGGTAAAAAGTCTCTTCTTTAATGGGAAAATCTGTGAATGAATGTCTTGAAGCAAGAAAAACTGTGGTGTTCTCAGATGAGTTCCAAAGGAAGTGATGCCACTTTGTGTGTCACTAATTTAAACCCAGAGCTTTTTCTGTGTAAAGGAGTTTTAGTAGTTTTAACTGCTAGCAAGAAAGGAATTAAAGTCTTTGCAAAATGTTAGCAAGAAAATGCACTTCATTAGCTCAGTGGGATAGAAAAGGTTACTTAAATTTTAACTACTGCTTAATGGTTGGTTTCACTGATTTCACCTTACAGCATTTTAAAACTAAAATGTTCTGCAAGTGAGTGGTCACCAGACATGAGTGACAGCAGAAGCAGGTCATAAACTGGCAGCAAATGTCATGCTTAAGAATAGAACCATTGTGTTGTGGGGATTGACTTTCAGCTATAGTTCAAATACAGAATAACCATCAGTTCTTAGGAAATTTGGCATTGCTTTTTTTGTGACTTTTTCTTTTGTGAAAAAGTTTGGCTTGGGTTTTTTTTTTTTTTTTTTTTTGAGTACTAATTTGCTGTTCTTCGGGACCTGATTTTCAAATTCCAGTTTAGTTATATTTTTATTTCTCTGATAACAAATAAACTTCCCACTCCACAGCAGATTGGGCCATTAGGAAACTCCTGTGCTATAGAATGACTCTGTAATGTATTCTCAGTAAGGAGGACTTCAGGTCTCCAGAGAACACTCCAGTGGGAACTCTGTGGTTGGAAATGCAGCCAAAAATGATCTTTAATCATGAAAGTCATCTCTGCAAAGGGAATTGAGGGTGGAGTTGTTTAACCCCAGTCTGGTGTGAATAATGCAGTCCTGCAGTTGTGTGAGGTTTTCCAACTTTCCACAGCTTTTTCAAAGCTGCAATTTCAGCCAGTTTTTCCAAGATTTTAAGGTGCTAGTCATTTCTAAGGTGCCAGTTATTTCTGCTGATGCAGAAATATTTCGTGTTTGCTGTTGAATCCTTTCCTTGGCATGTAGAAAAGGTAATATGCATTTTTTGTTTGGTTTCTTTTCTTGCCCAGGTCTCTCTCTGCCTGGGTCTCATTACTTGTGCCGCTTTCAGGACAGGCTGATGTGGATTTTGGTGCTGGAAAAAGGCTTCACATACTGTGGTGTGAACATTAAGGTAATTGCATGCTGAGCACTGAGATGTTGATGTTTGGAAATCATGCAAACATTTTGCTGTGTAACATTTCAGCAGTGTAACTGATTTACATTTAATTTTCTAAGATGAGTGTTGTACTAATTAGCCTTGCAATTTACATGAGTAGCAGATGTGAAATTTTTTTATCATTTAGCTTGTGACAGAATATCTTTAATAAGCTAGCTAATAAGATTTGCATCAAGCAAAGATTTATTTAAGACATTGATCTGTGCCTAATACTGCAGTGAGTGCTTTGTTATTGCTGTTATCTCTGGATAGATTTGTAGATTCAGTTGTGGAAATACTGACAATCATTTTATTCAGAATAATTCTGGTGCATGCAAAATGCTGGCATTTAAAGTTATGTCCTGGTGAAGACTGACAGGTTTTCATGTGTGCTTTAGGGGCTAGAACTGCAGGAAACATCCTGCCATGCTGCTGAAGCTCACAGAGTGGATGAAATTTTTGAAATGGCCTTTGAACATCAGGAGCACACAAGGATTCTGTCTCCCAATCCCCATTTTGGGCACATCCTGACTCCCTGTACTGTGGTTCCTGTGAGGCTGTATTCTGATGCCAGGAATGTGTTATCTGGAATAATTGATTCCCATGAGAATTTAAAGCACCTGAAAGATGATTTTGTGAAAGTGCTTGTGTGGATGCTTGTCCAGTATTGTTATAAAAAATCCAAGACGTGGGAAAGCCCAGGCAGTGCCAACAGGAACAAACAAGAATCATTTCCAGAAAATCAGCACAGTGGAGCAGTGAAAGGATGCAGAGCTCTGAGGGAAGAAGACAGCTTTAGTGTTGATTCAGTGGAGGACTGGACTGATGATAGTGACATTTTTGATTTTGAACCCAGTAGCAGAACAAGAGACAGAAAAGATGCTGGGCACTTGGGACTGACACCCAAAGTGCACCTGTCTATTCCAGGGTCCATAGAAACACAGAGCCAAGATTTCCTACAAGAAATGTCACCAGAAGATAAATTAAACAGGACTGTGGTGCTTGGGCTGCCTGCTGTGGACAAAGGGAAGCAGCCAGAAGTTTTACCTCGTGTAGAATTCAGTTGCTCTTACTCAGAGCTGCTGAGCATCCCTGAAGAATGGAGAACAGCACCAGTGCCTTCTTCCAAAGTCAGTGAAATGAGGCAGAGGTTTCCTGAGGAATGGTACCACTTTGTTCTGAGCCAGCTGGACTTTTTTCATCTGCAAGAGAAGCCTTCCAGTTTGCTCACAGAGCTGATGGAAGATCAAGCTCTGAAGGAGCTGTACATCCTGGGGGTGCTGTCGTGCTGCTTTGGTCTGTTTGGGCTGGATAACGCCGTGCCTGCCCCTCGCCACGTCTTCAGGGCATACACGGGTGGCATCCCCTGGTCTGCTGGCTTGGACTGGCTCACAGGCAAACCAGAGCTCTTCCAGCTGGCATTAAAAGCATTCAGGTAAAAAAAACCCCAATTTCCTGAGATTATAAATTTATATAGAGAAGTGCCATTTCATTAATGGTTTGTTAAACCCATATAGTTTTAATTTATTTGTCAGTTTTTCCTATATAAATACTGCCCCCGTGACTCCAGGCAGTGAAGCCTGTGGTATGGAGGTTCTTCTTTCTTCTCCATAGCAGCTGCCTCCAATCTGCTGTGTTAACTGGGGAAAAACAACCTGTTTTCACTGACCCCAGCTCTCAACAGATGTGCTGGATTTAGATGTTTGGCAGTAACCATTATCAGGCACTGGAGATGTGTTGGAGGTGAATGAGGTGTTTAAGCTGATGTGTTTTACATGTGGGTGAGCTAAAAGCACAACCAGACTGACTGGCCGGGACTCAGCTGGCAAGCAGTGACTGGCAGAGTTGGTGGAGCCTCTCCACCCTCTGTGGCCTGAAGAGCTTTCTCCCTGCTGCCTTTGCCACACTGTGTGATGTTCTGCACCTTTCAGATACACCTTTAAACTTATGCTGGACAAAGCCAGCCTGGGCCCAGTGGAGAACTTCAGAGAGCTGGTGAATTACCTGGAGGGATACGAAAGCGATTGGTACATTGGGCTGGTGTCAGACCTGGAGTGGCAGCAGGCAGTTCTGCAGGAAAAGCCATACCTGTTCTCTCTGGGGCACGACCCAAGCATGGTAAGGAGAAAAATTACTCAAAGTTTGGGTTTCTTTTTTGCTGTTCTTTATTCCCCTCATAATTGTGTTCGAAAACATGAAGGCTCTGCAAGATGGTTTGTACTAAAGAGGAACTGGCACTGCTGTTGTTGAAAAGCCCACTGCACTGTTCTTCAGATGCAGCAATATTTCCTGATTATATTCCAGTGGAGCAATTGAACTGAGGGGTCTGGTTTATACTTTGCTGTGTTTAAAGTGTTCATAGAGTACAGCCTTGTTACTGTCACATTTTTTGAAAAATCCCTTTGCCCAGGATTTTCTCCTGGGAATCTGAGAAGCCTCAGAGAAAAATGAAAACAACAATTACCTCACTTTGCTTTTCCTGTGATTTGCTGCTTTAGAATGTGGTTTAGAAATTGTTTATCCAACAGGTGGTTGTTTGATTGGTTTCATGTGAATTGTTTTTACTTACTGACCAATCACCACCAGGCTGTGTGGGACTCTGAGGAGTCAATCATGAGTTTTTAGTTAGGATACTTACAGAAGGCTTAACAAGATACTTTCTCTATTCTTTAGTATAGTTTAACATTCTTTTATTATTTTATGATTTTATATTATATGAATTAACCTTCTAAAAACATAGAGTCAAATTCAGTTCCTCCTTCATCCTGAAAACCCTAAAAACACCACACAGCCCCAAAGCTTCACCCAGAGCTCTGTAACCAAAACGCTCTCGTCTCTTCTCAATGTCCTGGACATCCTGATCTGTTTGCTCTTGCAGGGAATTTACACAGGGCGAGTCCTCACTCTGCAGGAGCTGCTGGTCCAGGTGGGAAAGCTCAATGCAGAAGCTGTGAGGGGCCAGTGGGCCAACCTGTCCTGGGAGCTGCTCTACGCCACCAACGACGACGAGGAGCGCTACAGCATCCAGGCACACCCGGCGCTGCTGCGCAACCTGACCGTGCAGGCGGCCGACCCGCCCCTGGGCTACCCCGTCTACTCCTCTCAGCTCCTGCAGCTGCCCCTCTTCTAGGCTCTGCTTTCTCACCTGGGCCTCTTGCTGCTTTGTCTTTTTCCTCTGTGTGTGGCACTCTGCCCTGTGTGCTGCAGATCAGGTGTTACTCACAGGGCGGCAGTGCCAGGCTGGTGAATGTCTTTGGCACAGAGGTGGTGCTGGCCAGAGCCTGCAGCAGGCAGCAAGGTGGGGACTGGTTTCTTGCTGCTGGAATACAAGACACCTTTGTGGCTGGTGAGCCACATGCTGCAATTCTCCACCTTAAAGAAAAGCAGCATAATTCTTATCATTACCACAATTCTGCTCATTAACTATTTTTGGTGCATTCTGATTTATTTTTCCTTTTTTTTTTCCGTGGACAGGTGACCTGCACTGCCAGTCAGGTTATGGCCTCTTGTAGTGTTGCCAACCCCATAGTTGGCAACCAAAGTGTATATAGGACTATTTATATATTTTTTTTTTATTCTGGCCATTTTTATATTGGACTGAGTTCAGTTCTAGCATTTGTTATATGACTCTCACTGATCTTCCTTATGTGCAGTAAGTTATCAGCCATACTTTAACTAAGGGACAATTTTTACCTAACTACTTGTTTTGGTAAAAAGAATTTTATATAAACCAGTGTGTGCTCTGACATATTGATAGTGTGGGTGACTTTATTGATGGAAGAAGTAAATGTATATAATTAGGGGACAGAGGAAATGTTAAGAACAAATGCTATGATTTCATCTCCTTCTTCCAGTATCCATATATATGATATATATATCTGTATACATATATATATATATATATGTTGTTACTTTCAACCTCTCTCCACCTCCCTAACCAGTCTTCCTCTTCTAACCTCTCACAAATGCAGTGAGAGCTTCATGGTGGGGAGTGGGTGGAAATCCAGCTAGAAGTATTTATTTCTTTAACCTCACTACAGGCTGGAGCAGACCTGGACAGCTGGTTTGTAACATTACAGGTTACCTTGAAAACAGGTCCAGGTCCAGTTTCCAGTGGCTCATTTATCCTGTTCACTACCACCAGTCTTAGCACATAACTGTGTTTTCTCAGCAGGACCATGGTCACACTGCAGGCAGATGCTGAGCAGGGAGTAGGTAATTGTATTTCCTACTCCTGCGGATTCACTTTAGATCAGACCTGCTCTGTAACTGAAGCAGTACTGGTTTGGAACACCCTGCCTTGTCTGGGTCCAAGCACATTTATTACTTTTACTCTTCACATTTAAGACCTTTTGACTCATATGAAATTTGCCACAGAAGCTTGTCCTGGGCTGCTGGCTGTTCCTTTAGACAGTGGCCAGAAATGGTTTTTAAGAACTATGCAAGTGGTGTGGTGAGTTTCTAAATCAGGTTGGTGCCACACTGGGCCCTGAGCTGTCTGGAAATACAGAGCCATGGATGTGATGTAGAAGGGGCTTATAGAGAGCCCCCATTTCAGCTCCCACTCACAAGGAGGCAAATGTTTACTCTGATTTAAAACTTCCAAGGCAAGGAGTGTCATGAGCTCCTCAAGCAGTTCTAGTTCTTTGCTGCTCTTGCAGCAGCTGGAAAGTTGGAGCTGTTTCCTACATCTAATTTACCCTCCCTTGTCTTCCATATGGTCACAGAAAATTTAATTATCTTTTTTTGCAGCAGTCCATACTCAAAGATGGCTGTAATTTCTGCCCTCATCCTTTGTCTTTTGTAAAGTGAATAAACCAGTTGAGAAAGAGCTGAAGAGAGCTGTGATCCTTTTCCCTTCCTTTCTCTGGGCTCTGTCCATCTGGTCCCCAGCCTTGAGGAGAGCTGCTGCTAACTGGGCCCAGTGTTCCAGCAGAGATCCTGACTGGCACCAGATGGAGCAGCACAATTAGCAACGGGCAGAGTTCCTGCTGGAGCACAGCAATGTGGAGCTGGGCTGTGCTGCCCTGCCACATCCTGTCCCCTGCTGTCACAGCAGTGTCCCACAGCCCCAGTCACTGCTCACACAGCCCCTGGCACAGCCCTGAGGCACAGTACCTGTCTGCATCCTGTCTTTGGCAGAAACAGGAGATAAAGCTTTTGTTCTGTCTCAGATCTCTGCAGCTGAGTGCCCCTGTTCAGCTGGTTTGTTTGCTTTGGAGCATTTCTTTGATTTATCTGGGATTCAGGAACTGGAGCACCTTCAGCTCTGGCTGTGTCTGTGTTCACAGGCTGCTGCTGGGATTACTGATGGCATCCTGCTCTCAGCAGGACCCACTGTTATCCCTTGTGACCCTGTTTTCTAACCAGGGGTGTGCAGAGCTTTATTTAGTTCTTCCAACACCTCCTGGCTCTAGCTTGTGATGCTGATCACACACAGGGCAGTGTAAGGGCAGCAGAGCTGAGAAAGGGGCAGAGGGTAAGTCCTGATGTATCAGAAATGAATGGATTCAGCCCTGAACACACATTTTGCTCAAGAACACATCCCAAGCACAGACCAGATATCTTTACCCTCCTCACCACACCCTTCTCCTTGTGGGGTTTTGTTAATCAACATGAATTAAGAATGAAAGTGAGGGAAGCAGGATCCTGGGGTCTATCATTTTAGGCTGCTCACCAGGTATTTGCCTGTGTTAGAGCAGCAGCTCAGTCTCCCATGTGTTTCATTCCTTGTAAGCTTAAAAATCCAGCCTGTGGGAATTTGACATGAAACAGGTGTGTTTAGAAAGATTTTTATTTAGTCAAGTATGTCATCAGCTCGGTAGATCTGTCGAGTTACAGGATGACACAGACATAACAAAACCCAAAAAAAGCTGTTGTTTGCAGTCATGCAACATGAAAAGTTTCTCAGCCTTAGCCCAAGTACAGCAGGATTTCTTACACACTCGTCCTCACTTCCTCTTCCTTGAGTAAGAAGCATCAGCATCCTGGGGGGAGAGGACATGAAATCAGTATTTCCCCACCCTGTGTTAAAAACAACACAGTGACTGAAAGACTCCTTTGAAACAGCTTGTGACCAGGGGCAGTTAGAGTGTGAAAGCACAAAGTTTTAAGCTGCATGTGCCACCCTTACTTTTGCATTTCCTGTACTTGATTATTGACTTGAGGTGCTTTTGTGGAGCTGCACTTCAGCTCTCCATGTGTCCCTAAGCTCCCTGGGTGAGACACAGGCTCAGTCACACTCTCCCTGCTCTCAGAAGAGCTCCTCCAGCCTATTCTTACTGTCATATATGCATTTAATTTACATCATATGGGGTCAAGAAATGCACACACCATGTATAACTGCAACAATTTCCATCCCAAAACCCTTAAGCAGTGATCCTGCCCTGCACATCATGGCTCTAAGTGTGACTGAGGAGCAACGCAATCCCAACAAACATTCCCACAGCAGCAGAGTGCAACAAGCAAGCAGGGGGCAGAGGGGCGCTGTGCACACTCACAATTCCACTCTTGAAGTTCTGGATCCTCCTCTTGCCCATCCTGTTCATGAGCCACCAGGCCCAGGTGGGGGCGTACTGCCACAGGTAGCACACGGCCAGGTAGGGGTGGTCGCTGATCCACGCCTCCTTCACGTCGTTGGCCACGCTCACCAGGGTGAGCCGGGCACAGCGATCCGTGGGCATCTTGTGGGACTGGTCCCCGCTGTTCTCGATGGACTGGGGGGCACAGAGCAGGGAGGGGTTACAACTGCAGCCCTGGCAGTGACAGGGAGGGGAAGGGCCACGCTCCATGCCACAGATATATTCCTCCTCGTCTCCCCACAAGAACTCACCCAGAGAATGGGGCAGAGGAACCCATCCCTCACTATCCTCTGGTTTCTGTGTGGGAACACTTTCCACCTTCCTTTGGCTCAAAGAAAGCACCTTTTAATTAATGCCTCTACTGATGGGTCAAAGATTAATATAAAATGGATCTCCAAGCTCTGTCCTGCTTCAGCAGGGCTTCCACTTGATGGGGATTGTTGAACAAATTCCCCCATCTGCAGCTCTGAGGAATGGGAACTCCCCAGGTCCCAGCTGTGCCCACACTACACTACAAGTTACTCAAGTACCCAAGTGAGTAGGTGAGGTCACATTCCCCATAAACTTTAATATTCCTGCCAGTTCTCTCCATCTTTGGAGCAGGGACATCAGCCTGTCTTGTCCCTGTGTATCATTTGGAGAACACAAACCACAGCCCTGTGAACTTGTGCACATTTCACTCAGCAATAACAAGCCACTCTAGCAATCTGTCCTCCTGTTTCACAGGGCAGAAACAGTTCTGGTCGAGATTTGCTCCTCCTCCCTGGGCTTCTGCCACAGTGAAATCTGAGGAATGTGTTTTGCAACTTTCACCATTGTTCAAAAGGTACGCTTTTTCTTTCACGCAAGTCAGAAGTTTTGCAACACAAAAATCGTTCCAGAACTCGATTCAACAATGGGAGATCCCCTCCCCCTCACTGGTGGGTCATCCTGAGCTTCAAATCGATTGAATTTAGGGCAGATTACAGTCTGATGTATCACAGCAGCAATTTTTGCCAGCTGCTTTGTCAGACAGCCTTTACTAAAAGCCATTGTGCAGTTGGAAGGTTTTGCTGTTCCTCCTGGAACAATCCCTAACAGGAAAGGAATGCACAGCTCGTGTCAGCTGAGCCAGGGCTGTGCCAGCAGCAGCAGCAGCGTCACCCAGCAGGGCACAGCATGGCCAGGGCAAACAAAACCCCACCTGTGCAGGGACAGCACTCCCCAGCACAGCTGTGGCCAGAAAACCCTGCCTTTCCCCCCAGAACTGCAGCACAGGGGCTGTGCAGCACATTTGGGTTGTTTGTGTTGGAAGAGACAAGGAATATCAATTATCAAACTCAATTTCCAGTTGATACCCCCAAGAATTACAAGATATACACGGTTCTGCACCACTCAGAGCATTTCTTGGTAAGAAGATGAGGTTAGTGTTTGCAGGGAGGACAAAACCAGACAAAGATACCCCACAAAGGATCACTGGCCCCACGGCAGAAGTTGGGTTTGTCACAGCAGAACTGAGCCCTTACCTTTGCAAGATTCTCAGTAAAGACATTTTGGATGATCTGGGACTGCACAGGCCCTGGGCAGATTTGGATAATGCTTATCTCAGGGTAGTCAGTCAGCTCAGTCCTCAGAGAATTAAAGAATCCCTACAAGACAAAAATATCGTTAAATCTTCCTTTCCCATGTTTTCTACAAGGTTTAGCTGATGACAACTTTTCATACAAATTTATACTGTAAAGATAACAGGATTCCTCTCCAAGCAATTCCTTTTATTTTCTTTGACTTTTCACACTCAATGGCTAATTGAGCATTTTATCAGCAGTTACAGACATTGATCTAAAAACCAGGGAAGAATCCATCCCCATCTGACCAAATACCCAGTAATTTCTCTAAACTACAGCCAGATTCTGCTGTCCCTGTACTGAGGACAAGCCCTAATGTTTGGCACTGGAAATGCCACCAATCCTAAGTATTGCACTATCATGGAAATCACCTTTTGCAGATCAGTTGCTGTTTGGGGTGACAATAAAGAGTTTACACAGTTTCTAGGAAATAGGTGGCACTGGTTTATGTAAGAAAAGGATGACAATTTTCAGCACAGCAAAGTCAGAAATACGCCCTGACATTTCAAGGGGGTTAATTTGCAGCACTGAATTTGCTACAGAGTTTGAAATTGGCAGTCACATAGATACAAATCTTATTTCAGCTCAGGAATATGCTACCAGTGTATCCAATTTAAACCAAAATTACAAAAATTGTGAGTACTTTTCTTTAAACTAAGAGAATACAAGGTTTTCTCAATCTCTGTAGCAATGCACATTTAGACAGCAACTATTATGGGAAACATGGCCAGTTCAGAGGGGTGCATTGCACCAAAGCTGTGGTCAGGCACTCTGGAGGATGATTTAGCCAACACCCCATCATGTCTTATCTTTGGCCTGGCTGCCAGCAGCCCCCTGCATCTATTCCAACACACAATTCTGTGTCACAGCAGAGACACAGAGTGAGCACAGGCTGATAAACTTCTCCCACTGCAGTAAAATTTTATCACTCTACTCCCATCCAGCTTGGGAGGAGGGCTGGCTGCCCCAGAGCTCTTCCCTGAGCAGCAACAGAGGCTAAACCCAGTGAGATTTGGGCCTGTGGTGACACAGAACCAGCAGCTGGGACAAGCCACCACAGCTGAGCAAGGAGCAGCACACTCTGACCAAGCACAGGGGCTCCAGTTTCCCAGGAATGGTGGCTAATTCCAATTTATGGATTCCATGCAGGCTCTGCAGTTCAGTTCCCTAAAACACTGAGCAGGAATTTAAAGTTGTGAGTACCCACAGGCTCCAGATCTGGGGCTGGCTCTTCACAGCATGTCAGCAAAGCCTGGAGTGGATTAAATCCTAATGCTGGAAATTGATGTGCCCAGAAATCTGCTCCTGGACAGGTGGGAATCAGCTCCTGGACACCCAACAATTTTGGTTTAAACTTCCAGGCCCTCCCCTGGCTACCCCACCCTCATGTGCACAAGCAGGGCTGTGTTTCATCCAGCACTCCAGGCTAATCCTACATCCCAACCTGCATTTTCCCCATCCCCTTCCTGCCCTGAGGGACCCTGAGCCTTCCAGAAAATCCCCAAACCCCCAGGTTGTGCAGTGCTGCCACACAGGTGGGGACTCAGGGCAGCTGAGGATAAAATCACACCTAAAAAGGCACATAACACAAAATCACACCTAAAAAGGCACATACACAAAACCACACCTAAAAAGGCACATTAAATCACACCTGAAAAGGCACATAACACAAAATCACACCTAAAAAGGCACATAACACAAAATCACACCTAAAAAGGCACATTCATTAAATCACACCTAGAAAGGCACATTCATTAAATCACACCTAGAAAGGCACATTCATTAAATCACACCTAGAAAGGCACATACACAAAATCACACCTAAAAAGGCACATTAAATCACACCTAAAAAGGCACATACACAAAATCACACCTAAAAAGGCACATTAAATCACACCTAAAAAGGCACATAACACAAAATCACACCTAAAAAGGCACATAACACAAAATCACACCTAAAAAGGCACATTAAATCACACCTAAAAAGGCACATAACACAAAATCACACCTAAAAAGGCACATAACACAAAATCACACCTAAAAAGGCACATTCATTAAATCACACCTAGAAAGGCACATTCATTAAATCACACCTAGAAAGGCACATACACAAAATCACACCTAGAAAGGCACATAACACAAAATCACAACTAAAAAGGCACATTAAATCACACCAAAAAAGGCACATACACAAAATCACACCTAAAAAGGCACATTAAATCACACCTAAAAAGGGACATAACACAAAACCACACCTAAAAAGGCACATACACAAAATCACACCTAAAAAGGCACATACACAAAGTCACACCTAAAAAGGCACATTAAATCACACCTAAAAAGGCACAAACACAAAATCACACCTAAAAAGGCACATTAAATCACACCTAAAAAGGCACATTTGCCCACCATTCCCTGCCCACTGGAGGTGAGGAACAGAACTGGTTCCCATTCTGCCTGAAGGGAGCACACTCAAGATTCACTTCCAGAAGCCAGGGAGGTGGAAGAGCATTTGTCTGAGAGTGCTGTGATGGAAGGGAAGCCAGAGCACAGCTCAGCCACTTTTGACAAAGCTCCTGCACCTGCTCAGATGCTGGGAGGCTCCTGGGCTCCAAGCTGTACCTAAAACTGGGCACCTGAGCAGTCACACAAGGGCACACAGCAGCATCAGGCAGCTCCAGGGCACTGGCAAAGCCAAGCTGATTCCTTTGAGCATAAAAAAAAAGTAGCCAACAAGTAGTAAACATGAAATGCAAGTAGCCAGAGATGCCAGTGAGCTCCTGGTCCTGCTCTGCAGCTGTCTCACATCCTTCCATCCCTGCAGCTCCAAGGTTTTACCCCAGACAAGTGGCACAGCCTTCACCAGCAGCACAGGAGGGCCAGGACACTCACCCACCCTAAATCCTGGCTGAGGGACACCCCCAAGGGCCTCCTGAAAACCAGAATCTCACACAGACTCAGTCCCCTCTGGGGCCATGTTTTCTAATTCCAGCACTCATCCTTGATATTCAAAGATAGCTGATATGAAATTCTTCTGCTTCCCCCCAGAAGAGAAGCTTTAAATTCCTCAGCAAGAAAATGTAAGGGCTTCCTCTTATTGAAATTCAGGCAGGGACAGACCCAGATTTGGGAGCAGTAAAGGAACTCCAGTGCAAGAGGAGGAAGAACCTGAGTGTTTGCACCAAGCCCAGACTGAAGGAATTCCACTAAAAAGAGCGAACAGAGAGGAGCTGCTGCTGTCAGTCCCTGTGCTGAGACAAGTTCCTGATGAAGGAACATTCTGAAGGCCTCCATTCCTGATCCATGCCACCAAGCAGATGAATTACAGCTGGGGGAATGGCACATGAGCTCCATGAGCATCATCCCTCCAGGAGGGAAACTGCAGCAGGCACATGCAGACTCCTGTGGGCCTGACTCATGCTCTTACAGCACTGGAATAAAGGGTAATTTCACAGTAGAACATTGTTATGAAGAATTCCAGTTGGCATCAATCAAAGCATGATTGTTTCAAGGACAGATTCTAATTCCAGGCAGAATTCCTTCCTTCCTTCCTCCTACAACTGCCATTTAAAGGAATTTTTTAAACCCCAAAAAACACCCAAACAAAAAAAAAAAAAAAAAAACCAACAAAAACATAAAAAAAAAAACCAAGGAAAAAAATAAAACAAAAAAAAGCAAGAAAAAAATACAAGGAAAAAAATCACAAGAAAAAAAAAAAAACAAAAAAAAAAAAAAAAAAAAAAACAAAAACAAAACCAAACGAAGTAAAAGGAAGGACTTTTTGAAAAATAGCTGTAATTAAGTTTGCAGCATTAAGTGTATCAGTTGTGACAGACTTCAAGGCATGAATTAAAAAAAATAAATACCAAAACAAGCCAAAAATCACAACAGACAAATCCATGTCATATAAGCTCACATATTTAATAACTGGTGGCCAAGACACAGCCTTCAAGAAGATCTTAGAATCCAGGACAGGTGGATCCATGCTGGAACACCTGAACAGGAAAAGCACCACTTTTTGCTTTGGCTTATTTTTCCCCTCCCTTTTTCTGGTCTCTATTTCTTTTTGGTCACCATCAGAAAAGGGCTACAGGGCTAAGGAGGGCTGCCATTCCTACACAATTCCTTTATCTGAACTGCCCTGGTGAAGTTTGTTCCTTCAAAAAAGTTTTTTCTTATTTTTGGTGGCTTCAAAATTCCTTTGCCTTCATCTAGCTGTAACTCCAGACTGATCAAAGACTCTCAGGCAGAGTATTTCCCAAACCAATACTGCAAGTCCTGTTTCAACACCTGCAATTAGTCTTTCTAGACTTACTGGGAAAGAAATAAGGAAGGAGGTTTGGAGTCTGGCCTAGTTATTGAGCAGAAATAGAAGCTAATAAAGATAGAAGCAGTTCAGTCAGCTTATTTTAATTAATTTTAGTAAACTATCTCTTTAAAGTTTTGTCTGTGCTCTCAATCTTAACATGAGATTGAGAATCCTGAGTATTTTTAAAGCAACATGTGAATTCCTTGTGCTCTGCAATTAATTAGCCATGCTTAGCCCAGCTGCACCACACCCAGAGATAATTCAACTGAAAGAACATCTAATAAATAAAGGAGCATGAAGGGAAGTCAGGCTTCTGCTCATTGCATTCTTCTAATTTTAATCCACCAGCCTTAACCCAAAAGCTGGCCTGTAATGGCAATTCCAGCATTGCCACTCCAGTGAAAAGCAGCAAATCTCTCCCCATCACTAACTGAAAAAAAATTTTTAGCAGAGATCTGTCACCATATTCTACATCTTATATTTTCAAGAGGCTTTGCAGTGTCAGCCATTTGTTACATTTTTGTTGTTGCTGGTCAAATTGTCAAAAAGATATTGATCCCTTGGCTTAAGCAGTTGTTTGTTCTGTTCACATGCTGAAATGCAGCAGGGTGTAAGAAGATGCCAGTTTTTAAAACACCACTGAGCACAGCTGAAGTTTGTTTTACTGAGGTCAAAATGTACATTAGCAGGAGGCCAAACAGTGGTGAAAGACAAATATACTCAAACAAATTTACTAGTTAAGCAAGAGATTCCTCAATGATACAGGCAGAAACTTCTCTGAACTCCTCTTTTATGTTTTTCTACCCCAGTGACACTGCTTTCAAAAATTTTTTCCAGGCAGTGTTGAGTGCTAAGTGTCAGGCAGAAGGTAACTTCCTATGGCACTGGGAGCTGCCACTTCTTCACACCACAGAAAGACACAACTCTTGGGAAAAGTCATTCAGCAGCTCCCAGATGGATCAGGAGCTCTCATTTCTCTGAGCAGGCTGCCTTACCACTCACTGTTCTCATTTCCCTGTCCTAAAAATCTCCTCAAGTTGTAAAACTCTCACCAGTGACTCTCCCTTAAAGAATTGAGAACTTTAGGGCTCTAATTGGAACAGAATAATGCTCTCCTAGAGGTATTCCCTCATCTGAAGGCCAGAGGCTTTGTGTTTCATACTCCAATTTAACCATGTAGTGGTTAGAACCAACCAAGCTGCCACTTCCATTCCAGTCAGGGAAAAAAATCTACAGTGGGAGCTATTTCACATTTCAGAGCAAATTAATTCTAAAGGACTTCCAATACCAGAGAATGTTGCACATTGCTGTGTGAAATTTCAGGTGAGAACTTGTGTTTTCTGCAAAGAACAAAGCCCTGTGCTGCAGCACTGGCACTGACCCTCTTAATTAACTTGATTAACTTCCAGCCTGTAACTCACCTGCAGGGCATGCTTGCTGGCACAGTAGCCAGTGGCAAGAGGGGCTCCCATGATGCCCATCACACTGCTGACAGTGACAATCTTCCCCTTCTTCCTCTGGATCATGTGGTTCAGGACATACTTGGTCAGGGAGATGGTGCCCAGGTAGTTGAGCTCAATGATGGCATTGTAGACATCCAGGTTGGTGTCCACGAACAAGGAGCGCTGCGAGCGCCCACCATTGTTGACCAGAACATCAATCTTCAGAGAGATGAAAAGATAAATTAATATAAACACAATTCCCTTCAATATTTGTGCTTCCTCAGGCAATTCAGTTCAGTTTAGCCCTTGGGAAGGACCCATGATTATTTGTTTGTTGATGAAAACCAGAAGCAAGCAACAGAAGGGATAAAAATGCAGGTACATTTTGGCAAGTTTAATACTGAAGCTGAAGGAAGGTGCAGACACTTCTGAATTTGTCATACAGAGAAATATGAGCATAAATGCAGGTCTAGGAGACAAAGAAATAAAAGTTCAACCCCAGAAGCACACCTTACCTTGCCAAAGTGCTTGAGCACACTGTTGGTTGCAGCTTCATGAGAGGATCTGTCAGTCAGGTCGAGACGCAGAACAAGGATATCATTGTCACTCAGGCTGCTAATCTCTAAAAACAACCATAAAGGGAATGGGAGCTGATAAGATTCCCAAAGTCAGAACTGTGGGAAACATAACATGCTTTTAAACACCACATTTTCACAAAGACAACATCGAGAAGCCATAACATCAAGTTGGAAATAAAATGCTTGCTTTGTTTTCATTTTGACCCCACACAGAATCTATTTTTAATCCGTTCCTACCAAGTGTTTTTCTCACTATGTTTTTGTATGTGAAAAGCCTGACTTTATAAACGGGCTTTGCAGCACAATACAGAAGTTTCACTTCTTCAAATAAATTGCAATAGTTAGGAGTAAAATCCAGCTGAAACTTTTCACTGAGGGATTCAGAATCACATTGGGAGCCCTGACACTTTGCTTGGATGTCAACAGGTCAAGCATGTTTACTCCTGACAACAGGACTTGTACAATTCACACCCAAAACACAGCATACAGCTGAGCAGCTATGAGGCAAAGTCTATAGAAGCTGAATTTTGGGGATTTTTTGGGAGGAGATAAAAGACTTGTTTAACTGACAGCTTTTAACATATCCATGCCCTGAAATAAAAGTCAGCTGCCATTAAGTTCCAGCCTTTTTGTCACGTTTTCCCCCACTGTCTCTTCAGAACAACTGACCTTTTCCATAGAAGGCATTTCTTGAGCAGTCATTTCTTACCCTGGGGTTTTGGGGCAGATGACTCACAAAAACAAAATCATTATTTCAAGCTTTTTTAAATCTACATCTAACAAGAATTTTTACATTATTTTTATTAGTTTGTTAGTGCTATTTTTTCCCTGAATGGATTCCTAGCCACATCTAGGTGAGGTTGCTCCCCTTTAAGCAGCTGCCCTCTCCAGAAAGCCCCAGGCTTTGACTTTTTAATCACTACTGCTTGCAAATATAGAGCAAGTTGAACTTTGTCTTAACAGTGATATAGAAATAAAGAGGTTACTTAAACCCACGAGTTGCCTCTGTTCAAAGGTCATTAGTATTTAAGCCACTGGTTAAATAAATAAATAATAAACCAAACTGTCTGGTTTAATGCTGGCAGTGTTTCCATTTATTGCTCCCTCCAGCTGCTCCATGTGCATTTTCTCCTCCATTTCTTCCAGAAATACAGCAGTAAAATGTAGTTTAAGCTGCCCTCTCAGGGGCACACCTCTGCCTGTGCTGCCTGAAGCAGATTTGCACAGCTGGTACCTGTTGGGGTGTGGATGTTTCTGCCATGGGTTAACAAGACCACAGGGCCAGCCCAGCTATGAAAGCTACACAGGGGAGAAAGGAAAGAGCAGAGCAAGAGGCACAGGCTGCTGGTAAGGAAGGAAGTGCTCTTTTAGAAGATGTTAGAAACGTCTGACACCAGGAAACTTTAAACCAGAAACCTTGCACAGGATTTCCACATTCAAACTCTGCATCTCCAGCAGCTTCCTCAGATCTTTTCTAGGGTGAGGGGTCCTTACTTCAGGCACTCCTCAGACAGCTTTTACAAAAACCAAACATTCCTGTTACCCTTTTCTGAACCCCTTCTCCCATTCACTGTCCCATTATTTTCTGGCTGTGACCAGCCCTGTGCCTGGTGCAGAAGGCACACATGGGTCCCAGTTTCTGCACTGCCAGAATGGTGCTCCTCATTGCTTTTACATACAAACCCTAATATCCCACTGCCCCTTTTGTCTACTCTGCTACCAAAGTGAGGTTCTTAAGGGAACAATTATGATATCCAGAAAAAAACACCTGGTCCCAGGTGGGAGACCTTAGTTTGAAGTTCATTGCTTGGATTTCAGATCAACAACTCTTTTCAATACATGTTAATTCCAGGCAGCAGTTTCTCATAACATGATAAACATTATAGCTCAGAGTAGTATTTTCCAGCTTTTCTGCATTTTCTCTTCTTTCTTTTCTTTCTCCCTTTTATAAATGCCCTTCCACAGAGGTTGAGCTCTCAGCAGAGGCTGATCAATGTGACCTCCTGGGGTCCATTTCAACCTCAATTACTGCATAATTCTTGAACTTATAGGTTGTCTGTCACTCATTTGGCCTAGCCATAATTAAATCATATTTGACCTTTGCCAAGCAGAGAAACATCCCCTCGTACATTTTTTTTTTCTTTTTAAGGTTTTTGACAAAAAACAGCCTCCAACATTTTCAAGAAAAGAAAGAGAAAGAGTGGTTGGGGGAAATAGAGAAGCCTCTTGCAGGAGCTGAATGAGTTATACAAGTTGTTTTCTCTCCCTCCTGTCCAAGTGCAGTGAAGTGTTGAATTGGCATATGCATGACTCAACAGGGATTACCTCTCCCTCTCTCCCTCAGCTTTTTAAGCAGTGTAGAATGCACAAACCTGTACCACAGTGTGGTGTCACTAAACTTTGAACAAGATCTATGTGCTTGTTTCTGACACAGCTCAGTTGCTGCAGTGTTCAGCAGATGTGTTGCAGCACAGGAGCTCCAGTTATGCCCCATAAATCAGCCAAACTCACACTGGTGTTGCACATTGCTGCTCAGGCTCCATCCACCCCACTCAAACCTCACAGGACAGTCCTGCACTCAGCTGCCAAGAGAAAACATGCAGGTGGAAGCAGGCACAGGTCACCCAGGGAGCACATGGACAAGCATGCAGAGATGGAATCAGGGAGATCAGCACCCAGGTGGAGCTGAAAGTGAAATTTCCACTGGAGCTGAGGAATGTGAAAGGCAGCAAAGGCTTCTCAGGTGCAGCAGCAACAAAAGGGAGGCCAAAGACAGGGTGAGCTCACTGCTGGACAGGGATGGTGAGGAAGAAATGATGAAATGCACAGAAAAACCTGAGGTACTCAATGCCTTCTTTGCCCCAGTCTTCACTGGCAAGATCTCCTCTCAGGTCTCCTGAGGCTACACTCTGGGGAAAGAAACACTACCAGAGTCAGACAAATTAGGGACAAAATGCACCTACAAGCAGGGCAAAATATGCATCTGTGATTTACAAAAGCTGACCAATTTCATTCCTTTTTGGAATTTTCTTCTCCCCAGGGACAGCAAGAAAACAAACGTCACAAAGCCTAACCCCAGTCTGTGGGAAAATGATGTGGCAATTCCTCCTGAAAGCAGTTTCCAAGGAAGTGGAGGACAAGGAAAAGCCACCACACATGATTGAGCATGACCATATACTGCCTGACCAACTCAACTGCTTTTTGTGATCAGCTGCGCCATCCCTCCGTGATCAATATATTTGAATATCTTCATTATTGACCCAGATGATGGGAAAAAAACCCACAGATTTTCATAAAATTTTGATTTAACATCAAGTTCAGAGGAGCAGTCCTGCTGCAGGGCTGGACTGCCATGCAGAGGCACCTTAACAACTTCTAAAGACAGTCTGACAAACCTCATAAAGCTCAACAAATTAAATGCAGATTTTCACACCTAGGACAGGACACAGAAGCTGGCTGTAGAAAACATGAACTATCATAGAATAGTTTAGGTTGGAAGGGACCTTAAATGTCACCTCATTCTAAACCCCTGCCATGGAGGGACACCTTCCACCAGACCAGGTTGCTCAAAGACTCAAACAGCCTGGCCTTGGATGCTTCCAGGAATGGCACAGCCACAGCTACTCTGGGTAACCTGTCCCAGGGCCTCACCAGCCTCAAAAGCAAAAATTTATACCAAATATCTAATCCAAACCTGGTTTCTGTCAGTTTAAAGCCACTCCCCCTTGTCCTGTCACCTCCTGCCCTGGTTATGTTCCTGTGTCACTGGAGAGTTTCCAATATTCCTACTAATCAGACCTTCAGTTAAAGCAAAGTTCATGAGCAAATATTTGCAAAGCACAGGGCTACATAAGAATTCCAAGGATGTGCATGGCACAGCTCAGACATTCAGAGGGACAGTGGAAGTTGGCAGGGGCAGAAATCTGTCACTGTAGGACACAAAATAACACAATGAACACACACAGCTCTCAAAGGTAAAAAGAGCACTTTTAATTTCTGACTCCTACATTTATAGATTTCCAAAAGTGAGAGTGGACTGGAGGGTGACAGTGCCACCTCTCCAATGACACTGAACAAACCAATAGTCCATCAAATTTCTCCTCCTCCATAAAAGAATGCAAAACAATAAGTTATTTAACAAAAAAAAAAAAGTTATTTAACAAAACAATAAGTTATTTACATAAAGTGTGTGAGAAAGTTCGTTACAAGAATGTAAACATCAGAAGGCTTAGAAAAACTTTAAAAAATCAGGGCAACAGAAATCATCTCAGATAAATCAATGCTCTTGGCCCACATGAATTGAAATCATATTTCTGAATATTCCTTAGCACATCCCACAGGTATTTCCTGAAAGTGCCCATCCAGGATTGCAGCTGCTGCCAGCCTGTCTCGTGTCATCAATTTTGCAATCACAACAAACAGCCACGGACGCAAACGGTGTTGCAGATTTCTGCTGACCATTGCATCACACAGCACTGGCATTTTGTCACAATTGCCACTTCACCACACTGTCATCACATGTCCCTTGCCTCTTTTTAAATATCAGACTCTTTAGGTGACTGCCTTTTGGAGCCCTCAGAAAATAAAACCAGGATAAAAGGAGTTGTGCATTTTTGAAAGTTCCTTGAAAGCTTTTCTGAGTAGGCTGCTGCAACTTTCAGCTTTCTAGACATGTCTAGGTGCTAATCCAAGAAAAACATCTGATTATTCTCTAGCACACATTCCAAGTAGACTGTGGACATCTTGTCAACATTGCTAAGACTGAACTCTTGGTGTGATAACACATTCCACGTAAAATATTCCATCCTGAGCTACAGAGGATAAATAGTCTGAAAAAATGCATCATGTTAATCATGTTCACTGATCTATCTATCAGTGTGAATTAACTGCCTATTCCTCTTGCTGCCAAGCCAGAAAACAGGAGGGAAAAAGAGAAACAGGAGTGAAGCCAGACCATTGAGTCATCAGGCATATGAAAGCTAACTGGAAGATAACTGGAATAGTTAAAAATTTTGCTCCATATTTTTTCCTCTTGATTACAGAAGATCCTCCTTCTTCCACATTTTTAGAACAACTTTTTCTGAACATTTTTATTAGTCTTTTCCAAAGAGCAAAGTCAGTTTTCTCTCTGCCTGTAATGTCCACAAACCTGAAGAAAGAATATTTCTTAGCTGCAAGCAGCTAGGTGCTTTGGTTCTTTACAGGATGATACCCCTGGGATTGTTTCCTCCATTCCCCACAGTATTTATTGCATTTCTTAATCTAGTATCTTACAAGAGTGTCGCAGACATCTTTTATGAAAAATCCTTTCCTTAGGATTTTTCCTCCTGAAAAGCTGAGAGGCCTCAGGAACAAAATGTAAACAATGGTTATCTGCTGCTGTGGAATGCAACAGGTGCATCTGTGATTGGCCCATGTTGGTTGTTTCTAATTAATGGCCAATCACAGTCAGCTGGTTTGGACAGAGAGTGTGAGACACAGGCCTTTGTTATCATTCTTGCTATTCTATTCTTAGCTAGCCTTCTGAGGAAATTCTTTCTGCTATTTTTTTAGTATAGTTGTAATGTAATATATATCATAAAATAATAAATCAAGCCTTCAGAAACATGGAGTCAAATCCTTGTCTCTTCCCTCAACCTGGGACCCCTGTGAACATGAACAAGAGCACCTGCAACCGATAATGAGATTTTTAGGTAACAGTGGCTTATGTAGGAAGTTGAAATGCATATCTATACAAAAGCTTCTCACTCTACAAAAAGAAGGTAACAGGTCTGTATGAAGTTGAATTTCCGCATTAAATTTATTGTGGTGATATGTGGGTTAGTGTTCCTGTGGCAATTCCAGCCCAGCCAGGGTGGAACTGCTGGCATGGAGTGCCAAGTTGTACTTACGAAGGCATTTCTTTTTCACTCTCTGCAGCTCATCCTCCCTCCTGGCAGAGATGGCAAGCAGGGCTCCCAGCTTTGCCAGCTGGTAAGACAGCTCTTCTCCGATGCCACTCGAGGCTCCTGTCACCCAGACAACCTTGCCACGCAGTTCATGTTCTAGCAAAAGAACCAAGACAGCAGTTCACACATTGCCAATGCCAGGATAAGCAGCTAACTCACTGCAGGGGTGGAATCTGGTGCTGTTTTTAAGAAATATGCTCATTTTGGATGGTATTACAAAATCCTGACTTCTAGTCACATGCGGTTGTGAAATTGTTCATAGTTGTTCTGTTGCCATCTGAACTTTGTTCCAAGGCTGATCTGAATAAACATGGGTTATTTACCTGAGGGAAGGAATCTGATTGCATTTCTGCAGCCCATCCACACATAACAGGTCCACTAACCTCATCAAAAACAGTTTCAGAGGAAAAGGGGGAAGAAAATTCTTGGAATTGACAGGAAACAGTTACTGTACTGCAAATACAAACAAAAGCCTAAGCAAGTCTTTCCAAATAATGTTTCATCCCAAAAAATGTTCCAGAGTAATTGCTGACTGAGTAAAATTCTCTGAACAGAAGGACAGCTAATCACAAAAAATGGGTTTCTATCCTCTTTGTTTAACATCTGATGCAGGTTAGCTCCTGCACTGGCTAGGGCACATACACAGAGTTCCCAAGGTGTCAATTCACACGTGGATTCCCCAGCTCCTGCCCTGACATGCTTTTTTAACCTGCAGTAAAATTAAGAGCATCCTGCTCTGTTTACAGCTCTGCTGATAATGCCTGTTCCCACTTGCCCACAACCATCCCCACTCCATGGTACACCTGGGCACTGGGAAAAGCTTTTGCTTTCCAAGCATATATCCAAAACCATCCAATTCCACAGATGGGTGAAAAACCACTCAGTTAATTCCAGAACTTGATTTAGGGATAAAAGATCACAAATGTCAGAGCACTTTGCAGAAGGAATCACTGCCTGACCTGTGAATGTGTTCCTCAAGACCAGCCACAGTGAATATCAGTCTTGGGGAAAATCTGACTCACTCAGAGCTCTGCTGACAGGAGCTCTTCCCTCTGTTTCTCAAGTTTGTGCATTCCAACATCTAGCCAACCAAGAAAGACTTCAAGGCATAATTCAAACATCAGAGCCAAATGCAGTTCCTGAGACTTAAAGCCACTTCCATTCTGTAAAGGCTCAGAGTAGCTTTTTTCAGCTCACTGAAATTTAACCACTAATTTAATTTAGAAAAAAATATTCTTTTTGCACTGTGGCTGAGACTGCTTTTACTTCCTTCTCTCTCCAGTAATCAGTTCCTGGTTCTCTCTACACCATACTGTGTTTCAAATTTCTACTTTTGGAGTCCTAATGGCACAAATCCCACAGAGACCAGCACCAAAACCCTTCACCCTTCAGACAAAAGCAGTGAGCACTCAAGACTGACTGTCAGAGCTCAGCTTGACTTTGTGGGGCTGGCAGTAAGTATTATTTGTCTTTTCTTAAGCTGACTGCATTTCAGCCAAAAAAAATCCCTCCTAAACCCAGGCTTTTGTGGCTTGGGGTTGTTTGGAGTTTCTTGTTTCTAAAAACACTAACAACAGCAACAGGAGGCACTTCCCAAGGGAGAGATGTCTTGTAAGGTTATGAACTAGGGATGTGGAAAGAGATTCTGTTGGAGTTGCAGAAATATCCACTGTGTTCATCATTAGAACAAATGGCTGCTGTCTGTAAAGCTTATCCACACCCTTTCCCTACAGTTTTATTCCAACACATTCCCAATTTATTGAATTAAACACAAACTTGTGAGTTTGCCTCTGCTACAACACTTTTTTTTTCTGAAAACCCAGGCAGACAAACACTACACAAACAAAACAACACAAACGTAACTTCAAAACAACACATGAATGTAATTTCAGCCCTGCTTACCACACTCATTCCTCTTGCTACTGAAAACAAATGGGCTTCCTCCTCCTACCACTTAGTTTCCCTGTTCCCAACCTGTCTTGGGCAGCTTCTCAGCAGTTATTCAGGATCTTGTTCTGTGAACAGAATAAGTAACTGAGATAAGGACAGTTTTCCCACCAATTCCCCAGAGCTGCTGAGAGTTAACACAGTGGGAAACCTCGAATGCTGGTGGTGCAGGACAAGCAGCAAACCATCAACTTTGCTCCAGAATAAATGTCCTGTTGTTGCTGGAAGTAAGTTTAAAAATTAACCATGCCAAATTAAAAAATAAAAGCAGATTATGCCATTCCTAACCATTAACTACTGTGCTACAAGGCATAACAAATAAAGAGGCTGAACTCACTAGCACTAAAAGTAACCCAAAAATTGCTTTGTAGTTCTCCTTAAGAGTTTTTTCCAACTTTTCATAGCTCTTATAGCACAAGGTGGCCATGTCATTACTTTCAGGAAAATTATTAGAAGTGGGGAAGTTTAAAACAGAACATCTACCCCAGAGCCCTAAAGAATCACACCCTTATTCCTAAACTTAAGAGCAGGGCTTTCATGCATGGAAGGTTCCCCCTAACTTGATAATATTAAGCTGCCTGTGAAAAGCACAGGGTTTAGGGTGACTTCTGTGCACTCAGAAAAACACAACACAGAAGGAAAGGCATCCAGCACCTAAAAATCCTTCTCTCCTGACCACACACATATTCAGAGCATGGGAAGCAATCCAGCACCTGCCAATGGATAAATCCAAAAGTCAAATTTCCCTATAGAATTGAATCACTGGATTGGAATCAGTCTTACCTATATTAAGGCCTTTCTTTGTAATTATAATTTGTAGCACAAGAAGCACAGGAGATCATTTCTGCTAAATACTTCCATCTCCAAGGACTTCAACACCCATAATAATATTATTGGAGTGATAACACAAAATAATGACTGCAAGAGTGCTGGTTCTAACAACACATTTAATTAAAAATTAAGGGGTCCACTCATTATTTACCTAGGCATCCTACATTACATGCACAATATGGGGAGAAGTTATATAATGAAACATCTTCCCTATGCTTGTCTCTTCTGTTTTCCTGCCTGCTTTGTTAAATTGTACCATTTCAGTTAAATATTTCACTTAATAACGAGCACAGAGGCTGGGGGGAAAGGGGAGGTGGCCAAACCACAGCTGACCTCTTATGTTGATGAATTTTTGCCTGATTCTCTTGTGTATTACATGTCTAAACAACCCCATCATAAAATTACACCACACTGGTCTTTGCATGTGAATTTTTAGACTACTTAAAGGGTTTCTAGGCCTTCAATTATTCTGAAGGCTATATTCAAATAACATTTTGTATGCCCGAGAGAGCTCCTACATCTTGATGCATATTGCATAGAGATCATTCAGGACAAAACCACAATTCTGTTTGTATTAGTCAAATAATCAGAGAAGTGATATAAATCTTGTATTAGTCAAGATTTATCTCACTTCTCTGCCCTGATTCTTTCCATGCTCTTTACAAAGTCCACACACTGAGATTTTTTTGCAGTTTTCCTGCAGTAAGGGAATGTTCTGATGGAGTTGATAAAAACTTTGGGCTGAGCACCTAAACAGCTATGAGAGAGTGTTCTCACTGGTTTAAATGCAGTATTTTTTAGAGCTGTATTACTTGTGCTTGTCCATCTAATGGAAAACAGAAAAGGATGCACACTTGTAGGAAGCTTCTGCTGAGAGCAGGAGACAAGGATGCCTCAAGTTTGTCCTGCTCTTCTCTCCAGCTGCTCCTCACACCAAACTTCACCTGCAGCACCATCCCCTAAGGAATCATGGACCCAAGCTCAAACCTTCACTCCACCACTCCTGTTCCACCTTCCTTCCATGCAGTCCCTTCTCCCTGTCTAAACCCTACAGCCCATTTCAATTCCCCCGTGGGATATTCAATTTCAATTCCCACATGGGATCTCTTATAGTGCCTCTCATCCCACCTTCTGTCCCCAGGCTCCACTTCCACCTAAAGCACCCACAGCCAGCAGCTCACAGCAGCCACAAATCACCCCAGCAGGCTAAACTAAGAGGGGAGTTTTCACAAATTTGTGCCTTTTCTGACCAAGAGCCTCTATTAAGCAAACAAAACCGATGATTTCCAGGTTTTTGATATCTAGGTTTTCAGGTCCAGAAATAGAAATTCCCACATGGGATCTCTTCCAGTGCCTCTCATCCCACCTTCTGTCCCCAGTCTCCACCTTAAGCACCCACAGTAGCCACAAATCACCCCAGCAGGCTAAACTAAGGGGGGGATATTCTCAAATTTGTGCCTTTTCTGACCAAAAGCCTCTATTAAGCAAACAAAACCTATGATTTCTAGATTTTTGATATCTAGGTTTCTAGGTCCAGAAATAGGGAGAATGGCAGTCAGAATAGAAAGTTCAACAGGAGCAAGAACTGGAAGTGTCTATCTGACAGTGTTTCGTGGAACTTTTGTCCCCCAGGCGACCACGGCAGCGCCTTTCAGAGATGCAGGGACTGTCCCCATCAGCATCGCCTGCCGGGGCTGCTCCCTGGAGCCGATCAGAGCACAATGCACGGAACAGGAAACCCTGTCAGCCCCAGCACTAACAATGCTCATGTTTGCTTCACTGCCGACAGCCCTGTGAATGCACTATCAGCTTGGAGATCGCAGAACAGGCTGGAGCAGCAGCCGAACAGGCTCCAAAGCCACTTGTCCCGGCCACAGGAGCCAGGCATCCCTGTCCGTTCCCGAGCCTTCCTCCCGCACCGTCCCTGTGCTCAGCTGCCCCGCGGGGCCCTGCCAGGACCGGGAACCTGCCCAGAAACTGCAAAACAAACAGTTCTGGCCCAAAAGAACCAGAAACTGCACAAAACAAACAGTTCTGGCCCAAAAGAACCAGAAACTGCACAAAACAAACAGTTCTGGCCCAAAAGAACCAGAAACTGCACAAAACAAACAGTTCTGGCCCAAAGGAACCAGAAACTGCATAAAAGAAACAGTTCTGGCCCAAAAGAACCAGAAACTGCATAAAAGAAACAGTTCTGGCCCAAAAGAACCAGAAACTGCACAAAACAAACAGCTCTGGTCCAAAGGAACCAGAAACTGCACAAAACAAACAGTTCTGGCCCAAAGGAACCAGCCCTCAGCCCCAACCCATGGGAGTTCCTGAACTGACTTTTGGGATCCGCTCCCCGAAGTGACTTTTTGGGAACTGCTTTGCCGGCACGAGGGGCACCACGCACCTTTGTTTTGTGGAGATAAACAAAACTCCAAAACTTCTGTGAAATTTGCAAAGCTGGTATGTTTATTACAGCGCTGGACACGTGGGAATCGCTTCTTTAGAATGACATGCGTACTTCTGGGAGCTTCAGGTCTTTTTTTATCTTCTTCTCAAATACATACGCATACAATTTTCACAATAGGTTCATACATATTTATTTTTACGAATTTTGCGTGATATTTGTTGCTAGTTTTTCTTTATCAGAAAGAATTCTTAGGTCAGGGTGACGGGCTCTCACAGCAGTTTCTGTGTCTATCACTCTCCGTCTCCCCCTTTCTTATCTCTTTCTTCCACTGAAGCAGCTTCTCTGAGCTCAGGCTTTTTGCAGCCAGACCACACAGCAAGCTACATATTTAACTCAAAGATATACATTCTACCTAAAGTAAAATGGATTTCTACCTTAGAAAACTTCTACTCTGCCTCATTTTACCCAGGTAAAGGGCAGGTAAAGTACACTTTTGGGGTATGCTTATGGCATGTTTTGTTTATGGACACCCCACGGGACAGCCGATGCCACCAGCACCGCTGTGCTCCCCGCCACCCCCTTTACCGAGCGCGCCCCTCTCCCCTCACGGTGCCCTGGTGGGTGACATTACCTGGCTTCTTCCCCCACCTCTCGGCCCAGAGCAGCGTGAGGTCCCCGTCGGCCCTCAGCCATCGCACCAGCTGCACCAGCAGCGCCAGGAGGGCCCCTCCGGCCAGCGCCAGGCACAGCGCGCACCCCCAGGCCATGGCCACGGCACCGCGGCCCACCCTCACGGCGCCCCTTTATCGGGAGCCGCCCCGCTGCCCGCAGCCAGCGCCGGCCTCCTCCCCGCCTCCCTCCCTCCCTCCCTTCCACCCCCGTCCCTCCCTCCCTTCCCCGGTCGCTCCCCAGCGGGCCCGAGGCTGCGGCGATAAGCGGGGGCTCTGTGCGGCACAGGCCGAGCGAGCCGCCGGGGGTGAAGGTCGCGTTCTGGGAGCGGAGCGCTTTGTTTCCCCTGCTGGCCGTGCCCTCAGGGCTGCCCGGCCTTTCCCCGCTGCCCACCGCACGTCCCGGGCAGCGGGACCGCGTCCAGGGCTTGGCCTCGGTGTGCGGAGAGCAAACGCTGCTCCCAGAACAAAAAGCAGTGTCCCGTTTGCCTCATGGCTGTGCCTATGAGACACCGGCGATTCCTTTTCCCTCTGGAGCTCTCCGAGGGCTTCCAGTCCAGCTGCAGTCACCCCCAGCCCCAGGTGTATTTGTTTTGGTTTAGGGTAAATTTTGGAGAGAACTTTTTAAAGGGTCTTTTTTTGGGAAATGTGAAAATGCATGTATTTTATGATTGGCTTTTTGCAAATATTAAAATTAATATTATATGTGTGAGTTAGAAAGTAACGCTGTATTAATTCTCTTAAGTAGTGTGTTAAATACAGCTTTAGGTTATAAAAAATGTTAAAATAGAAATGATGCTATGTAGGATACTTTAATTTAAAGAAAGGACTCACAGCGAAATAGCAGCCCACAGGACACCTAAATCTTTCAGAGAAAAAGAATTTATTGCCTTCTTATCAGAAGAAACAAACTTCTTCCCACCTCAAAGGCGCTGTCAGAATTCAGAGGAAGAAGTTGAGGATGACCAGACAGAATCCTGTGTTTGAACGGAATTTAAGCATCACGTACTAGGTCTATGAATATGCAACAGATTATTGCTTTTAAGGGTTAATCCTTTGTTAACGTGGGTCCTTTTTCAGGCTCGTGCTGCCCAGAAAAAGGTACCTATACATCTGTAACTCTTTGTACTTGTTGTCTCATATTGTCCTAATTCAAATTGTCCAAATTATTATTACTCTAATTATATTACTATTTTTATAACCATGTTATTACTATTAAACTTTTAAAATTTTAAAAATAAGTGATTGGAGTTTTTCACAGGAAAGTAGATTTAATTGGTTTCTTTCCTTAACTGGTCCAGGAGAAATTTTTTTTTTTTTTTTAGGAAAGTGGGAAAAAAAAACTTGTTTATTAAACAATAAAATTTTTGTTGCTCTAAAAGAGATGACAAACTCAGAAAGTTTCTTTTCTGGGTTGCAGCTCAGTTTACTCAGTTTCTTATCAGTCTTTTCAGTGCTGGAGACACTGCAGCTCAGGCCCGGCCCAGTGGGCTACAGGTGTGAGTTGCTGGTGCTCTTTTGGGTGTTTAGTTTAGAGAAGGTTTAAACAGGCCTAAAGAAAAGGAAAAAAAAAAAAACCTATAGTTTAGGGAACTTCTTTGCTTTAGCTAGCTAAAACTAACTAAAACAAAGGAGAGCTCTGTCCTGATGTCTGTCCATCCGCAGACAGCACAGTCCAGGAGCAGGGATGTGGAGAAGTGAGTGCAGTGTGAGAAAACAAACTGCAGCTTCTTTTCTCCCCCCTTCACTCTCTGGAACAAGCCTTAAAGATGCAAAACTTATTATTCAGCATCAACAGAACAAGACAATTGGGGATAAAAGCATCATCTAGTCAACCTAGGACAGCAGGTCACATCCTCTCCCAGCCAGGTTCCTGCAGGAGTGCTGCCCTTGGACATGCCTCCTGCTTCCCCACCTGGGAATGCAAACCCAGTTCTCACATGTACCCACTCTGGCCAATGTTTCAGACCCTGGGCTCCAACATTCCTGGTGGTGGATACCTCCAGGTACTAAAAACACCAGGGACTGCAGCACTTCTGGTCATCACATCACTCATCCACCGTTCTTAATGACAGATTTGTTAAGTCATTTCTTAATGACACATTTGTGGTTATGTGCAGAGGTGCAAAACACTGTTCTTACTGCTTTGATGTACCAAAGTATTTCACAAGAGGAGGTACAGATGCAAAAAAGAGGCTGGAGTGGGACTTTTTACAATGACATGCAGTGATAGGACAAGCAGGAGTGGCCTTAAACTATAGGAGGGTAG
Source organism: Melospiza melodia melodia (assembly GCF_035770615.1). Taxonomy (NCBI): domain Eukaryota; kingdom Metazoa; phylum Chordata; class Aves; order Passeriformes; family Passerellidae; genus Melospiza; species Melospiza melodia. The sequence goes on from NC_086199.1 coordinate 5,670,703, forward strand.
GTTTGGATTTGGTACTAGGAAGAAATTCTTCTTTGTGAGGGTGGTGAGACCCTGGCACAGGGTGCCCAGAGCAGCTGTGGCTGCCCCATTCCAGTGTTCCAGGCCAGCTTGGATGGGGCTTGGAGCAACCTGGGAGAGTGGAAGCTGTCCCTGCCCATGGCAGCAGGGTTGGAACAAGATGATCTGTGAGGTGTCTTTCAACCCAAACTGTTCTATGATTCTGTGGAAAGAGTAACCCACAGTAATTCCTGGCTCCTCACCAGATATGACACAAATGCATGCAGAGCTTCTGCAGGACAGGACTTACATCCTGTTCCCAAAATCTCACAGGCTCAGGCCCCTGGTCTGTCAGCAGATGCAGCACAGGATGGCTCTTCACCACACGCAGCTGCTCAGTCTGTTCCAGCTCCACCAGTGAGCAAAGATTTCATGAATCACCTCCTGAATTAGCATAAAAATTGCATTACAGCTTTTTGAGGCAAAACACAGCCATGGTCTACCTTTGAACCTTTGGGCTCCTACTGATTTTTCAGCAAATCAGTCCAAACCTAATTCATATGACAAGGGAAATGTGACAGAAAATAAAAATACACCATCAACATACTTTGTTTCTGTAAATAACCCCAGTCATCAACCATGTCCAAACTAATAACTATAAATTAAATGGTTGTAGTAGTTCAGAATAGAAACAGGCCTCTGAAGGTTATAAAGGAAGTCGCAGAACTATGAATGTTCACAGTTACACAGTTACAGGTAACAGCTATTCTTTATATTCCTCTGTTTTCTCCTGTTTTACTGAGTTGAGAACTATTTATCTTGTGTTAAAGCAATGCACGGTGTAATAGAACCTTAATGTCATAGAAAATACAAATAATATAAATAAATAGCAAGTAATTAAACTATTTTCTGGGTCTCGTTTCCTACTTGTGCTACATGCAGGGGTGCACACACAATTGTGGAGCTCTGTGCCACAACACACCCAAACAGGCAGTATAAGGCTGGAAAAGGATGTAAACTGCAGCTGCACAGTGCATTCCCAGTGAGGGTTTTCCCAGATATCCCCAAAGACAAAGGAATGCAGCAGCTGGGGCTGAGCACAGAAAAGATGAGTAGGAGAAATTCACAAGCATCTTGTCCTGAAGTTCCAGCATCTTGTGATTGGTTTGTGGTGAGAATTTATTGTGTTAACTCTGTGCTTCAACCCTTCTTTTACAACAAAGCTGAGTAAAATATATTTCTCTTGTTTAAAAGAAAGGTTAAATCAGGGAGGTTTTGTGCATTGTACACTTGCACAGTCTCCATCAGTTGAGATTTTATGTCCTGCCCTGAAACAAGCATGAAGTTCCTGCTTGGTGTCAACCTGAGCTTCAGAAGGAGAGCCCTTAGAAAATTTAAAACACCCTTTACAAGGTAATGTCCATTCTTGCTGTTTTACAACTTATAAAAAGTAAGTACACTCATCTCGTTAGTATTATCTTAATGAGAGGCAAGTACATCTTAAAGTTACTCAGAGAAGCTGTGGCTGCTCCATCCCTGGAAGTCTCCCATGCTAAATTGGGAGAATTCTTAAGGAATTGTTGGGAAAATTCTTAAGAAATTTTTTATTCAAGTCTATTCTATGAATCTGAAAGGATCACATCATAATGGAGAACTTGGATTTGACCAACATCTTCGTTTCCAAAGAAGACCAAAAGAAATTTTCTCCTTATAATGCCTGAACTTAGTTTCCATACAAGAAGCTAATTTTCACTTTCTGCAGAGGCCATCACTGCTAACAGCTTTTAAAAGTCAACCAAAGTGAACCTGCACATCAGCAGCAGGAGTGACAGGTCTGCTGCACTTTGCCCCGTGGCTGATGCAGACGGCACTTTGGAGTTCAGCAAACACATTCTGATCTCTGCACAACGTGCTGAACTCCAGCTGGGAAGTGCAAGAGCCAATGTAGAGCTGGAGTGCAAGGCCCTGAAAACAAAATCACAGTTTCTCGTGTGGGAGGTCACAGTCTTGCCCCACACCCACCCACCCTGGGTGAGCCCCATTGAGGTTCCCCTGCTGTGTCGGTGGCAGCAGACAACAGGTCAATTAAACTCAGCACATAATATGATAATGAGCCTTATTCTCAAGAGTTACACAAATTGTATTGACACACTTAGTGTAAATAAAAGCAAGATAAGCTGCCTTCTGTCTCTAAAGCAATATGGCAGAAATATAGATTTGATTGGATTGCTCTTTCTACATTTTTTTGTCCTTCAGCTGTGCAGTGTTGAGGAGACTTTGTGCAGAAGTAAAACTGAGGGATGGAGAGCTGTCCTGCAGAGAAAGACTTGGGGATACTGATGGGCGAAAAATTGGATATGACCCAGCAATATGATCTTGCAGCTCACATTTTCCACCTCTACTCTGCACTGAGGAGATTGAAGATCTGTGTACTGCTATGGATTTCTGGGACCACAAATAAGGTGTGGACCTGTTGGAGGAGGGCCATTAAAATGGTCAGTGGGCTGTGGCAAAAGGCTGAGGGAATTGCAGTTGCTCATCTGGAAGGAGAGAAGGCTCCATGGAGAACTTATTGTGGCCTGTTAATACATAAATGGACTTCTAAGAAACACAAAGGTTACAAAAGATGTAGTGTCAGGACAAGGGGAAACAGTTTTAAACTGAAAGAGGGCAGGGCAACATTAAATATTAAGAAATCCTTCCTTGAGGATGATGAGGTTGCACAGAGGAACTGTGGGTACCCCTGCTTTAGAAGTATTCCAGGCCAGGTTGGACCTGCCTGGTCTGGTGGAAGGTGTCCCTGCCCATGGCAGAGGGTTGAAATGAGATGGTCATTCAGGTCCCTTCCAACCCAAACCATTCTGTGATTCTATAAAATGAGTACATTTGCACAGATTTATGGGCAAAGCGCTTCCTTTTGGAATGTTCACAAGGTGGGCCTCACAAGACTTGCTGCCAGACCTGCTAATAATACTGTGACAGCATGGGTGTGAGTATTTTCCACAGTGCTGTGATGCAATTTCTTTGATCCACATTAGAGTGAATAAAGCTCCAGAGCAATTATCTGAGATTATTTCAGTGTCTGTGTATAACATAGATTTGAAGAATGCTCTTACTTCACTCAATTATTTATGAGAGTACAATAACACTAAAATGAACAGCACTAAGTAGAGCACCCTCTTTCTCTATTTTCTCTTTCACCATGAGCAAAACAGAATACTTTATAAGGAAAAAGCTCTTTGCCTTGTTTAGGAAAACAGAACTTTAGGGAGGATCTGTCATAAAATGAATGCAAGTGAAGTAAGGCCATGTCTCCATCCTCTCTGCTTCAGAATGTGATCTGTGCTGTATGGTTTAGTGTTGCCTGAAGAGGAGACAAACACACACACATCCAGGCAAAGACAGTCCCATGTGAATGTAACAGAGTGCCAAAAATACTTCTTACATACATCTGTCTGATCAGACAATGGATATGTACCTTCCCTCTATTGATTTTATTTTATACCTTCTTTAACCACAAATTACTATTTCAGAAAGTGTCATCTCCTTTGTAATAGCATTTACTGAAAACCTAAAATTGTATCCTAGGTAAGAATCACCCATCTGAGCCCTTTAAATGTGGCAATCATTGGGACCTGATGTTGATTCAAGGAACAATTCTGCTGGCACTATGTCAATGAAATTTTTCCTCTTGCTTACAAACAGCACAAGCTCTTCTGCATCCAAGTTACCTTCTGGAGTTCGTCTCTGAGGTTTTCAGCACTTAAGCCTCTGCATTCCTATCTCCCCTAATTGCCTCTCATTTCAGCTTTTAGCAGCATGTTGTTCCACCTTCACGTTTTCTCACACATAATCCCTTCTGCCCGCTGCCTTTCTCAGGCAATTTAGAGACTTGAAGAAAATAACTCCCATCTTTTCTTCCTTCAAAATCATTCCTTAATTTTGCTTATGACTTGCATCCATTTCATTTCACTTTGTTTAGTTAAACTTTTGTGTGTGAACTCCCATCAATTTAAAACTTGAAGTCTAATTCTAATTATCATAGAATCATAGAATGGTTTGGGTTGGAAAGGACCTTAAAGATCACTCAGATCCAACTCCTCTGCCATGGGCAGGGACACCTTCCACTATCCCAGGCTGCTTCAAGCCCCATCCAACCTAGCCTAGGAGACTTCCAGGGATGGAGCAGCCACAGCTTCTCTGGGCACCCTGTGCCAGGGCCTCTCCACCCTCACAGGGAAGAATTTCTTCCTAAATTCTAATCTAACCTCAGTCAGTTTAAAGCCATTCCCCTTTTTCCAGGCCCTTGTCCAAAGTTCCTCTCCAGCTCTTTTGGAGCCTCTTTAGGCAATGGAAGGTTCCCTAAAGACTACCTGAATCCTTCCCTTCCCCAGGCTGAACAATTAGGACAAGATGAAATGCTGTGTCTTCTATCCATTGGTAAAACAGTAAATACAGCTGTGAGCCACTATTTCACAGTTCAACACAGCCTGTTCCCAAGCAGTAGATGCTAAACTAGAGACATTGCACTTTCTTTTCCCAGAATGAGCTGCATCTGTACCAGTCAGTCCAACAGGGCCAGGGTGGGGAGTTGTGCACTGGCACATGGTCATCCACACTTTCAATCTCTTTCTGAGGTTCCTGGTATGGCTTTGCACACAAGTCCCCAGGAATGTGGGGCATGTCTGAGGGACATCAGCTACACACACAAGCCAGGTCAGCCCAGCTGTTCTCAGTACTAGAAAGCTCAAAGATTGCTTTACTTGCTAGCAAAGACAGAGCAAAGGTGATTACACAAGTCTGTGCAGCTATTTAGATAAGTGAAGTGTAACTGTGAGTGAATCATTTCTCCTCCTCTCCCCTCCTTACATCTCACTGTTTGCTCCCTCAGGGAAAAAAAGTAGAAGAATATATAGGAAAATATCTTATAACAACAGAGCGTCACAGAAAAATACAAAATAGCAATATAAAGTACACAAGGGTAAGACAATGCTTATTCAGACAGCCAGGACAAAAACAGGAGCATCTTCAGGCACAGAACATGATTCCTGGGTGTTGGTCAGTGACTTTTTGTGGCATGCCCTGGCCAGGATTTCCTCAGTATAAGAAGCAAGAGCCCTTTGCCACCTTGTACCTGGTGTGACACTTGTGTTTGAAGCAGTAAAACTCTGCAGTGGTCCCAGCCACCTGCAGCTCCACTTGGCCCTGCCCTTCTTCCCAATGTCACATCCATGGCTCCTCAATTTGATTATAAACTGCTTGGCTTTGGGTTTTGCTTGCAAAGTGCTCTGTGAGCATTCACTGACACCTGCATTAACTGTATTTGTTTAAAAGAGACACATTACTTTTAAAGGACAACGTTTGCCTCCAGACAAAGAATTTCTGCACATCAAGTCTCCCCCCTGACCCAACAGGATATTTTATTGCAACTGAAGTGATCCAGATGTGTCCTTTACAAAAGGGTGAACTCAAGTCAGGTCTGCCTGAGACCTGCACATTCCCTCCAAACCACTCTATTTTGACTTCTCTTCCTGTTTATTGACATTAAAAGCACTTTTACTCAGAGAAATAATAAAAAGAGAAATCCAGAAAAACTTCAGCCTTGTTTGCAGGAGATGAGGCATCTATATGAAGATAAAATTTGTTTATTATGAAGGGACAGTGATGGAACCCAGAGTCCTTGAGTCATATTATCCATTTCCTTTTCATAACATACTTTTTTTAGTTTACATTAGGGGTGTGACTAAATCACCTCTGTTTATTTACATAACTGAAATAGAGAACATGTTCAGGTAAATTGAAGAAAATCCCATTTGATGATAATAGCATTTTGTTTGTGTGACATTACTTCCACATAATTCTTTCTGATTATTCAAAAGAAACATTAGAACAAGTGAAGATAGAAGTTTTGATTCTGTTTTGCTTTAAAGGAACAGCTTTCTTGCTTCTTGCTATAGACCAAACCATCTTCTCATGGTGAAGAGGCAGACAATATCATTGTTATTTACACTCTGATTCTTAGATCCCTGTTTTGTGTCTATCAGCTTGGGGTGGCTCTTCTAAGGTCACCAAATGTAATGGAAATGTTTGTATTACCTTTCCACATCTGGAATTTTATATATATATATATATACACACACACACACACACACACACACACACACACATATATATATACACATACTTATGTGTATATATATATATACAATATTTATTCCATTTAAATCTGCTGTGATGAATTTAGAAGAGTATTTTTTTTTTCCACATGGGCTCTCTCAGTGCACTAGAACTGAAAGGATTACTCGAAGACAACAGGGAAAACTTTCTCTCTTACAACATTAAATATTGTGAGTGAGGGGCAGGAGGAGGAAAAGTATTTCCAAAGGCTGATTCTGCAGAGTTTTACCTCACTGGGCACCTGCAATAATCAGCAGAAAAAACTCCACCATGGGGGTGGCCAGGGAACATAAGTTGGGAGCCTGCTCTAAATCCTGCACTGAAAGATTTTTTTCTTCCTCCATCTCCTGACACACAGGTAACTTAAGGAGTAGCTTGTGGAGAGAATGTCTTCCAAAAAGAGATATTTTAAGGAATCAGTCCCTTGTTAGCTGTTAGCCAATGATGGAATCACATAATTAAAGTTTCTTTCCTAATTGTCAATCTTTTTTTTCTTCATAATTAGTACTACTTTTTGGACAGCCTCTTAATAGTACAGTTTTCTTAAGACAGCTACTGTCCCTTCCTTTTCATAGGTGTATTCTGATTTGGTTTTAATAGAGAACTAAAATAAAGTGGGGCTGTTTGGGGTTTTTTACACTGATATTGTTCTCAACTCCAGCACAAATCTGGGACGGGGTTTGTTCTCTGGCTTAGGCCCCCTCTGCTGGTCTTCCCAAAGCAAAACACAAGATATCAGGGATTTTTCCTTACCACCGACCCTTTTTAAGGGAAAATTTCAGATTTCTCTTTCTTAATCTTTTACTAACAGAGATTAAATCACAAGGAAGATCAGCTTTGGGGCTGTGAACTCAGCATAAGGGCAATTTTTAAAATTATTCAAGAAAATAATTGCATAATCAAGCATGTGAACCTGTGGAATTTTTCAGGCAAAAAGTCCAAAAGTGAACATGGCCTAAAAAGCTGATCCCAGCCTGATCTGGCTCTTAGCAGCACCCTGTGATTGGCATTTTAATGAATATATTATGTAAGGAGCTGGAGAAGCATAGGCTGCTGGGGATGGGGTTTTGCTGTGTATCTCAGCTAACAAAATCCAGAGGCTGCAGTCCTGCTCAGACAGAACATATTTGAAGGAGATAAACAGGTAAGGAGGTGGCTAAATATTAGCACCCATTCCAGCAACACTGTAAAACAGAGATCTGATTATCTGGATGGCAGAGAAGTGAATTAAAGCACAGTGCTTTCTTATCCAGGTGAAGGGCAGGACACACTGGCATTGGAAGAAGGAAGTTTGGGGTACCTGCTGTTCCAGGAGTTCCTTTCTGCTATCCAAAACTAAGAAAAATAAGCTCCAAGACTGCTCTTACTAATACCAGCACCTAAAAATGTTTCCTGCATTGCCCAGGATCAGGCAGAAAAGTGTGGTAGCTCAGGTGCCAACACCAAGATGTTCAGGAGTGTCACAAAAGACAATAATGGTTTATTTTGCATGGGTTTACAAGATTTTTAATTATGTTAAAAAGCATTTCACATGTCACAGCAACAGGCAAGATCCTGGCCATGGGTATTTAAATCAAAGCTCTTTAAGCAGCCTCCTGTTACCTGCTCTGGGTAAGTAAATTCATGAATGTTCTGGAGAAAGTGCAGTGGAGGCAAAAAAGGTGGAGAGAGACTTAGAGAGTTGTCATTGCTCAGCTGTAAGGGCAGAAGAATAAGGGAAGGTTTTATTGCTGCCTTCAATCATAGACTCTTTTGAGATACAAAGTGATAAGAGACAACACAAATTATAACACAGGAGATTCTGGTGGGAAACAAAAACAAGTGTCCAGTCAGGTGAGATTTCCATTCTCAAAGATATTTGGGTTGGATATCAGGAAAAGGTTCTTCACCCAGAGGGTGTTTGGGCACTGAACAGGCTCCCCAGGGCAGTGGGCACAACACCAAGCCTGGCAAAGCTCAAGGAGGGTTTGGACAATGCCCTTAGGCACAGGGTGGGATTGTTGGGCTGTTCTGTGCAGGGTCAGGATCTGGATTCCATGATCCTTCCAACTCAGGGTACACCAAGGTTCTATGGCTCAGCTGGACAAATGCCTAAGCAGCTCCTCACTGGACCTGTGTGGAGCCAGGAATTGAACCAGATGACCTCCAGAAGTCCCTTCCAACCAAAAATATTCCATGATTTTATGGTAAGTGACTACTGGATCATTAATCCAGCTTAACCTGATGGAAGTTACTTTGACAGTTCTAATGAGTGAATTAGAAATTTAAACCCAATCCAGGCTCGCTGAAGTCAGTGGGAATTTTGAGCTTAACTTGAAAGGCACTGGATCAACTTCAATGCTTTTAGGATTCATGTTCAAAAATGATACTAAACTTTGGGTTTATGGGTGACACTAGAAATTGCCTTTTTTTTTAACTATGAGTTTCTCAATAGGTTATCTCTGCAGTTAGATGAGAATTGCTCTCTTTTGAGTAGTCACAAATCCTGCCCAGAGGGTCACCAGCAGAGCAGGAGTTTGCTCAATGTTCTGTAGGGGTGTAACTCCACTTTGCAGTTTGCACTTGCAGGAAAATTCCCATTTGCCAGGTGTTATTGGTAATGAGCCCCTTGTCTAACGTGACTTCAGCTCAGTTCAACTGCTGCTTTCATGTTGAGACACTGTTTATAATAATTGAAATTTATGTCATAGAATGGCAATCCTGTGACCTCTGTAGAGTGAGCTAATGGTTCCAATCCTGTTTTCAGCAGACTGCTGTGAATTAACATGGCCACTGTTTTCTCTTTTTCACCTCATCATTTTTCTTTGTAAGACAAGCTTTTTCCCCTCTTCCTTCCTTATCTTGTCTCTTACAAGGGATCCTATTATTTATCATCAACATGAAACAGAGGAAAACAACACAAGGGAGTAATTACAACACAATAAATGTCAAGTACTAGCCAATTATTTTGATAATTCCTATGAAGGTGAAAAATTAAAAAAAGGCCAATGATTTTGTAAAAACGTTGTGAATGCCTTTACACACACAAGGAGAATGGAAACATTGATTTATTTTAATAAATATGGGAATCATATACTACAAAGAAAGAAAACTAGCAAGGAAACAAACTTGTTTCAAATCCTTAAAAGAAATCACATTCACAATCCCTGAAGAAGTAGCTGTCCTAATCCCTTGGATTAACTGAAATTTCCTGAGAAGGAAGGATGCTTTTCTGGTTAGGGTGGAGATTTGGATTATCTCCAAGTAGCATCCATGTTTTGAGTAATCCTCTGATATGAAGCTGCACCTTAAATGTTCTCCAAAAGAATGCGTGCTAATGTGACCTGCAATACAAATCTTCCTTTCCTGATACCTCTGGGTTTGAAATGCACAACAAACACTTTCTTTTCATAATGGCCCCTGTTGTTTTGCTAATATTTTGTTCTGCACCATCCCCAACAAAACAGAACATCGTCACTGCAGGGTGAGTGTTGTCATAAAATGCTAAAAATCCGAATTGCTGCTTGTTTTGCTTTCCTAAGAAAGCCAACACATGGAACTTGTGATCTCATATCCATTTTTACCATGTCCCTTATGCCAGCAAACATGAAACAATGTCTTTACTTCTTAGTCATACCCCTTCAGCACCTATGTAATGAAACTAAATTTAAACTTTGGTTATCCTGTCAAATTAAAAAAAGGCATGGGTGGCAAAAATCCAGCTCCAGACCAGGATTATCCTGTAAATCAGGGGCTCTCCAGAGCCCTTGGTACTGTGGAAAACTTATTTTGCAAAATACTGAGTAATGTTAAAATGTTAAATATCTCCCTGCCTTGGTTATTTGACTCGGACACGTTGCTTTTAGCTTAATTTAACTGTTTAATTGACACAAAAAAAATTCATCTGCTCAGCTGTGTCCCAGCTAACAGCTTGTTAAAAGAGACAACTGATTAAACACATTTATGTGAATGAACGTAGTAAAGCATAAATTGTGTGTGATTGTACAAAGAAAATGACTACATATTGAAAGAAAAGGAGTGGTAAGACAAAAGGGAAAAAAAGGGAGTTTACAGAAAATAAATCTTATCCTTCCATCCAAACTAATCTCCCTCACATCTGGAAATTTCAGTCTTTTTCAAATTTCAGCGTCTCTTGCCTGGATGTTAATGATCATAAACCCCCTAAGAGCATCATAAGACTCTCGATGAGTCAGGATGAAGTATTCTTACGCCTCGCCAGTCTCTCATGTAATTTCGGCTGTGATTGCTAAGCTAATTCTTAGGTTAAACACCCGGCAATTGTGGGCAGGCCCATTACAATTGGCTGGCTAAGAGCAGTTTTTACAACACGCTAATGACTGGGGGATTGATCCTGCGAGGTCAGTGGCAGCTTTGTCACCGGGCTCCCTGCACGAACCAAGAACAAACAAAACCAGCAAATTCTCTCACATTTTGAAGAGAGAGTCTAATGAACAGAATAGGTGAAAGCCTGGATTGTTAAAAGTAGGTTAGAAAATGTTGTAAAATAGTTGGTAGATCGTTAAGCACGTGCTGTTAGTTTGGTTATTATATTGTAAAAGGGGTCAAAAGGGGAGTTGTAAGAAATACGGTACTCAACGTACACCTAAGGAAAGTGCACCACGAGCCAGCCGGGACAGAACTGTGATGGGCCAATCAAGCACCTTAAACCTTCATGCAAATGAAGGATACAAAAAGAAACCAATCCAAAGGGACAAAAACAGGATAAAAAGGGGCTTCTGACCCACTGAATCCGTGTTGCTCCATCTGGGATATCGAGGACATAGCTGCTGAGCAGCCCCAGGGCCGGCACTGCAGCATCCTCGACAGGAACGCTCCTGCTCAGCCCAGGCACCCTTGCTTTAGGCCTTTCTTTTTCTTATCATAAAAGCTGAAATCACTTTAGTACCAAGAGCCTGCTCTTGTTTTTATCATGGCTGATAAAATATTCTGGGTGTTCTCCACTTCACAACTTGTCTTATAGCAAAAGGGAATGGGATTTTGAGAAATGGAATACTAAGACACAGGCATTTCTTGGTGCCCAGTGATGAGGATTAAATGAAGTGTACCCTCCATGCTGGAAGGAACTCTGGAAGGTATCCCTGCTGGAGTCCTGGTGTGTTCTAATCTGCCCCAACCTTTTAAAGACTTCAAATCAATTTATGCTGTCTCCTAATGTGGCTTTAAGCTGATTGATGGTTTCTGTGCCATGGAGAAGCACAGATGGTCCCAAGGAGCCCATATGCATTGTACTGCTGAGAAACTGGTGGAGAGCTCAGGGACAGGGGCCAAAATGCATTGGCATAGCCAGGAAAGCCATGCCAGCACTTCTTCAGACACCAAACACGGTTATTTTGTCCCTTTCTCCATAACAAGTTCAGGATACACAGCCTTTCTAGCAAGGCTTTTCCATTTCAACTACCAAGGCAGCAGAGATTCTAAAGGGAGGGGGGGAAAAAATCACTGTTTAAATGTTTTTCTTCTTTCCCCTCATTTTTCATTTTCTTTAAAATTCCTGTAGACTATATTGACATTCTTTTTTAATTTCCCCATGCCACAGGAAAAGCAAATGTTCCTAGCCACTGGGTCTTTGGTGACATTTTGCTACAAACAGAAGGAACCATGTGAAATGCAGGTGCGTTGCAGATAACTCTGAAAACCTTGATGAACTGCATTTCTCTTTCTGAGTTGCCTGGATTTTTGTCATTTTGGGCTTTTGAAGAAATTGGGAGATGCCATGCTTTTCCCTTATTTCATATACAAAAAAGAGAAAAATGGAGGGATGGCCCTTCCCCAATATTTCAGAATATTAATAATATTTCTATATACTAATTTACATTAATGGTAAATATATTACCTTTATTCTTCTTTTCATCTTTTATTGATTTATAATATATATTTTATATGCTTGTATTTTATATGCTTTATTTTGTATTATGTTTATATTTCTTATGGTTTATGTTTTTATTGTGCTTATTTTTACAAGCTTTGTATTTTTATTTTGCTTCTATATTGAATATATTTTGTATTTATTTTCAGCATAAAAGGATTTTTCTTCTGTTGATGTATTGGTCTTTACTGCACTTTGCTTTTGCTGATTTTCTTGAATTATAGGTTACTTCCATCAGCAAATTCTCCCTGGAAAAATAAAACTCATGACTGAGCATCATTTGCTCTCTCTTACAGCTAAAATAAGAAAACCACACTGTGATGCCCTAATGATTTTGTACCTAATTTTGTAGTTTGAAAATTACCAGCATTTGATTTTTAAATGAGGTCATAACTGTTGTTTTTTAAAGCAATCAGAGCATGGATCTGGTCTCAGAGGCAACAAAGTATGGCAGGTTGGGAAGCACTTTTCAAAAGTCCAGCAGAAAGGGAATTAAATCCAAAGTGTTGCATTTCAGGAATGCAGAATGTTTGCATGTGCTGACCAAAATCTTTGTGACATCCTTCAGATAAATTCAGGTTGAATGCAGGATCCACCCTAGGTGTGTGCTTTTGATGATTTAAACGTCATGTGATTATTAATCATCACCACAGTGCCAGCATTTTATGGAGTTCCCAAAGGCACAGCTGCCTGAGCACATCCCTGCAGGTGCCATCACAGCAGGGTGCTGCAGGAATAGCACCAGGAAGAGGAAAAGCCTGCAGGGTAATCATCCATGTGGCTCTGGGATCCCAAAAATAGGTGCAGCCCCCTGGAGAAGGGATGGGGCAGGCAATCAGTACTCTTTCAGGTCCCACATATCATTAATATGAAGATTTCTGTAGATAACCTCCAAGCATCTCTAAGATCTAAGGTAATTAATTAATTTTAGCTATCTAAAAATTAAGGATCTAGTCTAAGCAGTCATCTCAGCTTCTTCTGAACTCACAGAAACTACAGAAGAGAAGAAAGCCACCTTCAAAGGACTCACCCAACCTGCTCCAGGCACTGGCAAAAACATGACAGTAATGATCACCTGTCTCCTTCCACCAAACCAAGGCAACCTGGACAACAGCTTGATTATACATCTAATATTTAGATGAGTATTACCAGGTGATACAAATCCTTTTCCAAACTATACCCCACAGTTTACCAACTTTTTAGGCTGCAGAGTAACTTGAAATCCATTATTTCCCACCTACATGAGATATTCATGGCAGACCATAAAAGAGAGGAGGAACAGGGACAGTAAGGGAAGCTGAAATGAAGGTTTCAGATGAGAGAAGCTCAGTTTTTTTTCTCTGAGAAATTAGGAAATCTAAATAGTGCTATACAACAGTGATCCATCCTCCATCTCTACTCTGCCCTAGTGAGGCCACATGTGGAGACCTCAAATCCATGCAAAATAAACCATTATTGTCTTTTGTGACTGTCCTGAACATCTTTGGGTTGACACCTGTGCTACCACCCTTTTCTGCCTGATCCTGGGCAACTCAGGAAACATTTTTAGGTGCTGGTATTAGGTAGAGCAGTCTTGGAGCTTCTTTTACTTAGCTTTGGGTAGCAGAAAGGAGCTCCTGGAATATTCAGTTCTGGTCTCCTCAGTTCAAGAAAGACAAAGAGCTACTGGAAAAGGTCCAGCAGAGGCCACAAGGATGATCAAGAGTCTGGAGCATCCCTCTGATGAGGAGAGATGAGGGAGCTGGGCCTGTTTAGTTCAGAAGAGACTGGGAGGCATCTCATCAATGCATACAAATATCTCAGAGGTGGATGCCATGAGGATGGCACCAGATTCTTTTTGGTGGTGCCCAGAGAGAGCATGAGGAGAAAAGACCTAAATGAACTAAAACACAGCAAGGCTCACCACCACATGAGAAAGAACTTCTCACATGGACAGTGGCAGAGCACTGGAACCAGCTGCCCGGGAAGGTTGTGCAGTCTCCCTCTCTGGAGACATTCCAGCCCACCTGGATGTGTTCCTGTGTCACTGCTACAGGGGACCCTACCTTGGCAGGGGGTTGGACTGGATCTCCAGAGGTTCTTTCCAACCTGCCTGTTCTGTGATTCTATGATTCTGTGATATTGATATTAAAATTCCCTGTTTGAGGCAAACACAGACAAAACTGTGATACTCCACGATATACCTTACAGTGAAAGAAGTTTAATCCCTGGTATGAAACCAGGAAGAGTTAAAAGGGGTGTTGGGCAATGCAGCATGCAGAGGTTACAGCAGGCTCCCACAGAACACGGCCCCTGTGGTGGAAGCTGATTCCAAAGTGCAGCTCCATTGCCATGTGACCCCAGCAGCCACTGTGGCCCCATTTTCTCTTTTATGGGAAATGATGTCATTGGGAGCAGCTTCATCAGGCCAAGTGTGGAATTTTCTAAATTGAGTTTTAATGAATAGACAGGACAAAGTCATCCTCCTGCCTGCAATAACTCAGTGTGCATTGGTGACAAAAAGCTGCTTATTTAGATACACAGGGGTTTACATTTTTTTTTTAGAAATACTCTTGGCAACTACTATCTATCTAAAGACTTTTAAAAAGCTGTAACAGGAAACAGAATTAAAACTGTCCAAAATAACATTTTCTAAAAATAGGCTGGGGAACAGCATATCATTTTAAATATGACTATAATGCTAAAAGAATTTTCTTGTTCCAAACAGTGAAATATGATCCTTCTCAATAACTCATAAATGATTTATGATACAGAGTTGAGTTTCACAATGGTTCTTGTTACTGTGTTGCTAATGAGTGTGGTGACTACAGGTCCCAACCATCTGTATCACAACTTGGTGTACAGCTAAAGAGAAAATAAATAGTTGTACTCTGGGATATGCAATCTTATCAACTACAAATACATTTTGTAGAGGGATATTATATACACATCTGTTTTATCCTAATTAAAAGTGATGCTTGAGTTTCTTGTAAATATTTATTACCATTGTCAGTGCAACAGGCCAAGCAAATCTAGGGAGCTAAATAAAAATTATGCTTTAAGAAAATATTGTAGTAATTTAACTTAGTCCAATTTCCCCTGAAAAATGTATAAATAGCAAATGAGAGCAGCAAACTCTCTGCTGTCATTACATTCTTGCAGCTTAAAATGAGGGCATTGCCGAAAAGATACAGAGCCATGTTTTCATTCAGTTTTATTTTTAATAAAAAGCACTCAAAACACAGATGTAGGTAACATAGAATCTAAATTAAATCCATCAATTGTATATCATTTGAAATGCTAGGAGAGCTTTATTAAAGTGGAAAAGAGGGGTGAAAAATTAATTTTTTTTTTTAATGGGAAAGGGAAAGAAATGTGTCACATGCATGCAGGAGCAATTCTGTGTAATCTTGGGAAGGGAAGGATTAGGACTTGCATTCAAATGTCTCTAAAGGTCTGTTTCCATCAACAAATTTCACTGCATTTAACTATAAAGGCCTGAAATTTCTAAACTAAAGGCCCTTAATAGTTACCAGAACATTGAGCAGGACTGAGCAGTGCTCAGTATCCCGATAAGGATCACGATTAGGCTGAATACAGGGAGATTGGGTCCAAACATTCCATCCAGCCACAGGCAGCAATGGGAAATGGAGATTCTGCAATTGTACCAAAACATGGTCAGTTCATCTGTCACAGGAAAGCCATGGAGCAATGAGGTTTGGTTGTATTTTTCACAGCTCTTCTATCACTCTTGGGAGGGTTTTGCTGTAAACTGCCCTGAATCACTGATGAACTGCACTAATGGCTGTCAACAGTGGGAACACAACCTGCAATTACCTTAAAGACCATCCAGTTCCAACCCTTGCCATGGGCAGGGACACCTTCCACTACACCAGTTTGCTTCAAGCCCTGTCCAGTCTGGTCTGGGACACTTCCAGGGATGGGGCAGCCACAGTTTCTGTGGGCAACCTGTGCCAGGGCCTCACCACCCTCGCAGTAAAGAATTTCTTCATAATTTCCAATTCAAAACTACCCTCAGTTTAAAGCCATTAACATATGTCTGCTTGCTGCCATTACTGTTCAAGATGGAAACTATCTAGACAACCTTGCCAAGCACCCACTTCACCTTTTCCAGTCCTCAGCATCTCTCCCTCTGTATTCAATTCCTTCTTCACATCCTCAGAGCTACCGTGCAATTCTGATCCTCCCCTTGAAGCACTCCTGGGACTCATTCCCCCTCAGAAATCCCCAGCCACAAGGTTTAACCCTGGCTTGCTGGAACCAGCCATTCCTCCCAGAATCAACCCCCTGCCATGGCAGCCTCCTCGGGCGTCCTCCTCCCCTCCTTGAGACAAAAGAGAGATTTGTCTAAAAGCTTCTCCTCTCAATGTGCTCCCCGCAGGCTGACGGGGGAGTCGCTCCGTGAACACACTCCCATGTCTTTTGTCCACAGGCCAGCCTTCATCAAAGGGGGCTGAAACCCGTGGGATTATTAAACCCATTATGCGTTCATTACTGGTAATCCGCTGCTGATTCTGCCAGCGGTTGTGCTTCCAACGGGAAATCCTGCGGGGCTGCGGCTCAGGCGAGCGTGAGTCCCTCAGGAGCAGGGGACAGTGACAGGCTGTGCCAGGCTGGAGCTCAGGAGGGATTTCTTCACATAAAGGGTGATCAGATATTGGATCGGCCTGCACAGGGAGGTGATGGAATCGATAGGGAACGGCTGGACACGGCACTCAGTGCCATGGTCTGGTTGACACGGTAGTGTTGGACTCGATGATCCCAGAGATCTTTTCCAACCTAAATGATTCTGTGATTCGGGGAGACGAGGCTGATCCCGCCAGCGCCTCGGGACCCACTGCGCGCTCCATCGTCCTCAGGTGGGCTGAGCTGCCGCCGCCACCGCACCGGGACCGGGATGCGGATTGGAATAGGAGCAGGACCGGGATGGGGATGAGGATCGGGATGCGGATCGCGATTTGGATCGGGATGAAGATCGCGATTTGGATCGGGACGGGGAACACCCTCCCCGGCTCTCGCGCCAGCCTCTCCCCCTCAGGGGCAGGGGCGGGGCCGATGACGTCACCGCCCCGCGCGGCGCGGCGCGGGACCCGGGGCGGAGGGTGATGTAATACTCGTAACGGCCCTGCTCCGTCCGACATCCGGGTACCCTGCCGGGGTGCTGCTTTTTTTTTTTTTTTTCCGCCTTATATATATTTTTTAACTCTCTCTTTTTTGAATCTGAAAAAGCTCAATTTTCCGCTTTTGGGGTGTTTTAATTATTTGATTTTTTAAATTTTTTTTTTTTTTTTTAACGGGGGGAGGGGAGGCGGCGAGGAGGGAAAGGGCGCGGGGGCGCGCGCGCGCGCTCCCGCCTCCCCTCCCCTGCGGCGTGCGCGCCTGCGCAGAGGGGCGGCGGCAGCGCAGTGCGAGTGTGTCCGTGTGTCCGCCCGTCCGTCCGTCCGTCCGCGGCCGGCGCTCCGCGCAGCGCTGCGCGGGTGGGCGCGGAGCAGCTCCGGCGGGGGACGGGGACGGGGGGGGGGCCGGCGGCGGCGGCGGAGGGGGCGAGATGAGCGCTGGGCTCCCCCTGGGCACAGAGCCGCCCTGTGAATGAGCTGAGGCGAGGCCGCCAGCCGGGTGCCCCCCTCCTTCTCCTCCTTCTCCTCCTTGTCCCCCCTCCTTCCCCTTCTCCCCCGCGCACCGCCGGGAGCGCGGCCCTGCCCGCACAGCCGGCGCCGACGCCGCGGCCGGGGGGGTAAGTGGCGCTGCGCAGTGCGGGGCCGGGGCGGGGTGAGGGGGCGGCGGGGCCGGGGCGCTGCGGGGCCCCGGGGCCTGTAAACAACCGGGGGCGGCGGAGCGCGGAGAGCGCGGGAGCTCGGCGCCATCCCCGGCGGCACAGCTGGGAGCGGGTCGGGCGGCCGCAGGGAGGGAGGGAAGGAGGGAGATGGATGGGGAAGGGGACGGGGGGAGCGATCCCGCTGGGATGCCGCTGCCGGGAGCCCCCTGCATTGCAGGCGCCCGCTGAGGGTGGGGGTGTCCCCGGAGCCCCCCGGGCACGGCGGGAGGAGGGTGAGCAGCGAGCGGGGTCTGGGCCTGGCTCAGGTAGGAGCTGCAGCTTTCCCTTTCTCCCTGCCCCCTCCTTTCCTCGCCCAGAGTTCATTTAATAAAGGCTATAAACAGCCTCCTCTCCCATCGCCGCCCTGACGCTCGGGGCACGGCACTGACTTGGGGGGGGGGGGGGGGGGAAGAAAAAAAATAAAGAAAAAACAACACCACGCATCTATTTATAAAGCACCCCTCCCCGGCGAGGGTCGGAGCATCAAGCGCTCCCCAAATAGTGACATTGTGAGGCAGCGGGCGGCTTTCCCTCGCCAACGCCTTTCGGGCGTTTAAAGTTTGTGAGAGGTTTCGGTGCCTTTGAAAACAATGTCGTGAGCAAAGGTTGCGCTGACGGTCTGTGATCTGTCACGGCGTGCGTGGTAAAAGGCCGTGGAGGAAAATGCTGGCCTCGCTGAGAAAGTTGTGCGGCGATTTGCTGGGGAATTGGGCTTGCGTTTGGAAATGCCAGAGGTTCTGAGTTTAGGTCTGTCCTTTTTGTGACATTAGATTGTGTTCTGGTAGCTGTGATACAACAGCCAGAGCTTGACAGTTTCAGGAGAATTGATTTTGCTGACATGTGTTCGATATGTATTTGTATTTATTTGGTACGATTAAAATATTTCTTAGTGTTGCCATGTGGATGGCAAAATTTTGAAGGTACAGAACTAATGTTTAAGTTTACAGTAGCACTTGGGAAAAAGTAAATTTTCTGGAGCTATATCTTTTGTCAGATGGAAAAGTGCTTGCACTGGGGTGGCATCTGTGGTAACCTTAAAGTTTAAGGTCGTTAAGGTATTTCATCCAAAGGAAATTTTTATTTTTATTTTGGTAAACAGAAGGCAATTTTAGATCACGAGAGCAGTAGCTGGAAGGAAGGTAGGTGACATGTTTTCCTTAGATTGTGATATTTAGCATCACAGTAAGCAGAATCAATTTATGAACTAGAAGTTCTAACTCTTGTGATTCTAGGGAATGAATTTCCAAATATGAGCCCCTGTGGCACTTTGCTGAGCTGTTCCAGTGATCAGGTGGCTGAAGCAGGTTTTGTGAGGTACTGGTGGAATAAAGACTAGATTTAACTCAGGACCCTGAGTGAGTTGCCAAATTACCAAGAATTTGGTCGATTCTTTTGCAGTTTCTAGCCACATTTCTTCTCTGATAGCTTCCCTTCTGTTGCTGTTCATAGTTTCTTCTGTGAATAACATCAGAGAAAACGTGGGCCAGGGAAGTTTTGCCTATCTAGTCACAGCAGTGTTCAGAGGGAAGGTGTTAAAAAAGGACAGCAGCTTGGATTGGTGCGCTAGCATTAGCTGCTCCTAAACTTTTCACTCCCTAAAGTTTCTGGGTCTCCTTTTTGTATATGAGACTGGGCTAAAATCTTGCTGATGCATCATGCCAATTATTAATGTTTTTCTCAGAGATCTTAGTTAAAATCCTCAGGTAAACGTGGAAAGAGTTTGTCTGTCCTCTGCTCTCCCTTGGCACAGCCATGTTTTCTCACATACAAGCAAGGCCTAGCTCTGGTTTTCAGGTCTAGTCCTCTGCCTGGTGGTTGTCAGGTAAATCTCTCCCCTGGAGGTACAGTAGAAAACCATTCCTGTTTTCCAAGTATTTCCTTAACTGTCTCTAGGTTTGCTCGGGATACTTCTGTTGAAAGTGAGGAGAGATGGAAATGCCAAATGAGTGGCAAAGCTTGCAGGTCCAAACAAGCAGAACTCACTCAGGGCAATTTGAATTCAAGCAGAATACTAAAAGTTGGGCTTGTTGGTTTTTTTTTTTTTTCCTATAAAATCAAGCTCATTGCTTCTTATCTGGAGTGCAGCTTATCCAGTGGAGTTGAGTCATTCTTGCTGAGGTAGCATTTTGAGAACTGTCGTTAAAATGCTTAGATATTTAACTCTGGCACAGTGTAATTTGCAAACTTATGTAACTGCTATGTTTTTGAATGCAGCTGTCAATAAGAGATCTCATTGCCTTTTTTTTTTAGTGGAAGTAGGGAATCTAAAGCAGCTGCTTTTACAAGATGACCTAAATATAAATAATTCAAGAATAGCATATTTCTTACTAAAATGTTGACATTGCTACTGGCTTAATTTTTATGTGTTCAGGTCAATTCTGATGTACAAAATATTACGTAATTGGCTAAGCAGAACATCATTGCAACTAAGTGATGGAATGATGCAGGTTGTGCTAATAAATAAACAAGTTTTGAAATGGGAAGTACTGTAAAATAACTGTTTTCATTTTACCTTTGCAAACCAGAGACATTTTAAGGACTTGAATAGTAGTAATGTTTGAATTCAAGGCAGTAGTGGTTTATTATAGTTAAACCTGAGCCAAACTGCATTTATGCTTACTATGGCATGTGGACCTTTGTCATTTTTGCTCCTCTTTTCTCATAAATCATACATGACTTTCAGTTTTTATTTTAAAAAAATTGATGTATCATCTGTTTCATTCTAAATGATGCAACATGTAGTCTCATTTGTTCTTTTGGAAATTAATCTCTTTTTGGCTAATACTTGATTGCTGAGCTCTTACTGATCTCTGTAATTTTAATCAGATGATCCAAATTGCAGTTAAGAATACTAGGATAAGAAATAAACTTTGTAACATTTACTCATGCTTAACTACAATCCTCTTCAATGAATGAATGGCAAATGCAAAGTATCAAGTCTGTGTATACAATATGTAATCCCTGAAAAAATGACAGCGTTCTTGGGATATTTAGAAGATCCAGGGAACGTGCATAAATGTACATTTTATGGCATTTTATGTACATTCCATTCATCAGTGCTAAAAAACATTTTTAAGGGAGGATTTATATATTTGAGCCATGATGTGGTGCAGATCACAGCGGAGATAACATTTTCTACTTGGAGCTTCTTAATGTCGCTGTCTGTCTGTGAAGGAACAATTTAGCATTTAATAAGATTTCATATTTCTAGAGTAAATCACTTGACTCTTAAGACTGGGAGGAATGTTTAGGCCAAGGGAATTGTAATCAGGGTGATGCCATGGGAGTGAGTAGGCTGATTTCTGTTCCTGGGTAGAGGCAGTAACCACTGGGTGTTACTGGTGTTGAGCCACTGCTGCAAGGTCTGCTTTTCTATACTTGTGTGCTAAACTCTGCTCTGTGTTAAACCACAAACTGAGTTACAGATTTCTGTCAAGTTGCTATCTTTTTTTCTTATTTTGTTTGTGTTTAAACACAAACACCAGTACAATTCACTAATGGATATTTCAGCTGCCTGTTGGAGCCTACAGAACAGAGTGTGTTTATAAATACATGAAACACTTGCTCTGATTTTTTTAACAGCTCTTCTCGAAAGGTGTTTATATGTGACTAAAACAACAGAATAAAAACTTCTTGCACTGACAGACAGTTGCAATGAAGTACACTTCTGCTGTTTAGAGTGTAAACTTTATAGCAGTATATATCTATATGTATCAGAAGAGCATCTAAAAGTGCCAGGAAGGAAAAAACAAAACTGGCTAACCACGTTTCAATATTGAAATGTAGAGAAATGCAGTTTACAGAGAGAGGAAAAAGTACATTAGCCTCTTCTCTTCATTGCTAGCAGGTTAATTCTCAAAAGTAAGAATATTTTAGTAGATAAAAAGGTCTCTAAAGTCTTCTAAGATAATAATTTACAAACCAAACAAACTCAAGTGTAACATGGCTTGTATTTTGATAGCTGCAGTTTAAATAAAGCAAAGCACTTCAGTGTGCTTGTGGTGATATGCCACGTGCAGCTGAATTATGTGGGACTGCACAGATTTGTGATGTTGCTCTCACATTCAGTGCCTTGCTGGGTTGTGACCTAGAGAATGAAATGTGCTCTCATATTTGGGTCTCAGCTGTAACTTGAAGGATTTTCTGTATCTATGTGTGCAATTCATTTTTACTGCCAACTGTCCCTGTCATCTGAAATTCAAATGGCAGCCTCTATTCTTCTTGACCATATATCATAGCTATTTGTCCATTAAGTTCTGTGGTATTTTTTTCCTTAGAAATGCTCCAAAATGCAGTAGCCACGAGAAATGTGTAAACTGTGCCTGAGCTCTTTGTGTTTGAGGATGAGTTGAAGGAATTCTCCAGCTGTTGAGTAAAACCCAGGCTGTGGAAAGGAGTGCAGAATGTGGAAAAACGTGGGCGGTTAAGCAGCTAGCATTAAATTGTAGGAAAATTTAATGAAGAAAGAATCAGTTGCTGTCAGTAAATAATTTTCTAGTTCCCTCAGTCAATTACAGTAAGTATTTGGACAGACCCTTGTTAAAAATCAACTGCTGCTACTCTCTGTAAAAAACCACTCTGAGGCTGCAGAGCAAGGCCCTGTAAGCGTAGGAAATGCTGGCATTAGCACTGCTTTGGTTGTTGAAGGAGAGGTGAATTCAACATTGTCCTCATTAAGTGGCCAGAATGTTTAGAGCTGTCATGAACTCTGGTTTGGAGGGAGAGGAGCAGCTTTAGTGCCTTGTTTATCATGGGAGTGATAGAAGTGAGCTTGGCAATCAGTGTGCCCTCAGGAAAGCCTTCTGTCCTGAAAGCTTCTGTCTGCAGAAAAGGCTAAGAACAAGGGTTGTTTTTTATTTGTTTCTTTTTATGTAGTCTTGGGTGAAAAATCTGTTTTATTGCAGCAGTCATCATCTGTCCTTGTTCTTTTAATGAGATAGGAGTGCTGGGGACGTGAGGGCAAAATAGCTTTGTAAATAAAAGCTCTGTGTGTGTACAAATGAGCAAACTCCAGCTTTTCCTAAGCTTTGAGGATTTAACTTCCAGGTCTTAATGTGCTTCTGGCATAGTTTTGATGTCATTTCCTTGCAAGCAAAGCCAGGTTCCAGCTGTAACTTCAGCACATTTCCTATTTTATTGCCATTTTATTCCCGTGTGTAGTCATCAGGTTTCAAGTCTCTCCTGTGTGCTGCTTTTCCTATATCCTCACCAGAACAGTGTTAATGTTGCTGAGATTAGAACCCCACAAATGTTTTCATGTGAAGTGAAGGGTCTGGGAAATTGTTAGTGCATTATTTCATAATATTGAGTGCTTGACTAAACAGGAAGTTCTGGGGCCTCCGTGGAAACATCATCTTCTAATTATTGGGCACACACATACTGGTTGTGTTTTCTCCAAATAGTTTATTTTTATTTTACTCCCAAGCTCTGTCTGTATAAACTTTATTTTCACTTGGGTTTCATTCAGCCATATTGTTAAAATAAATTGCTTATAAGACAAACTGTAAACAATTGCTTGATGCTTCTTGTTGAAGTTAGAAAGATCTGAAGTTTGAAAGCTTTAAATAATTAGTTTTTAAAAGGAGCAGTGATATTGGTGAGCAACTAGAAACACAGAGAGGAGAAATTAAGGAGCAGACAGAGGAATGATTCCATGTGTTCAGTTTTATTGAGCTGTTTAGGACTGTATTAAATTGTTAATTTAACTAAATTGTTAAGATGTTTGTGGTGAGGTTATCAGTGAAACCATACAGCAGAGGGATGGTGGGGTCCTGTAAGAATTCGTACACATTGCCACAGGCAACAAACAATATCAACTGCAAAAAAAAATGGCAGTTTCCTGACCTGAGAGTGACTGTGTGAGTATAATTTGTTCCCTATATTTCAGGAATAGTTCAATTAATACAATTGCTGTTTTGCTGATTTTAAAATTGTAATTCGAGCCTCCCTTTGTCTTTGAAGTTTCAGCAAATAATCCCATTGGGACCTCTTTGCATGGAGCATCTTTTTCCTGGTTTATTTTAACACTTAGCTAAAACACTGACAAAGTGGCAGCAGCTTGACTTCAGGTGCATTAGAACAACCAGAAGAGTTGTGGACAAAACCCATTCAGCTCTAGAGGCTCTTTACCCAAAACCTTCACTCTTTTGGGTAGGGGCAGAATGGCTTAGGACTCCCCAGTTGTCTTGATTTGTCTGAATAGATTTAGCTGAACTTGATTAAAAAAATAAATGCTTTTTGTTTGATTAGGTTTGGTTTTTTTCCTTTGACACAGAAATGGCATTGGAATTACATGAGCCTTCCTCCAAAAAAAAAAAATTCCTCTGTGAATCTTTAACTTTCTTGTTGTGGCAAGTGTTGTTTGCTTGGTAAAACTGACAATGAATGAAGATATTGAGGCTTCAAGCTCTAAATAAGAGATCAAAGAAAAGCAATTTAGAGAAAATAAGGATTTTAGCTATTCTTTGAATAATTTTATATGTTCAGATTTGTTAAATTTGTGCACTCTGAGTGGCTTGTACCCAAGTAGGAATTTTCACTTAGGCCCACAATGTTTAGGAGTGGGGAAATGATCTGCAGTGATGAGAAATGACAGTGGCAGAGCCCTCGTGGTATTACAAATACTGGAAAAAATTGTAATTCAACTTTCATAACTCACTATAGCTCCATTCTTCTGGGTTGTCTCTTTCTGTTTCCTTTTCAGCCGTGTTTTCTTTGTGGTGGAACTGTTGCTGTGTGCAGCTCTGTTGGAAAGGCTGCCTAGCTCTGTGTACTCCTTCTGTCATGAGCAGCTTGGTTGGAATCCTTAAATTCACTTGTTTGCCTTGCTCTTTCAAAAAATTTGAATCTTACTGCATCTCATTGATACATAAACTGAAGCAAGGCCTTTCTTTCTCCCAAATTCTGTCTACACAGACTGCAGCTTCCTTGGATCTTCCAGTTCTTTTTTTTTTCTGTTGTTTCAATGGGGCTCTGAATTTTGGCTGGAGCCTGCAGGAATTTCTGCGCTGTTAACAAAGCACTTGTCTGAGCTTTTTGTCTAAAATGGGTGACTTTTGTTTATTTTCCAACACTTCTAAGTAAGAAATCTTTGGAAAATGAAGTATAACCAGCAAGGTGCTGAACGCAGCAGCAGCATGGACATGTTTTCTGATTATTAATGCTTTCAAGCCAGGACTTTGGTGTTTTCATTCTCATGCTGTTCAGACAGCAGCACATGAATTTATGCAGAGCTACCTCATTGATTTTCATAGTTCTTTTAGTGCCATTTTGGTTGTCTCCATAGTTTTTCTTAGTGATTGGGCTGCTCATACTTTGATTCTGCTGTGGTTTTTTTATACCTTCCCACTTCTAATTTGTAGTACAGATATTTAGAAAAGAGCAAGAATTCTGTCTGGGCCAAGAAATACTCACTGAATGGTGTTCTGAGGGTGCCAGTCATGTTAGGATCCTGATGAGTGACTGGCACTCATGGATGCAAGTTGTATCTCCTCTCAGAATCAGTGTAGTGAATTTTCATTCCCAGCAGTGCTCTTGGTAATTCTGGAAAGAACTTTCCATAACTGTCCAGATTGCAAAATTAACTCCATAAAGAATTCTTGAAATTACATCACCATCTTTCAAACTTTTGAAGGAACCATTTGTTAGAGGTGAATTATCTGTTTCAATGTCCAGGGCTTCCTTTTGCAGAAATCAGATTACACATGTCTCTGCTGGAGAGAGTTTGAACCTCAGCCAAAATACACTCAATATTGAGAAGCTTCTCATTTAACCTTGGAACAGCTTTAGTTGTCTGCAGGAAAGGTAGGTAGGAGCAGAAGATAATGTTTGAAGAAGAAGCTGAAACATGTTGTTGGAGGGAGGGTGTTAACTCAGAAATGGTTACCTTCAGTGTTCCAGAAGGCTTTAATAATCCTCTCCTAAATCCTACCTGCCCTGCCATACACACCACGTGGCATCAAATATTTTGCTGCTTAGTACAGGGAGGCATTTGGAAAGGCTGTCAGCTCCTAGCAAGGAGAAGGGATTTTAAACAGAAGTTATGTTTTAAAAAAAACAACTCTCCAAACAACTTAGCTCAGTGAAATGGCAGTGCCTGTGGAGCAGCTATTAAGAGATCAGAGCTCATAGGTGTTTGTATCACAGGTGCAGTGATTTAGTATTTTCTGCTGTGCTGTGAGGTTGTAACAGCCATCACTGTTGCATTTTAATTACTGGGAGGGAGGGAGGATAAGTAGGGAAATTTGGAATAGTTCATACTTTCCTT
This sequence comes from Melospiza melodia melodia, assembly GCF_035770615.1. Classification (NCBI taxonomy): domain Eukaryota; kingdom Metazoa; phylum Chordata; class Aves; order Passeriformes; family Passerellidae; genus Melospiza; species Melospiza melodia. The sequence goes on from NC_086199.1 coordinate 5,696,845, forward strand.
CATACACACAGAGTTATTAACTAGCTTCCTCTGATGTTTTGGTTTTTGTTGTTTTTTTTTTAGTCTGCCACAAGCCATACCTCCTACATCTGTTCTAAACCAAAAGTTCTTAATGTTACTAGAAATTTTCTTACCCATATGGGTAGTTTATGTTCTTCCTTTTGCAGTTGCCTTACTGAAGTAGAACACAGACTTGAGTTGGATCCCCAAGAAACAAATGTTCTGGTGAGGAAATGGTGGGTTAGTCTGTGTTTATTGAAATAGCCCCAGCTCTGTGTTTTATTTCTTTTACTTCTTTTACATAAACAGTTCATGTCTCCTAGCTGCCATATATTCCTGTGTCTGAAAGTACACATTCAGAAACATCAACTGTAATTTTTTGGTGTTTTATTGATGTTTCAAACTGTGAGTGCCAGAACTCAGTCATATAGCCTCCAATAGCTTTTAAATAGTTTCATTGGCAAGAAGCTTTTTCATGACTTCATTCAGCCCATGACTGTGGTGTAATTATGTCTCCTCATCTGCGTGTTCTGTTTTATTTTAGTCATTCTTCCGATCCCTGGGATGTTCTCTGACATGTTGTTTGTTAAAATTAATTGATTTGGGGCATCCACTATGTACTGTCAGTTTTTCATTCAGGAGGCTGTAACTTCTGAAAATGTTTCCATGTTTGCAGAATTACATGCTGTCTGCTACTGCATCCAGGCAGAGGGAACAGTACAGCAGACCAGGCTGCAGTTGAAGTGAACAAACACCCTTTTTCTAGTCTGTATAATTTGGTGACTTGCTCTATGTCCTGTAGTTCAAGCAAAGGTTGTAATCTTTCTCTGTGCTCCTCATTACAGCACACAGGGTGTAATGTCACTGAGAGAATTGTTCCAGGAAATTGGAGTGTGGGGGTATTTCTCAGCTTAGTTAGAACAAGTGCCTGTGACTTCAGTGTGGTTCATGTAAGCAGCTTATCCTAGTGGAAGGAATACAGCTTGGACATTGTTTAAAAAGGATTATTAATTTACATATTGTTCAAGTGAAAGTTTCAGATGGGGGTGGTTAGTTTGCTGGGACAAAATGATCAAATCTTTGTCCAAATTCCTTGGAGAAATAAATTTGTATTTCTGTAGGGCTGTGTGGAATTGCATTAGCTGTCCTTTGTGAACAATTTAGGGCTTATGTTCATTTGAACCTTCAGGCAAATGAACAAGCAAATAGCAAACCAGTAAAATTTATTTTCCTGTGTAGCAGAAAGCATTGCAGTTGTGCTGCCTGGATAGCACAATTTGAGGAACAAATGAAGGAGCAAAGAGATTTCATGCATTCCAGTGGTGTATCTGTGGTTGTCCCTGGTTCTCCATGGCCTGGGATACTAATTACCCTCCTTTTTCTTTGCCACTCTGTTCTCCAGTTACATCTACTTTCAAGGAGTTTAGTACTGACTCTTTGGCATGCTCCATTCATTATTTCAGTTCTGTTTCTAATGCTGCAGTCCTCTGAATTTTGGCACTCTTGTGTTTTATCCAAGACCTTGTTATTTGTGTTGATTTTTCTAGGTTGTGTACAGTATTCTTACTTTTCTGTCTGCAGACTTCAACTTGAGTTTTCTGTGCACTTGCTGGAGAGACTGTCCTTCAGTTTGACCTCCACAAAATCAGTGCTTCAGAAACTGTGGTTCAAATGCACTGGGAGATGCAGAGATGCACCCCCTGCACATTCATTTCTGTTCACAGGGGTCCATTTTCACATCTAGTTTTGTTCACATGCCTCTCTCTTCTTCAGAGCCAAAATCCAGAAATTTTGACTGCAGAAAGTTCTTCTTATTTAGGACCTAAAACTAATGGAAGTCACTGATTTGGAAATGGTGATCCAAAAATCATCTTAGATTAAAATTGAGGCTTGTTGGCTGATGGCTGTACAGTTGTAGCATGAGATGATGTGTGAGAGCCACCATTTATGAAGAAAATGTTGCACCTCTGACCCTTTTACAAGGCACCACCCTTAAAATACTGTTCAGAATGCTCCTGCTTTAAGAAAAAAAAAAAAAAAGGTGATGTATTTTGCCACTAAACTTCATGATTAAAGTGCCTCTTCTCTTACTTTGCCTTTAATAGGAAGAATGTCTGTCTCCTTCAGTACATATGTGCATCATTCAAGCCTTCCAAAAGTTGAGGCTTCCAGGGTAGAGGACTGGTTCTGTTTCCTGCCATGAGGCTGCAGTTTTCTGGCATGATTGTAGAAATGTGTGACTGGATTAAGAGAGTAAAATTCTTTGGAGGATAAAGATCATAAAATGAGGGCTCCTCATAAGAAAGATGACTAAAGACATGAAGAGAGGCTGAGTTAAGCCATGTTCAGGATCTGTTTTATGGATTGCATGCACTCTGTTCTGTGTTTTTACATAACAAAGTCATGCTGGAACTTGGGCACTTGCACTGCTATAGGTTAATCAGGTTTGCATACAGAGTTATGTGCTTAACCAAAGGTGTCATTCCAGCTCAGTCACTGGAGTGCACAAAGCACCTCATCAAAGAATGGCAAATGTGCTCATAATTTAGGTGGACCCCAGTGTGTGAAAGATGTGAACTCAAAAACAGCTCTAAAAGGTATTTTAGTAGGAAGGAGGCATGGCTTTCTTTTGTCAGCATCTCTCTGTGTGTGTCCTTCCCTTCTTGTAAAACTAAAATTCTTTTTGTTCATAGCTAAGACTCTTGAAATTGTTCAGGTTTTAACTGCACATTGAGGATATGGGGGGAGAAGTAGCAGGTAGTCTCCAATTCATCACAAGTTACAGATGGTTCTGTTTTAACTGACTGAATTTTTTCTGAATGAGAATTGGAATTCTGGGAAAAAACCTAAAGATCTGGCACATTCATCCTATCCACAAGTAAGCAATGCTTTTTCTGCAGATACAGTGAGGATTTTGAAAACCAGGTTTAGACTGCTACTCTGGTAAAAGTCAGGTTGGCTGGAATATGGCAGGGAAGACAACTGCAGTCTGTTATTGCAGCTTTCAGAGGGGGATCACTTCCTGCTGTGGGCAGCTTCTGAAGGAGTTGTTCCATGGCCACCCTGTGGTTTTCCTTTTGCCCAGCTGTATTCTCATCCATGGTGGGCAGCTCTCACCCCTGAAGAATCCTAGAGCAACATCTCACCTACAAAGTTTAGCTTCAAAGACCACCAGCTTTTAGGGTTCCTTCTGGGAGGGGATAAGGCGATTTGGTATTTAAATGGAGAGTGATTTGTTAACTTCTGGCAGTTCTGTAGTTGTTGGAACTTCACACAGACTGTAAGTATTTCTAATTTACATGATAAACTACTGAGCAGGACAAACAGTTTACAAAGCACAGCTCTGAATGTTGTGTGCATACTAAGGTGAGAGATTAGAAGAAAAATGGCCCTTTTTAGTCCAGATTTTGGCAGTGTTTGTGGTCAGTATAACTGTACCCTGCTCTTAATGTTTTCCTGTTTTATTTTAAATAAAGCAATAATGTCAAATACTTCACAGAATTATATTGGCCAGGGCAGTGTCTGCTTTTTCAGCTCTAAATTAAGGTGAAAAAGTTGAATATCTGCATTCTGTTTAATGATCTCCTCAACAAAGAGAACATTCAGTGTTAAACTCTGCTCCTATCATAAAACGAATAAAAAGTGTTATTCAGCAAAATAATTACCCACAGGATTTATAGCAGCATTCTGTAATTATTTTGATCACTCTGACTTCACTAGAGTTGCATGTGAAGATAAAAAAGTCTTAAGTCGTATTTTTTTCCTAGCAACTGCAGTAATGTGAACCTCCTGCATGTGCTTGGGACACGACACACGGTGCACCCTCTGTTTTGTTGGTTAGTTACAGCTTGCTTGGCCATCAGGATTTTGTGTTCACTTGAGAAGAGGCAGAACTCCAGAGCAGGGTTTGGGGTGAGGGGAAGCAGAGGTGAATGGCTGCTGCCATCCCCCTGCAGCTGAAGTATGTGTTTTGTTTTTGTTAGCAAAGCATGTGAGCCAAAGAGTGCATAACCAGTCCCCATGCCTCACATTTGAATCACTGTTGTGGTGAGATCAAATAAAAACATTTCTGGACTGTTTATTTGAACACAGATGTTTCAGAAAGGTTGACAGTGGCTGGAAGAGACAGTGTGAAGAGCTTTGTTGGATGGATGGTGTCATTAATGGCAGTAAAAGCATGCTATAAAAACGTGATGTTGTCACTTAGAAAACTGGTCAGATATATTCCATGGTCAAGCTAAACATTTCTGAAATGTACTGATTTTTCTGCTAGTGCAGCTGTTAGTTGGGGCCTCAGGTAAAATCTGTTTTTGAGGTTCTTTTCACAGATAATTTTTGTCCACAGTCTTCAAACAGAAAAGCTCATAGTTTTGTTCCATTACTTTGTATTGTATAACAGTGATTTGCAGGCTCTTGGATGCTTCCCAAGGCATAATTTGCAAGTATGTAAAATGTGTGACCTATTTTGTACGATTTTTTTAATAATGAATGCACAAATAAAGCAATGTGGATTAGAAGGGTGGGTTGGATGGTTAGGGTGTGAAAACCATGAAGATAAACCAGTCAGTTTACACTGCCTGCAAATATCACTTATTCTCTTAAGCATGAATATTTGCTGTATCACATCCCAGTGAGGAGAGGGTGTGCAGTGTATGGGTCTGGCTTGAATCTTGATTCACACAAGAATATACAATAGATGTGATTTTATTTCCACCCAGATTTCCTCAGATTTGTCAGGGGCAGTTGTCTTTCAGTGAAGCATGAATACATGAGGGTTTTAAGTAAATCTGCAGCACAGACATCTGAGAAGCTGCTGCGTAATTTAACCGAAAATCTAAGGATGAGCTTTCACAAGATGGCTGAGCCAAACTAATGGCTTGCTGCTGCCTAAAGGGACAGCTGCTCTGTTCCTTCCCAGTCCTGCTGCTAGTTTATCCAGTGCTGCTTTTTCCTTTATGCAGACTCTGGCATCCTCTTGGTCATTCTTATCATTTATCTGTTTTAAAAAAGCCAAATAACAACTGAACCCAAAAACCCCTGAAATCCCCATCTTAAAAAAAATAAACCTAATCATTTTGCTTTCATTTTCCCATCACTACCAGAAAAGCAGTGTTAGCAGGAATTTGTGGCCAGCAGGTAGGGATCTAGGGAATGCCAGTGTCCTAGAAACATTGAACTCTTTCATGGCTCAGTAGTTGCAGGGAACAGCCATTCAGATGTGTGCCAGTTAACAAATCCTCTTTGAAACTCGTTGCATACACAGTTCTATTAGAGGCTTTTGTCAGAGCCATGAATGACAGTGAACATGAATTTTTCAAGTAAAACAGCTGAAAATACAAAAATATGAAAAGTACAGTTCAGCTGGTAGTAGTGTCCTTGTTTAAATTAGATGAAAGCAATGCAAATTTAACTGGAGACACAGAAAATTCAACTTTCCATCTGTGTACTTCAGGCATCTTACTTGTACCCTTATTTAACATCTTCCAGCAGGATTTTTAAGAAACATCTTAACAATCCTTTTTTTTTTTTTTTTTTTAATCTTTGTAGAACTGAAGGAAGGTCACCATGGGAGCATTTTTAGACAAGCCAAAGATGGAGAAGCATAACGCGCAGGGGCAGGGGAACGGGCTGCGCTACGGCCTGAGCAGCATGCAGGGCTGGCGCGTGGAAATGGAGGACGCGCACACGGCTGTGATCGGTTTGCCAAATGGACTCGATGGATGGTCGTTCTTTGCTGTCTATGATGGGCACGCTGGATCCCAAGTTGCCAAGTACTGCTGTGAGCATTTATTAGATCACATCACGAGCAACCAGGATTTTAAAGGGCCAGATGGGCCACCATCTGTGGAAAGTGTAAAGAGCGGCATCAGAACAGGTTTTCTGCAAATTGACGAACACATGAGAGTCATCTCTGAGAAGAAGCATGGCGCAGACAGAAGTGGGTCAACAGCTGTGGGTGTCATGATTTCTCCCCAACACACGTACTTCATCAACTGTGGAGACTCGAGAGGGTTGCTCTGTCGAAACAGGAAGGTTCACTTCTTCACACAGGATCACAAACCAAGCAACCCTCTGGAGAAGGAGCGTATCCAGAACGCAGGCGGCTCCGTCATGATTCAGCGTGTGAATGGCTCCCTTGCTGTTTCAAGGGCACTTGGGGACTTTGATTACAAATGTGTCCATGGGAAAGGTCCAACAGAACAGCTGGTCTCACCAGAGCCTGAAGTTTATGAAATTGAGAGATCAGAAGAAGATGATCAGTTCATCATCCTGGCGTGCGACGGTATCTGGGATGTTATGGGAAATGAAGAGCTGTGTGACTTTGTAAGATCCAGACTTGAAGTCACTGATGACCTTGAGAAAGTTTGCAATGAGATAGTTGACACCTGCTTGTACAAGGTAGCCAGACTTGAGAGAAGGAGTTTACTGTGCTTTCCCTATTAGAAGTTTATGAGCAAGCTAATAATAACTTTGCTTCCAGTCTATAAATATTCAATGGTTTATGGTAACATGAGTTTGACTGTGATGACCATGTATCCTACAAAAGTGGTGATAGAGGGGGAATGAACACACAACAGAAACAATGTTTTTCTGGGTGGTTTTGGTTAATTAAGAGATTATAATCATGTACAGATACACTGTGATCAGTGGAAAACTATAAACTAATGGGAATTTATGGGCAAGCTAAAGACAATAACTGCCCTTTTTTGTTTCATAATGTACTTTACAAAACCTCAACTCTCAAGACTTAATCAGGCTAGAGAGTGTATTTCCCCTTCCTAATCTTCCCCTGCTTTCTTGGGCACATAGTATTAACATTACTGTCATATTTACATCAAGATAAATGCAGAATCAGTGAACCTTGACTTCATGTTTTGAAGACTTGGCTTCCTAAGTTAGTTTTTCTTTTGGTTTAATTACTGTATTTCTTACTCCCTGTTGTGTGATACAGCTCTGAAACCAGCTCTAGTAGATGGAGACTATTTGGGTTAACAAAACTATGTAACTTTGTCTGCATTAACTTCTACTTTGTGTTAATGAGTTGCAGTGTGATGCAGTTACTGAGTTTCATAAGCTTGATACTTATTTTGCAAAGGCAAATTGGCAATCATAAAGAAAAAAAGCCAACTTTTTTCTAGAGAAACAAGACAACATCCCTGCTCTTCCCACATGGCTAATAGTATCATTGTTTCCCATATGAAAAATTGGAATTGCTTTCCAACACCTTGGCAGATTGATAATGGTTACATTTTTGGTTACTATTTTTCTTTGGGAATCCTAAAAGCAAATACCAGGAAGGGAACAGTGGCTTGTGGATGCTGTAAGCTTTGCAGGAGCCAACTGTCAGCACCTTCCCATGCCCATATACTGGTTTTTTTTTGCACACTGGCTTGTTCTTGGTCTTTCTGACATCACTGGAGTTAATTAGTGTTAAAAGTTAAGCCTGTGGATGCATATTTGTAGGCCAAAGCAAAGGACTATTGTAAGTAAACCAAACACTTACTTTGCATAAGCAGAATGTGTTTGTATTTTTAAATATCCAAGTATTGAGGGTCCTTTATTTGGAGTATTAAATGTAAACATTTTTGGAAGATCTCAGTACATTACAGCTGGTTTTCTAACAAATTCTGTCACTTGCAACTTTTCATGTTTTAAATGAAAAGGAAAAATGAAGGAAAATGAAGGAAAAACCTAATAGCTGTGATTTTTAGTGGAAGCACTGTCTGAATTTAGCACCTTCCTGATGAGTGCTTTTGAGCAGTCATGGTTTTGTTCACCCATTCAGCTGTTTTCCCAAAATGTTTGGATGGCACTTAAAACAAGATGGAACACAACTTTGTAATTATACATCACTCATTACTAATGTCAGTTTTTAAATGACAGTGGGGTGTCTGTAACTGCCTCCCTGTAGTCTTCAAACCATAAAAGTGGAAAAAACAATGACTGAAGAGTTGTACCAAATGAATGGGCCTGGAATTCTCTAAGGGGTACAGGGAGATGAATTCTAATGGTAGTATTATTCCACAATAGTCAAAACTGGATTCTGATACCATATGATTTGTGAATTTCTGTATTTAAAATGCTTTGATGTGTGTTTAGCCTGGTGTGTATACATTTCTCAAATCATGTTTTCTTTTCCACCAGGGAAGTCGAGACAACATGAGTGTGATATTGATCTGTTTTCCGAATGCACCAAAGGTATCACCAGAGGCGGTGAAAAGAGAGGCAGAGTTGGACAAGTACCTGGAAAGCAGAGTAGAAGGTGGATCATTTAAAAAAAAATAAGTAACTTTGTTTCTAAACAGACCCCTGGCCCCCTTCCCCTTCCAACAATTAAACCCTTAACACATACAGGCTTTTTAATAGACCTTCAAGTGCCATTGGCCATCCTGTGTACCTCTGAAAAAGGCACTCTATATATCCTGAAAAAGTTCTGCCATGAAAGTGCAGCAGCCTGTAGCCCTGAAAATTATTCAGGATGGCAGAGAATTCATTTATGCCCAGTGTTCTTCCTGAGTCTGTTGACAGCACTAACTTCAGACCAGTGAATCCTGGTTCCTGTCACATGGAGTTAAAGAAAATAATCAAAATATCTTACAAAGTGTCTGTGAAGATGATAATTTGAGTGCCATTTATAGTTAAGTGCAAATCAGTTAGCTGTAATATTTTATTATCCAATAATAGTATGGTTACAACTCAATTACTATAATCTTTAAGCACCTGCTTACATATTTACTTATTTGAAAGTATGTCAGAAATTGGTCAAAACTAATCTTTAAGCATTTGTGACAAACAAAAGCTAGGAACTCATCTTGATAGTAACTTAAAAATTTTTCTTAAACTTTAAATCAAAACTGTGAGTCTGGGGCTTTTTGGATCACATAGAAATGATATTTAAATCAAGTAGATTCAAATAATTTCTGATTAAAACTGCATTTATAGTGCCTTTTGATATTTAAAACCAACTACATCTTGGAGTTTGTTTCTGAAATCTAAGACATGCTGTATGCATTATTTGCATAGGTTCAGTCTATTTTTGAAGTGGACTCCTCTGTATGTTACAAGTCTAGTTATGTGTGTGTATCCTTCCAAGAACCCTTAATAGCACACAGGGCACGAGAGGCAGAGTTCTCCACAGCTGTGCCAGCAGTGGTCAGTAAGTTAGAGGAGTACATTATGCACTTTTTCCTCCTTAACTTGCATGATGGTAACACATTGCAGCTCCTGAAATTTCGCAGAGAACTTGCCTGCATGGGAATTTTGGGCTCAGCCAAATCCATGTGCAATTTTTACAGCACTTACAACCTGTGTAGGTGCTCCTGCAGAAAGTACCACGTTTTTCCTAGGTCTCACTTGCCAGCTCTCAGCAAACTGCATCTGTTCTGCCCCTGAACAAGTGCCCAGGCAGACATTTGTGTGTTTAATGCCCACACTTGCCTGAGAGGAGAGGAGAGGAGGGGTTGGTGCACAGTCAGTGCTGGTGTGAATGTCCCTGGCAGCGTGGCAGGAATGTCCCCGTGCAGTCCCACTGCAGGAGGGAGGTGCCAGCAGAGCAGGGAGCAGGTTTGCACCAGGAGGAGCTCACAGTGTGTGCCCACCCACAGATCTGCTGAGGAACAAGTGTGCTGTACATTCACACGTTGATTCACAGCCTGCTAACTCTCCTGATCTGGGCAAGTGCTGCCTTCTTAGCTTAGATATTGTGGCTGAGCTCAGACAAACCCATGACCTAGAATATGAAAATATGATGAAGCCAAGGCTGCATCTTCAGCTGGCCTCATCCTACCCCAGGAGTGTTACAGTGAGGACAGCTGGCATTTTTGTATAGCTGCTTCATTTGGTAAAGGAACAGCCTAAACACTGGCCCTGCATGTGGTTATGGTACATACCAGGAATTTGGCTGCTGGTACTTTGCATTTATACAAATAGGAAATTTGCAGGAATGATCAAAGTGTGGTAATTGCATAGAGGCAGAAGGATTCTGTATGTAGTTATAAAGCACTTTAATTTAATGGGATGGTGTCTGAACAACTTGAGGAAATACGCTGTACTTCCTCTCAAGGGTCTTTGCTTAAATTTTAGAGTTATCCTCAATCTTTTGTCTGTTGTTGCACAAAAAGATTATTTAAATGAATGAATATTTAGTAAACACTATTCAACCCAGCAGTGATTTGTATCAGCTGTTAGCAGAATTTGGCCTTTTAGGACTTATGCATGAGGAAAGTTGAAAGGCCTGAACCAAGGCAGAATTTCAAGAACAGAAGTTGATAAATTTAATTATATTTAATATATAATTAATTAATTAATGTGCCATTGCATTGTTTCTGAAGTAAGTGGATAATGCCTTATTGACTAGTAAGGTAGGACTGCTGCAGCATCTGAAACTTTATACACTACAGTGAATAATCTTGCTCTTATCTTAGGATATTATAAGAGTGGCAGTGCTTAACTTTAAAAGCCTGATTTTGGGCTGAAGGAACTAAAAAATATAAAGAATACTTTTAGAATGATCTTACTAATCTGTAATATCAATTTAAATTTAAAATTCATTAAGATGGAAGCTTGGTTAAAATGCATATTACATATTTTTATGCACTTCAGTACTCAGTGAAGTCCAACAGGTAATGAGAGTCGATCCTTTCTAATGTGCATTTTTTTCTGGTTGTATTTTTATCCCCTTGGCCCAGAATTTACCTTTATACTGTTAAGAACTAGTGCAAATTTTAAGACTGAATAGGATTTAATAATGATGGTCATCTTGAATAAGGAGAGATGATTCAGATTTTAAAAAATGTAGAAACTTTTCTACTTACCATGTCACTTAAGACTCTCCTGATATGTTTGTGGTCCAGATTTGTAGCTGCACCAAAAAATGGAAGAAGCAGCAAGTGTGGAGAAGCATCCTTGTGCCATTACTTGCAATAAATCAATGTTACTCCTAAAGTATCATGTGAACTTCATGGTAGAAGTAATCAATCATTCCAAAATGTGTTGCTATTATTTGCACTAATATGTGTTATCAATGTGTTGACTCTAAAAAGAAACTTGTCTAAGCTTTTTTTCTGTTCTCATTTTTTTTTTTACATAAAACCATTCCGTAATAGATATTCCCTGCAATATTTATACCTATGTAGAGAAAAATAATTTTAAGTTAGCTGTTATATGTTCCTTCCCTGATTTTCACATAAACAAAGTTCTGGCTTTTTCTTAAACTTTGTATGGAATTCCCATTTTTGAATCCTTTATTTTAGGGTTGTAAGTACATTTTTCCAGTACTTGATGCCATGGAAATGTGTAGAAGGTTTAAAAGTAAATTAAAGACTGGGGGGAGGGTTAAAGGTGTATTGAAACAAGATAATTCCAATAAATTAAACACAGCTAGCAGACCGACTCCATTTGTTGTGTCTTCAGTGTTCATTCAGTCTGTATCTATAGTTTTATCAAAATATAAATGTATTCATTTAGTGGAGACTGTATGTTAAATGTACTGCAGTTACAGGTTGTGAAACTGTGTAGTATAGGTCAAGTATAAATTCCTTATTTTTGTACAGCAGAACTTTAGAACTAGCACAATGTAGCATATTCTAGATGTTCAAAATTGCACAATAAAGGAACTTGGCAAACCAAATCTGAGATCTTGGCTTCTTATTCAGATTTAAGATTTCATAGATTATTTCTTTGCTAAATGTAAGATGGTAAAATGAACTTTGGCTGTAGATTTTGAGGAAATGGCAAGTTTTTGAGGTGTCTCTGGTGTGCAGTGTCATGTATTTAAAATTTAAGTTTTGAAGGAAACAGCTTAAAGCTTTGTGCTGCAGAGTTTGATGCTGGTTGAGGACTAGGCAGTGTTTCCACTATACCTTGCAAATAATTTACACAGCCTGACTGCAAAACAGAGCTGATGGTTTTTGTAAACACACACAGCCCTGAAAAACCATTACATACACAAAAAGTAATTCACAATTGTTTTTTAGGTTTGGTTTTGTTTTGACTAAAAAAGACTGGATACATGTTGGTTTTAAAAGCTTTCAATGTACCTTATCTCACAAATTATAAAATGGAAACTTGGTGTGTTCTTCTGGAATTTAGGGCAAAATCTGAATGCTTGAGTATTTTTCAAAAGTGGTACTGATGAATTCCAACTACTTTCAAACTGTGTAAATGCTTTATTAGCTGAAGAACAGTGTGCATGTACATACATGCATGTATAGATGTGCACATATGTACACATTGCTGTATGCATGTTGCAGCATTCACTTGGAGATGAAAAGCACCAGGTCTTAATAATTCACATGTTTTGCAACTTCTGAGAGCTCGTGTTTACAGAGAAATGAATGAGATGCATTTTAAAAAATGTTCTTTAAATTTCATAAAATGCCTGTTTAAGGAATGACTCTTCATACTTCTTCTGGTATGATCTTGAATGTCTTGAATTCAAATAAAACTGTGTACTTTTGACTTGAGGAGAAAAGTGAAAAAAGCAAACACATACCCAAAACAAACCAACCAGGCCTGAGAATAAACTTAAAGAATTAATGTCTTGGCAAATGTGGCTGTGGCTACAATACAGATTCTCTTCACCCAGAAGCTGGAGTGGATCAGCTTTAAGTTTCTGCCCTGAATTTAAATATCTCCTGAGTTGAGGATGAAACTGTCAATTAGATGTGATGTCCCTGGCTTTTAATTTATGTGTAATAGTCCTTAAAATATGCATGTTGCTGTAATGCAGTGAGGTACAAGTATTGGTTTATACACATACAGCCATGGGAATTACTTCTGACATGTCTAACCCTTTATTTCTTGGAAATACTCTGTTTTCTGTGATGGCAATAATATTTTATCTTGTGTTGCAGTGATAAAGCTGATGTTAATATCTGCCCTATGCCTTGGGAAGATATTACATCTTCTGTCTAATGTATAGCAGGAAAGCCATTAAAGATTTTTTTCCCCACTGTTACTAGGTAGCTGTGTATTTCTAAAACCAAGTCAGCATGTGAACAGCAGTAAATCTGTGTCAAATCTGTTACAGATTTTTACTTACGGAACCAAAGTTAACAATTACCATGTTGAGTACGATCTGTCGCTTTAATTTAATTTTTTAATTTTATTTTTAATGTTAAGCTGCCTTTTTTTTTTTTTTTTTTATAAAACTGAGTGTTTCAATCTTTTGAAGTTAAATTTGGACTGCACTTACAAAAAAAGTACTTCTGATTCCCAGAGATCATAAAGAAGCAGGGTGAAGGAGTGCCAGACTTAGTCCACGTGATGCGTACGTTAGCAACTGAGAGCATCCCAAACCTCCCACCGGGAGGGGAGTTGGCAAGCAAGTGAGTTCACATCAGTGTACATGTGGGGGTTCATTTCAATCACTTTGGGACTGCAAGGCCACTCTTAAAAAAGTTGGGGGGCAGGGAGGGAGGAAGGGCACAGCACAAAAGGTGGTGATCTGTTCTCCAGTTTTTATTACGCAGTTGTTCTGGATGAAAAGGACAAGCCTAAGAGTGGAGTTGACTGTGAATCATTGCAAAAATTAAATGTCAAACTGTAGTTTTTGGGAAGGAATGAGGGGTTTTTAAGGGTGGCCTGAGTGTCTGTTTTTTTAATTTAACTGGGGTTTCTGGGGGGATGTTACATTTGAACATGTGAAAATAATGCCCTGACTTTAATGACTTGGGTTGAAGTGTTCTACACTTCAACAAGAAGTTATATGCATAAAATGTTTTGCTTGGCAGCTTTCTTTTCTTGTCTGTAGCCATGTTGTAATTGCTTAAAAATTTGCTTTTGTTCCTCTCTGCTTGTGACAAATCTGAAAGCCAGATAGAAATCTATCAAAAAAAGAAAAGTGGGAAGTTAAATTTGTAGCTTTATATAGCTGACTTTGTCCCTGAAGGGTTCGGTGGTGATGCTCTGTGGTTTCTCAAATATTCAGTCTTTAAGGAAGCAATGTGCTCAGCTTGTTTGCACCCCAAACCAAGAGCTTTTTGATTCAAAAGATTCTTCATGAGCCTGTGCTGTGTTAAAAAGGATAGGGCACATGTGGTATAGAATATTTTTGACCTTTCAGAGTATGATGCTTGTATTGTTACACAAAACAGCAGGACTTCAGGCATGTAATTGAATAAATTATAAATTTAAAAATTGAACAAATTATGAAGGGATAAAATAATTAAATTATAAAGTGATAACTGTAAAGATGGCTTCTAGAAAACAATATTGTTCCTATAGGAACTGTTTGACTAGGAGAAGAAGAGATGGCAATTTAAAGTATAATAGCATCTATTTTGGACGGGCTGCTGTACTGTTGAAGTATGAGTGAGTCAGTTACTCATGAAATGCAGCATACAAATTGATTTTTCTTCATCTCCTTTGGCTGGAAGTGGCATCATGGCTGTGAAGAAATGCTGAAGTGATGTGACTTCAGCAGGATTTTGTATCTCAGTGATGCTAGCTTGAATAGGGACTTAGAGAAATATTGATTTAATTGGATGTTTATGTAACTTAAAGCACTGTTGCCAATTTGGAAGGAAAATAATGCTTTCCAAGAAACCTGCCTGTATTTAGAATCAAAGATACCTATTTCTTGAAAGATGTGGGAAACTTTCCAATCCATATGTGTAATGTACCTTGTGTGTAATTGCTTGATTTTATTGCTTTGAATCCAACCTCTTCTTTCATGCCCTATACCCATTCACTATGATGTTTATACATGGTAGTTCCTGACTCTTCAGTGTTGCAGGATGATTACAAAGCTTGTCATCTGCTTTTTTTCTTCTCTTGCACTCCTTTGTGATTGCTCTGCATGCATTCATCAGCAGTTTAAAGGTTGCTCTTTGAATTTTGCTTTGCACCACAATCTGCTACTTCATCTTACTTAGTTCTGCAGAAAGGGATCCAAAAAAAAGTTGCATTTGAAGTCCAATATGTAATTTCTGGTTTTTACTCCCCTCTTTCCTTCCTGTTCTCCCTTCAAAGTTTTTTCATTATATACTTCTAAAGGCATAGGCAGCTTCTTCCTTCAGCCTCACATTTGGTTGTGTTTTGTTTTTTGGGGTTTTTTTATTGCCTGTTTTCAAGGGGTTTTTAAACCCTCAGTTTTTCACCCTATGTTAAAAGAAATAAATAAAAATCATGTTGCTCATTTGCATGTTGATGGCAAATGTATTCATCTTTTATCAATTTATTTCTTATCAATTTTCTATCACTATTAGAAAAGTCAGGAATCCCAGAGATGAAGGTTAATTTCAAGCTATCTTAAATATGCTAAGTAGGGGCCTTTTTAAAAGGAGGTAACTGTAAAAATGGTTGAATAAATTTTTTTATATTTTTTTACCAGACAAAATTGAGTATTGGCCATGTCATTGTAGAAGAGTATTGTTCTAGATCTATTTTTTTTCATGTTTGCACATGGAAAGTACATTTTAGGGCATAACACAAACAAAAATGTACCTCAGAATGTAATTTTTGTGTGTCCAGAAAATAACACAACACTGTTCCCCTATGGAAATAATACATAATACATGCTTTAATACATGAGGCACTACTGCAGTGGTTTTTGGGCACAAATGACCAGGACATTCAGTGTCCACTGAGGTTTCTGCTGCCCTTTTTCAAAGGGAAGAGCTGACTGTCAGGTTGTGCTCTTCTCCTGCTGAACTCCAAAGGATATTCAGCCTTGTTTGTCTTAAGCCTAAAGGTTTTAAAGGATTTTTTGAAAAATCCTTTAATTTTTTTTTTAAGGTTTTAAAGTGCTAACTTGGACTAAAAATGGTTCTGTGAATTTGGAATCTTCTAAAGTTTGCATTTAAATTAAAAATGGGAATTTGACTTGGGGAAAAAAATAAAAATACAAAAAATTAAAATCTTGTGGGTTTTTTGTTTTCTTTGCTCTAGACGGAGTGTGATTGAAGCTGTGTATAACAGACTGAACCCCTACAGGAATGATGATGCTGTAAGTATCTTCTCTCTTACATTCTCTTTCTCCTCACCCCAATTATTTGATCTGTTTTGTAAAGAAAGATATTACAAATTCCTGTTAAAGACCCTTTTCCCCCAAGAAAGGAATAACACTGTTGTGCTTTTTGGACTGTGTTTTGTAATTGTTTTCTGCTGCCTTCTGCTGATCATCATCTCAAAACTCCAGTAGGGTTGATTCATTTGTCCTCTGGAATTTCATTATTTCAGCCCTGCTTGGGTTTCCAAGTGTTGCCAAATGGTGGAAAGAGTCGTGGGGAGCCTTTTTCCCCCTTCTTCATAGGACACATTTTTTCCTAAATATCAAGAAAAAAATGCTATATCTAAAGGTTAAATGGATGTGTTAAGAATACATTAGTTTACCAAATGGACTGTGTAAACACTTTTATTCTTAAGCACAGAGCATCTTACAGCAAGCAAACACTTTGGGTTCTTACATGTCAGTGCTGAGAGACATAAATCCACCGTCAGGATGGGGGGAAGAAAAACCAAACAGTGAACATGAGCATGATTCCAGTGGCACTTTAACCACCAGAAACAACATTCTGCCACTGAAAATACAATCTCTCATGGAGCAGTTAAACTGATCCTTTAACTATCAGCAGAAATTTCTTCCATGCTTGGATGTGACAGAAGTGAAATGCAGCCAGACATGAAGATTGTGCGTTGGCCTCACAACTGTGCACTAGTTTTATTTGGCAGCCCTCGTTCTATTTTGAGCATTAAAATTTCTAAATAGGGGCTGAAAGAGGATGCTTTACCTTCAAAATACATTCTGTAGTATGTTGCTGTTCTACAAATGTACAGTACACAAACTTTGTGATCATGTTGGCTACTGGGATACAGAAATTTGCATATGGAATAGTTGGCAAGCAGCTCCTGCATTTTTAGTCATGCTGCTTTTATTCTTCATTCTTGAAACAACCATTTTGCTTTCATCTAATTGCTTTCCTTTGCTACTTCTGGTCTTGAAGGAAAAGCTGGAGGTGGTACTTTTGCAAAGGGCAATTTCAGTTTGTGTTTTTTTAACTACACCTCCGTGCCAACTGTTCCTCTCTGGTTTGCAATGGATGCTGTGTGCAAGATTGAATGAAGGGTGCAGAACTACATTGCTAAGAAATTCTCATGTGTGGCATTGCTAGAGACTTAATTAGCCTCTCTCCTCTCCAAGGAGTCACTAAGGCAGTGCTTTTGGAGAAAAGTAATATTTCTACCTCCTGCAGCCTCAGTAATGATGGGGAGGTGTAGCTGTGGAAGCACCAGGATGAGCTGTTGTAAAAGCCCATCCTGCCCCTTAATTGCTTAGGGAAAAGGAGCAGATGATGCTGGAACCACCAAAGGTGGTGCACAAGAGCAGTTTGCTCTGATTCCTGTGCTGCTGATTCAGCTCTGTTACTTCAGCTGCAGAGCTGTGGCCCCACTTGCTCTTGGTTAACCTGTGAGCCCACCTGATGAGGTGGAGAAAGCTGAATACAGAGCAAGGGAAAAGGAAACAGGCCTGACACAAAGGCAAATGCTTTAAAAAACACTTGGTAAAATTAAATACTAATTAAACCAGGAATTGGTTAAACATTTGTCAGGCTTGTGGTCATTATACAAAATTTGCTGTTGCCTGTGGGCCTAAATGGAATGAATTTTTGGGACACTCAGGAATTGGATAAATTGAAATACCAAGTAGTGTGGCCATAGAATTATGATTGGGAGCACAGCATGTTTCTACTTTCAATATTTTTATTTTTGTTGCATACATTTCTTTTTTTCCCCTTGCAGTTTTATTACCATCCAAAATTACGATTTCCTTCAGTTGCCTAAACTACACTTCTGTAACCTTAAATTAAAAGTGTTAAAATAGCTCTGAGTTATAACAGGGTGTCAGTTGATGTCTGTATCCTCCCATGCAACGAGGGAGGGCTGAGAAGACAAAAGATGATAATGGTGATAACACATGGCATGAGCACATCCTGCTCTTTTCTCACACCTGTGAGCTGAGAGATTCCATTTTGTATCACTTCTAACTACTCAGGAAATAGCTAGAAAGGCTCTGGAAATGCTTTTGAGTTACATGCCCAGGAGCTTGTTTTCAGGATTGATAGAACAGTCATATTTTGAAATTTCTTGATTCTGATGTTTTGTTAATTAAGAATATGTGGGGTTTAGATACTTTTTAAAAGCTGTTTCTGAAAGGGGAGAGAAAAGAGACTCCTGAAATGATTTAAGTCTTTACCCTTTTCAGTCTGGATTTTCCAGAAACGGCCGCAAGAATGGGCACTCCAGACTTTAAAGGGTTCCTTCTTTTTTCTTTAAGGATTCTGCCTCAACTGATGATATGTGGTAAAACTGCTCATCTAGCTGTGGAGTTCACCTTTCATCCTGCAAATGAAAGTGCAGCCCAACCTCAGTGACCCTTCTTAACATCCATCCTCAACCTTAATTAAAGAAGGGAATATGATGTGTTGGTGAGAGTGACTACAGCAGTACAACATCTAGCCCAGGAACTGATCTTTTTTTGTAAAACAGACTTCTGTAAACGTGATTTCAAACCATAAATTCATGTTGTAAATCAGACTCCAGCAATTTATGTTGTATGATTTTGTTTTTGTAAAGTGCAATTGTCTTTGTACAAATGCTCATATTTAATTATGAACCGCTTTAAATCACTATAAAGGTTAGAAGAAATGTTTTGGCTTGTGTGATGCAACAATATATATCCCTTTTTAAAATCATGTTGTGGTTTTGGATTGCAAGGAGCAGCAGCCTAGCCAGCTAGGTGCTCAAGAGGTGCACAAAACTGTTAAAGATAACTTTTTTAGTTGATATGAAAGCTGAACTCATGGGCAACCTACCAGAAATTACAGTGTGTGAATTTCACTTGGCCATGGAAAAATAACTTAGGAGCAGTGCACATTTTTCAGCAAACATACATCATTTTCTTGGATGCACTCCTGCTCTCACGTTGAGTCGAAGGGATTTGTGCTTTTGAGTTCAGTGGGAGTTAAATCATGCCCTGTTAACAGTATCCTGTTCATACATGTACCAATCTTGAATTAGAACACCTTGGTTCTTTGCACCTCTTTTTCATTAACCCTTACCTGAAACTACTAATCACTGAGCACGAAGACAACTTTCTACATAAAGTAGGAGTCTGCAGCATTTTTACAATCCTGATTGGCTGGGTCTGCTGCTGTTCCAAGAAAAATACTCTTGAATTCCATTTTATCAATAAAGCTTGATTTAACAAACAAGACATTTACCCATAAATGTGTAATTCCTTCTTTTCCTGCCTTTTAAAATGTCAGTGCCATTGTAAATGATATTTTACTTGTGGAAGAATATTTTTCTTAATTGGTAGCCCATTTTTAAAATGGGAAGGATTTTGATTCTTGCCCAAGACATAGCCATATGCTAGAGGATGATGTGGGATTAATCCGTTACCTTATTTTTTACAAATGTTAGTTTTTTCAGGCTTTTTGGTGTTGTTTTTTTTTTTTTCTCCCCTCCCTACTGAAGATGTGCATTGGTTTGAATTTGCCTACTGTTTGATAAAAATACATTTGTCAAAGCCTGACAATCTTTAACATTTTATGGTGTGTGTTTTTAATTGACCCACTTACTTAGAATGAGAGACTAGTGGTTAAACAGTACTTGTGATTTGAGGTATAGCATGTTGACAATATTTAACTGTTTGTTGTTTAAAATTCTAATTTAAAATTTTATAAGAAAATAAACTAATTTGATTTAAGCTTAGCTTTCTCCCATTGAGCATACGAAAATTAAGTTTTCAAGTCAGTCGTGTTTGCAAAACTGCTGTTTTGTGCACCTTGTATTGTCTTTTTGGTTGAGAATATTGTATTTAATATGTAGTTTACTCATTTAGTAGGCAGATTCCTCAAAAGGAAAATCAGTAAAACAAGTAGATTGTAACATTTACTGCAGTTAAACAGAATCAGAACTTGGTGTATAATTACTTTTTGATAGGAAAATGTAGTACAATGCATTTTGCTATATTTGTCTTTCCCTAACTTTGACACATACATATTTGTATATATAGCCTTAAAACTAATGCAGAGTTAGGGAACACTGAACAGTGAAAAAGTAACTTATAGTGTCTTGGAACTAAGTATAGTATATACCAGCAAACTTTTCTTTTATCCCTCTTGTCTCTGTGGGGTGCTTAAACGTAACTTCATTGTATTCAGTTTGTAATCTGTTCAAGCATGAATGAAGAAAACATAAGCACTATTTGTATTTATAAATTTATAGCAATTTTTGCTTAAAGAACCAGTTCCTTACCTACCTATGAATAAATGCTTAAAATGTCTAATTTTGTTGTAGAGTGCAAAACTATAATGATGTTAAGTTATAGCTTCACAGGCACCTAATTAACGAGCATATTTAATAATACATGGTGTATTAGTGCGAAAAGCTCAACTTAATTTAGGACTAGGCAGATAAAGTTCTGTCCTTTTTTTTTTTCTTAGAGACTAAAGTTTAGTTTTGGAAACTGCAAAACCTTGAACTGGACTGTGGAACCTTTGAGTTTTAAACTTTAAAAATCGGAAGCAAAACTGTGGTGTGAAAAGCCATACTTCAAACCATAATCACTTAAACTGTCTCAGTGACAAAGGAGATTTTTTGAAGCCTCTTCTGACGAGGTCTCCTGAAGGTTAGAAAGAAAATAATTCTGCTGTTGCTACAGGTGATGTGAGTAGGTTTGAGGGTAGTGGCAGAGAGGCTGTTTCAGGCCTTTCTCTCTCTCGCCTACGTTCAGCGTTTTGATGAGCTCAGAGCACTGAACTGTGATGTATGCATAAACACTGCCATTTTAGATACAGACTTTGACTACAGAATAAACCAGTTAAGTATATAAAGCATCCTAGAAAAGAGGCAAGCTGTACTTTTTTCACTGCTCTGAAAAGAAAAAAGGCACTTTTGCACCTTTGTGCATCTCCTTCTTGCACCAGAAACTTTTTTTTTTTTAAATGCTAAAAACATTAGCACCTCAGGGGCAAGGCAGCAATTTTTATTTTGAAATATTGTGTGCTATTTATTTCCCTCTTGGAAAAAGATTCATGTGTGACAAAAATGAAAATTGTGTGATGTTAACAGATGTATTTTTAAATACATGTTCAAATAGGAATGGTCCCGATTTGCTTGTTTTTAAAAGGAAATGACATTTGTAAAGCTACTTTGCTTCGTATGCCATGCAACTTTGTTTTCCTTCTACATTTGACAGCTTCACTGGCTACAGTTTCTGTGAGTTTTTTTATAGTCAGATTAAATGTTTGGCTGATCGTTCTGGGAGAATACCTGTAACTGCTTTATAGACAACTGTTCCAAATAATTCTCACTAATTCAGCATCAAAAATATGTTCAAGACAGAAGCTTCTAAAATGTGCTTTATACCAATGTTGGATGAACTAAATGCAGTGACATTAAGTAGGATCCTAGATTTGCAAGGCTTTGTAAATCCTTTGTATCCTTAGAGACCCCAGTACTCTGCTGGGGCAGGAACAGAGCCTGAGCCTTTCAGCTGGGCTTGCTCTCAGCTGGCCCAGGAGCAGCAGCACCAGCACCTGGAGGCACAGCCATTGCTCAGTTAAACTGTGAGCTGGAGTCAGAACTGGAGAGAGGAATTTCATCAGCCTGTGGTTGAACTGCTGTGAGCTGTGGCAGGCGTAGGTTGTGTCAGAGGTGCCTGGTGAATGCTGAGCAGCAGATGAGTCATGGGAGCATTACCTTGAGAGTTCCTGCAGGTGCCAAAGCTGATCTTTTCAACATTTACTTGTAGCAAACTGACTTCAATGTCCATTACGTTATTTATTGCAAAGCTGGTGCTGTCACTATATAGGTTCGTGTCTGAGCCATTTTGCTCAGTTCAGGAGTTGGAAGCTTAAGATGATTTAACAAAATTAGGGATCAGTTTTTTCTTCAGTTGATTCCCTGATAAGAATCCCGCCTTAATTTTATACACTGGGATAGGAGACACTTCCTATTGCATTCCATTTTTAGTAGTTTATGGTCTAAGGATGTGGTTTCATGATCTTAGGCCAAGACTAAACCATTGCTCCTAGTTTGCCCCTACTGCCTTTTTTTGTGCCAGTGCTTGTCCTTAAGTAGGTGTGCAGTTAGGGGAAAGAAAGAAGCTGTCCTCTTGAGCTGGGTAAATTGATAATCCAGCTGTGAGGTGCTGGTGCTAGGGAAAAATTGAGAGTGGGGAGACAGGACTGAGAGCAAAGGAATGCTTGCCCCACCCCTCCTGCCACAGTTTAGGAAACCACACCCAGATAAATGATGGCCTGTGTAGGGAGCATCTGGCCTTTGCAGATCTTTCCTCACTTTAAACAATTTTTTTTTTACAAACATTTCTTTTCTTTAAACTGGAACCATCAAACTTTGGTCTGAATGTCTTGTGTGTGAGTTCTGTGCTGACAACCTTCCTCTGTGTTCACATTCTCTGCAAGTTTGGATCTCTATCCTGTAGGAGACAGCATGGCTGCCACAATTAGGTTAATGATATGGTTGTTACAGCTTTCCTTAGTTCAATGTACATCAGGATTTCATCATGGCAAGGTGTTCACCTCCATCTCTGCCTGCATCTTCTAGAACTGCTTTTGTGCACAGAAAACTTGGTGTGTTTCAGTTCTTGGTATTTAAACTTGGCCATGTCTAAAAGAAGCTAACCTTGAGGAAAGCCAGTGCCCTTTTCCTCATCCTTTGGCAAATTCAGTATTTGATACAAACCTGATGTACCTTGCACAGGTTCAGAGGCAGCAAAGCTGTAGAGCTACAGGGCTGTACCTGACATTCTTGTGTAGAAAATGAATTGTCACTTGGTGCCAAGCTTTACCAGCTATGAAAATGAAGTCTCCTAGATAATGAGTGTGGCTCCTTGTTACTACAGCTACCTGTGTCTGAGGTGATCATAGCTGAGCCTTTATGGGCCAGTTCAGGCTGTAAACTCTCCATCTGACTGGGGAGGTTTTTGACTCTCTAAGTGGTGAAAAGAGGCTCCAGACATGAATTTCCAGGATGCTGTAGCACAAAAAAAAAAAAAAAAAAAAAAAAAAGAATGTGATTCCTGCTATAAGCTGTAAGCAAGGAGCAGAATTTAAAAGTATCACTCTGTGGCTAAATAATTTTGACTGACCTGTCTGAAATACTGATCAGAGACTCCAATCTTTTGTGAGCTTTTTCTCTGGAGTGCTTGCACAGTCTGCAGCTTTGTGCAGACCCAGGTGTGCACATCTGAAGCACTCTGTGGCCTTATTTTGCTTAATAACATTGCTTTACAAATGAGGTAGCAGCCACCTGGGCTGTGGCACGTGTTCTCAGGAGGTCAGGAAGCTGTAGGAAAACTTGAAGCTTCTGTTTAGCATCATGGACCACTAAATGCATTCAAGTAGAAAAGATATAGACATGTTAAAAGTTGAGTTTACATTGTCTCACATTGTTAATTTGTTTCTAGAAAAATGACAAGTGTTTCTACCATTTGCTTAATATGTGAAAAAAATGTCTGGAGCTTTAATCTCCTGATTGTGTCAGAGTTGTTGACTTGTAGTTACTTAGGCTTTGTGCATATTCCTCATTTTCTCTGTGTTTTTGTTAGGTGTTCCTTTTGAGTAGCAGTAATACAGATTTTTCTTTTCCCATCTCTTGTACACATTCTTCTAAAGTCTTTGCTTCCAGGCTAAGGGAACAGGAGTGATATTGATATTTTAGGAAAGTTGTTTTGGAAGAGGCTTGCTTTAAATGCAATGACCACAAAACCCTCCAACCTTTGCACCACAAAAGTTGGGAAAGTGGGCTTAACTTAAAAAATGCCTTTTATAAACCAAGAAAATCTAAAAGTGTCAAAACTTTGGGTTAGAAGTGGGATGACAGGTCAGGTTTATAGAATGGTTTATGCATAACCAGATTTTTAGATATAACTTGAACTGATTCCTGCCCTAGTACTTTCTAAAATATCACTAGGCACCTGCTTTCTTATTTTTTTTTTTTATCCAAAATAAGAAGAATAAAACCAATGATCCTCACTACTGTGTGACCAGCCGTGTATCTGAGGGATGGGTGCTGTGTCAGGCACCATTTTCCTTCAGGAGCACAACATCAGCACTTCTCAGCTTGCTCAGTAACATTGAGGCAAAGCTTAAATTCCTTTTTTTTCCTTGAAGTGTTGGCTCTGAAGAGCTTGGTGGGAATCTGGGGCTTTTCCAGGTGGACAGGACTCCCCATGTGTGTTATGAGGAGGCCTCTGGAGTTGAAGGAGCTGCCATTGTTATTTATTTTGAGAAATACCTTTAGGAATAATGAGAAAACAAACTGCAGGTCCTCAAACAATCAATACTTTTATTCTATTGATGTCTGTAGAGCAAGGTCCAGAGTTTCAATTCAGCTGTTACTGAATTCCAGCCAGTCTGAGCAGTGCAAATACTGGGTACCCAATTTCATGTTCACTGTTGGGGTTTCAGGCTGGATCACAATATTTCTGTTCACACTGCAGGGGAAAATTAGAGTCAGGCTAGGGAAAATCAGGCACAAACTTAACTTTACATGCTGCTGACATTCGTGGAGCTTTTGCTCACAACATACAAATTCTGCACTTGTTGTTGGAGCCTTAACTATCCCACTTCTCTTGGAATGAAAAACAAATGTTATCTTTATTCAGTTTAGGTTTTGAAAAAGCTTTTCAAAGCCAAAGGGAAGACAGTGATGATGTAAAAGCAAAATGTTTGGTTAATCTGAGATAATTTCTTAATTCTTTAAACATCTAAGAATTTTTTTCTTTTAAAACCTTAGAAGAGCACAGTTTAAGAGATTTGATCTTTGATGAAGTGCTTTTAGCTGCAGATCAGTGAAATCCAAAATGATGTATCCAGAATGGAAAGACAATGAGAGCTTGAAAATGTAGGAATAAATGTGCTGAATTTACATAGAATTATATCCATGTCCAGTGATGGACTTCTGAAAGATTGGATGATCTTTGAGGCTCTTCCAACCCAGACCATTCTATGGACCGTTCTATGAAGGGATCTTTGATAGTGTTTATAGGGGAACTTTTTATTCTTGCTGAGTGATGCCAGACTGAGAATTTGGAATTTCCA
This sequence comes from Melospiza melodia melodia, assembly GCF_035770615.1. Lineage (NCBI taxonomy): Eukaryota > Metazoa > Chordata > Aves > Passeriformes > Passerellidae > Melospiza > Melospiza melodia. Next base: position 5,721,918 of record NC_086199.1, read on the forward strand.
GCCCCTTAAATTGGAAACTGGGCATTGCTCACCAGAGTCCCCAGTGCTGGGATGCTGTCACCCCACATTCCATGGGTTAATGCCCTGCAGCCCATGGGAGTTGGGTTTTCCCAGCCTGGTTTTGCTGATGACCTTGGGCACCAAGAGTTAAATTGTATTTTTTAACCACATCTAACTCTTTGGTGCCAGGAATCCACTTTCTGGAGTAAGTGCTGAATTATGCAAATGTTCTTGGCAAATGGTGCTGGGTATTTCACTGCTCGGAAAACTCAATTACTCGTGACCAAGAGTTGGTAGGAGACAAAAGCTGAGGTTCTCCCAGCCAGGGAGTGCTGCATATCTGCAAAGCGTGAGCTTTGACTTCCAGGACCAGCTGTTTGATAAATCTTTATAAGCAGAGATTTTGGGTTCTAGCATCTGTCTTGTTCCTAAGACCACGTACAAAAATGCTGAATTAGAGAGTTTTCACCTGTCTTCTCACAGAATTGACTCCACACCATAAGAGTCTCGTTTGTAGTGACATGCTGTGCCTGTCTTTTTAGAAAATTCATGACCTCTTTATATCTATTTTGTGGAAAGTGTAACTTTTTTCATTGATGACCTGTATAAATGTGTGTTACGAATGGAGAGATTTAAGCTTGAAAAGCATGTTTGCAGATTACACAGCTTCATTATGGAATTTATAAATTTAACAGAGTAATATACAAGAGCATAACTATTTTCCTTAAGTAGAATGTATAACAATATATAATAAATTATTCTCCACGTAGTTCACCCACTATTTACAGTTTTACACAATTCAAACTGTGTGTTTACAGAAAGTTCAATAAATGTATATTTTGTACTATGTACAGATTCCTGGTCCCAAAGAAAATGTGTGAACTTAGTTTCTAACTTAACTTTTGAGATTGTACTTTTTTTTTCTTTTTTTTTTTTTCTTTTTTTTTCTTTTTTTTGGTTTGGAATCAGTTGAACAAAACTGCGTTACGCCTGTCGATGGTGGAGGCTTGCATTGGAGTAAACGGGAATTGGAAATATTTCTAATCTACAAAAGTGATTCCACTAAATAAAACAGGCAATTACATTGTGTGTGTGTATTTGAGTGCTGCACAAACCATCCTCACATCTCTTTTATTGTCCCTGATTTACAAACTTTCCAGGCCTCCTTCAGTTTTCTGGCTCAAGGGAGTTAGATTAAAATGAAATACTGAGGGCTTATCGTGATCACTTTTTAGTTACAATTATTAAACTCCCTCCTTTTTGCTGTTTTTTCCCCTTTCATGTTGAAATTCCAAGATAAAGCTGCATGTGCTTGGCTCCAGCCCCAGCATTCCCCAGAGGCTGCCTGGTCTGGGGCTTCCAAGAGAACTAGAGATGGATTAGGATGCCCAACTCCTGGAATACTTCATCACACAGGAGCAAAATACATTTGTATCTTTTGCCCTGATTCGGATCCAGTACTGTAAAATAAAAGCTAGACCTTTGTATTATAATTTTAAGAATTTAAGGATGCTAAAGGCTAAAATAAATATGGTTTTAGCCTTTATGATTTGAAGGAAAAATGAGCCTGGATGTAACCAGCTCACATTTGTCATCTGTGGAAATCTTTATAGACAGAGCTGGAAGGATTCTGACATGGATTAAATGAATTCAATCTGGGGAGGGGGCAGGAGGGGATTCTGCTGTCACCTGAGACCTGGAGCAAACTTGTCTATTAAAGGAACTTAAAGATTCAGCCCCATCCCTTTAAGGATTAAAACTCAGAACCACTGAATTGTCTAGCAAAAGAAAAGGGTATTTTCTGTGGATTAAAAAAATGGAATTGTTATGATAAGATTGACTATTAGCCTTGGTTCACATTAATGGAGCAGACATGGGAGACAAAATATATCCCTGTGTCTTCCAGCTCAGAGTATATAAAAGGACTGGTTTATCCTATCTAACTGAAAGTATGCATTTTAATGTATTTTTCCTCAAAGCCAAAGAATAATATACCTCTGAATAGCATTGTTGGTTTGTTTAAATGGGGTTTTTTAATCCTGACATCTAATAATAAATTTGAATTCCATCCAAGCTGTTTAGAAAGAAATATTAGGCCAACTGCAGATGTTCATTGTGGCTGAATTTCATGAGGCTGCATTTATGTGAGCTAATTTAAAAAGAGGCAGAACCCTGAAGCCTGGTTAAGTCATTTCACTCATTTCAGTTTTAGTCTTCAGCAATTTTTAAGAATATAGGAGATTATTCTAACAACTTCTGAAGGAACAGAGGAGAATTTGGTAAAAACTAGAAAGAAGATCTTAAATTTACTGAAGGTTTGACTCAATCAGAGTCTTTTCCAGCCCTCATGATTCTGTGATAGAAATAACTAAGACAATTATCCCCGCAAATACACATACCCAGGAGAGGCTCTGGGACATGTTCTTGGGTGAACATGGTGCTGGCACTCATTTGTGAGCTTGCAGGGCTGGATATAATATATACAATATAATATATAACATATGTAATAATATGTATAATATATAAAATATATATCATATATATAATATAATGAGAATTCCTATACTGATTAAGTTAATTTGTACATACCAATTTTAGTGCAAATTTTCCTGTGTTTTTACTGGAAGTGGGAGAGTTTAAAATTATCTGTAGCCTTTCAAAGGTCCTACTTAGCCCCAGCTGTGGGAGAGATTTATTCTCTTTTCCCAATTAGCAGCTTTTTCTGGGGTACATGCTCTACTTTAAGAAAATGCTTACTATGGGTTTTTAATCCTATTAAACAGGACTGAAAACTTTGTGACCTACAGCTTAGACTTGTCTGGAATGAAGGGTTTGCTGAACAGACATTTGAAACAAGGAGTTTATTTGAACAGTAGAGCAGATATGAAGGAAATACAATTAGCTCTGTGTTTTCTTGTCTTTACCTCTGCTCCTCAGCAATAGAAGTGTTTGTGACACTGTCCAGTGTCCTGCTGATCTCTTTATAGGTTTCACCTTGCTGGAGCTGCACCATGGCTCTTCCCTGCTACTCTGAACAGAGACCAGAGTTTGTTCAGGCTCATGAGCACCAAGTGGAACCCATTGAGAACAGTCACCTTCCTCTGAAATTTGACTCCTGTCCCATGCTATAAGAAGGGAGCAAAACAATTCAGGGTACATTACAAGCATGTAATAAAAGATTTTTTAAAATGGGTTTTAAGGAAACAAAACATTTTCTAGTCTGTTTTGAAAACAGCCTGTGGAGTTTCTGGGCCAAGAGGAATAGGATTATTTGAACAAGCCTATCCTCCAAGTCTTTTGAGCTGTGGGGTTGTTTTTTTCCTGCATTTCCCTCTTACCCAAATTACCTTTTCCAAAATGCCAGAAGCCTTTTGAAGTATTATTTTAGAAGAGTAATTTATTCTTCTGGTGATCATCCCTGTCAGAGCTACAGGAGGAGTCTTTACCTGAAGAATATGAAGTGGCACCGTCAGATTAAATCAGTCTTAATCCCGAGGATGTTTTAGCTCATGTTGTAAGTATCTGGAAGTTGCACTTTAGAGTGGATTTTGGATCTTTGTATTTGCAGTTGTTATAAAGTTGTTTTTTTATTTGGGGGATTTTAATGCTCACGTACAGCTTTAGCAGGCTACATAGAACTGGAATAGGAGAGCAAGTGAAGTCACTCCTCCAGCTGGTTGTTGTTAACTCCCAGTAAAGAACTGGAGACTGGTCAGATGTCAGGAATCAGTTTCAGGGAGAAAATGAAAGCAAAGCAGAAAGCTGATTTAGAAGGCTATTAGTGATAGTAATATCAATGAAATGTGCAGCATGAATTAAAATAATGCAAATATTTAATTGCAGAAATGTATTAACTTAATGCTTCTACACTCTTAAAGCTCAGTATGGAAACTTTATTGATCTGTAAGGAAATATTGATAGGTGCCAGCCCTATGGGCCCTGTTTCAGGTATTAGACTGAGGGTCTCAGTTTGCCTGCACCCAAAAACCTCAGCCTGGGCATGAGTTCAGTGCCAGAATAAACCTGCCCCAGGCCACAGCCCAGCTTTTATTGTCAAATAGCCAATACTGAGCTTTCATATTAGCATTTGATAAGGGGTGTACTCTTCTTATCACCTGGTTTCTAGATAGACTGTGGCCTTTAGCCTGATTTTTATATTCCCTTTACCCAGGGATCAGCTGGGTCTTGTCCTGTGGCTGCCTCTTGCCCTGCGTGCAGTGGAGCACATTCCTCTTGCCACCTCTGCTGTGCACCTGATCCCATTGATGTTTCTCCCTTGTCCATCTCTTTTGGGCCTGAAGCTGCCAGACTATTCTGTAAAAGTCTGAAAATCCCCTCAGTGTTGGGAACTGTGTCCCCTCTTGCATATTCTCTGCATTTTCTAGGAATAGAAATAGTTCTAGGAATAGTATCTGTGGTGATGTTTGCAGGAGTCCCAGGACAAGGGAAGAGAGAAGAACCTTGACTCCATGTTTCATAAGGGTGATTTATTATTATATTATTTATATTATATTATATTATATTATATTATATTATATTATATTATATTATATTATATTATATTATATTATATTATATTATATTATAATTATATATTAAAACTATACTAAAAGAACAGAAGAAAGGATTTCCTCAGAAGGCTGGGTAAGAATAGAATAGGATGGAATAATAACAAAAGCTTGTGTCTGACTACAGAGTCTGAGACAAGCTGGACTGTGACTGGCCATTAATTAGAAACAACCACATGAGCCAATCACAGATGCACCTGTTGCATTCCACAGCAGCAGATAATCAATGTTTACATTTTGTTCCTGAGGCCCCTCAGCTGCTCAGGAGAAAAAATCCTAACAAAAGGATTTTTCATAAAATATATCAGTGACTAGTACCATTCCCCAGGGCCCCACCTGGCTGTGCAGAGTGATGAGGTTCTCCCCTGTTCTCTGCAGGCTGGACCCTCTCCCAGGCTTTGAGACACCGCCAAAAAGCCAAACTGAGTTTGCTGCAGGCAGGTAACTCACACACCATGGTGTGGGCACCCTCCCAGCCCTTCTGGGCAGGCTGTGCCCATTCCCAGTGGCTGCATCCCTGCAGCATGTGCTGAGCATCCATCCCCAGCTGGGGCCAGGCAGCTCCTCGCGTGCTCAGAGTAAAACCCCTCAGATGTTTGTGTGCCACGGAGCTCACAACTCATTTCCTCTGCTGCTTCTGCTGCTCTGGGGGATTTTCTGAGAGAAGAAAGAGAAACAACACAAGACACAGTTGCACAGTCTGCTTTAGCTGACGCAAAAAAGATTAATGGAGCTGCTTCTGACCCTTTTTTGATTTTTTTTTTCAATTTCAGTACTGCTTGACTTCAAAAGTTTTTTGCACAATTTCCTGGAAAATGTTTGTCTGGTGAACTGGTGCTGTTGTATCATGTTCTCAGTGTTTGAAGAGTGTGTGGTTTTAAGTGATGTAATCCCTGTGCTCCAGTTTACGAGTTCTGTGGAAGCAATGCTCTCCAACCTGAGTCTCGATTCATTGGATCATAGAATCATTTGCATTGGAAAAGATCTCTAAGACCATCAAGTCCAGCTGTAACCCAGCACTGCCAAGGCCACCACTAACCCATGTCCCCAAGTGCCTCATTCCCACATCTTTTAAACACCCCCAGTGCTGGTGACTCCATCACTTCCCTGGCAGCCTGTGTCAGTGCCTGACAACCCTTCTGATGAAATTTTTCCCTAAAACCCAATCTAAATCTTACCTGGCACAACTTGAGGCCATTTCCTCCTGTCCTGTCCCTTGTTCCCTGGGAGCAGAGCCTGACCCCACCTGGCTGCTCCACCCTCCTGTCAGGAGTTGTGCAGAGACAGAAGGTCCCTCCTGAGCCTCCTTTTCTCCAGGCTGAGCCCCTCCAGCTCCCTCAGCTGCTCCTCATCAGATTTGTGTTCCAGACCCTTCCCCAGCTCTGTTGCCCATCCCTCAACGTCCTTCTTGTCCTGAGGGGCCCAAAACTGACCCAAGGGTTTGAGGTGCAGCCCTGATGGAGTGAGCAGCCTCAATGCATGGCACTGAACCAAAAACTTCACCAGTTCTGCTCTAATGAGGATGATGGAAACAATTACCAGGAGCAGAGTGTCTGCCCACCAGTAACACAACCAAACTCATTTTTCTGTGTCTGTTGGGAGCCTCAAGAGTCTAAGAGTTGCCACTTTGCTACCCAAATCATGATTCTATTCTCCCCAGAGAATGACTCAGTGGTTTCTCTCCTGTGTCTGTTCTGCTCCCTGGCACCAAACCTCATCACTGTGCTGGTCACAGCTTTCACTGGCTGAGCAGAGCAGCTGAAACTGGGCAGGAGTTACAAATCCTGGAAGTGCAGAAAAGCTGACACTGGCAATTGGACATACCAGCTGAAACTTCCCCATTTCACCAGTCCCAGTTCTCCTGTACTTGTAGCCAGAGAAAACCTTAAGACAAAGGCACAGGGCAGCCCAAGCCTTCAGGCCAGCTGTCTCTTTTGACGTGTATTTCACTAGGCAGTTGTAGATCCTGCATTAAACACGTTCTTTGGCTATTACATCCTGACCCCCAGCACAGCTGGTGATGTTTTTCCAAGGGGGAAGAGGAAAACTGGGGTTCATCTATTTTGATCTCATGGAAATCAAATCTTTTTGCAAAGAAAGCCCATGTTTTCATCTCCTGGTCTGAGGAAGGGTAGCTGGGAGGAGCTGTTCCCATCATTGTCCCCTTTTCCTTGCCACCACGAGGATCTTGGGCTGGGACCCCTCTCTGGATGAGCTCAGGGAAGATGTGGCTGTTTTCTGCTGCTGTGCAGGGAGAGGGTCATTGACTCCATTCAGCTGAAGGCCCTCTGTAATCGATTTTCAGAACAGTCTGAGGTCGTTGCATGCTGTGCCCTGCGGCACCACAAGGATTTGTACATTGTGTGCTCTGACCTGATTCTTTTTCCCCTCTCTCCCAGCATCCTGAGGTGGATCTGCCTTGCTTTGTTGTCCCTAGCACGCGTCTGGAGGGGGTGGGGTGGCAGTGATTTGATTTGATTTTTTAATTAATGCCCAGAAATGTACATGCAGCATCAGCTTCTGACTTTCCACCGCCCAACCTTTGGTGTCATTGCCCTGAAGTGCAGCCCTGGTGGGGCCTTTTGCTCAATGTCTGGGCCTGCTCTGGAGCACATTCACAAAAAATATTTGTGAAGCCATAAGCCATGGGTTTCTAAGATGCAAAAAAAAATATAAATTTTGAGTCATGCTCCTTTAGTTCATTGCAAGAGCCAGAGATACAGCTTTGCTTTGTGTAGATCCTTGGTCTCAGCCGATTAACTGAGCCTCCAGGAGAGCTTTCTTTGTCATTGCAGTCAGCTCAGAATATTTTAATTTGATACCTGGAGCAGTTCAAATGTTTATATGGATCTGCCCATACATGTGGCTGGTGCTGTACAGTCAGGCATAAACAGGAGATACCAACCCCAGCAGAAATTTAGAAACAAAAGAACTTCACTCAACATTAAGAGCAGGGAAAAATTTGTGGTGAAAAGCACCTTAGAGCAGCATAAGATGATGTTATTTCTCTAGATTAAATGTTAATTAGTTAGATTAATATTTGCAAATATCACATACTTATGGCTAATATTTGATTAAAGTATGAAAGTAGGATAAATACTTCCTTTAATAAAGTTTGGCAAACAAGCTCAGCCCTGTATAAATGTCAAATACAGTCTGTGTTTAAATGAAGTCACTGCTGTCAAAAACAGACATAAAAAGTATCAAGACATTACCCAAGCAAATCCATGCCTGTGTTCCAGTCTCATTTAGGAGCACAATCTCTAATTGCAGAAGTGCTTTGGAAAACTGTATTAGGAATTTTCTCCACTGGCAAATCAGCGATTTTCTTTGCAGAAGCAAACAATGGAGAAGTGACCTAAATACACACAATTATGCAGGAGATTTTGCTTTGGGGCACAAAATGGAATTGTATGAAAGTTAATTTGAATTTCAGACTGAGTCCCAACTGTTGCAGAAGGGAGAGTCAAAGGAAACTATATTTGAGGGGTTTTTCCAGCCAGCCCTGAACTTTCCTGCAGTAATCTCCTGTTTATAAATGAGACTTGTAAATGCTTGTGGAACAGCCTCTCTCTCACTGCTGAAGTTCTCTCACTCATTTCCCTCCTGTGCTTCAAATAATTGTCTGTGTGTTCTCAGGGAGGTGTCCTAGCAGAGGATGGCCTCCTTCTCCTGCTTAGTGGGGAACGCTGGACCTGGGATGCTGCCACAAGGTCTGGCTGCTGCTGAGCTGAGCAGTGGGAAAAGCAGCTGATGTGAAGAAAAGGTCCAGACATCTCAGCAGTAGAAAACTGGAGAGAAATCTGAGGGTCAAAATGCTGTTCTTGCCTTCTCTTCCTCTTTGCAGACAGGGTATGATTTCCAGAACAAAAAAGAGAGAAAAAAGCTAATGGAAACCAAAACAGTCCCATGTAATCAATGGGAAGAGACCAGAACTGTCTGTTTGTGTCAGCTGATTATAAAGCAGAATGATGAAGAAATAGCAGAGGAAATGAAACAGAAAATCAAAATAGAAAAACTAATAGATTATAGAAAAACAGATCGAATAAATAAAAAGTTAATAGAAAATCAAATGTAATAAATGAAAAATTAATAGACAATCCAAAGCTAGCAGTCTCCTATATTCATACAGGCTAAACCTGTAGTCATTGAATAAAAAAAAAAAAAAAACAAACAAACAAAAAAAAAAAAAACCAAAAACCAAACAAACAAAAAAACCCCCTTGCATTTTCAGTGTGCTCAGAAAATCAGGGTGTTGCAATCTGGTAAACCCACATCTCTGGTCTGCAGTGCTTCTTACTGAGCAAATTCCTTTTTGCAGAGATGTTAAAGCCTTTCCATGGGAATGATGTCTCCAATTCTGTTCCTGGGCTGGAAAAATCCTCTTCTGGGAGAGCCAGGGCAGAGTGAGGCAGTGGGGAGGGACAAGCAGACAGGCTGTTGTCATGTCTGGGATCCAGGTGAGTCTGAAAACTCCAAGAATGCTGCAGTGCAGCCTCTTCCCATTTCTGTGCTCCTCCTGTTCAGCAGCTGAGGAAACTCTCTAAGGGTCATTGTGGAGAAACAGGCAAAAACCTGGTGAGGGCTTCACATGGAATAAGATCTTCATCCCACTGGTGAGCCCATTTCCTACAGTGCTCAGCATCAAATCCAACTTGGAGACAGGTTTTATTACTTTTTTTTAATGCTGTTGATTTCCAATTTAGAATAACTTGTTAATGGGAGAAGTATTTACTGCATCAAATGCCAAGGCTGAGACTGCTGTTGCAAATACCCAAGGAAAGGAGTGTCCCTCAAGGGATTTATTTCCCAGTGACTCCTGGTTTTGAGTCACACCAGTCTCAGTGAGTGCACAGATGGTCCTGGGAGCTCTGCAGGTAGCTGCAGGTTTGCAGGGAGGAGGTGGAGGAAGGAGGGACAGATCTTCAAACTGGGAAGATTCCCATATTGGGGTCTCCATCTTGATGTTGTGCATGTGCTCATGCCTTAATTTCTTTAAGAATAATTACATTTGGCTCTACTTTGTCCTACAGTTCATACAGATGGAGAATATAAAAAAAAATGGTGATGTAATGTCTCTGTTAAAAATATCTGCCCACTTCCTCCTCCAGCCCATGGGTCAGAGGGAGCCATGGAAAAAAGGACATTCCTCCTGCCTCTGGCTGATTTCAGCCTTGATAGGGCTCAGACCAATCTTGCTTCAATTAATTTATTTTCTTTTATAACACATGTCTCAGAGCACTTCAAAAGCTGGGTTCCCTAATCTTTGGGAGATCAGCATGAGTCAGAAGCATCTGCAGGAAGAGCAGGAAGGTGCCTGAGCTGAGTTTTCCTGAGCCAGCAGTGGGCACGCTCCTGGCAGGGGGAGCAGAGCTCTGGCAGGGCTAACTCAGGGGTTTAGGAGGAGGCTGTGCTCAGCCCAGCAGAGCCCAGAGCTGCTCTTCTCATCTGCTGTGAGCTGCTGCCTTGGGGACACTCAGAGAAAGCAACTTCAGCACTGCTGCCCTCCCCTGGATCACGCAACCAAGGAATTATCAGATGGTTTGGCTTGGAAGGGACCTTAAAGATGATCTTGTTCCGACCCTCCTGCCATGGCAGGGACACCTTCCACTGTCCCAGAATGCTCCAAGCCCTGTCCAACCTGGCCCTGGACACTTCCAGGGGCATCCACAGCTTCTCTGGGCACCCTGTGGCAATGCCTCCCCACCCTCATGTAAACCTACTGACTTTCAGCTTAAGGCCGTTGGGATTTTTGTTGGGATTTTTCCAACAGGAAAGACAGGACACATCTTTGATTCAGGTAGGTGCAAAGAAATCTTGCATGCAATGGAATGGCCAGGCTGGGTGGAGCCCTGGGCAGCCTGTTGTCCCTGCCTGTGGCAGGGGGTTGGAGATGATCTTTAAGGTCCTTTCAACATAAACCACTCATGATCCTATGTGTGTCACAAAGCCAGGGCTAACAGGGGAGTATTGCATTCGGGTTCCCCCCAGACAAAGGGAGGAATGATGAATCTGACTTCAGGTTCTCAGAAGGCTCATTTATTACTTTATGATAATATATTATATTAAAGGATACTAAACTATACAGAAAGGATACTTACAGAAGGCTAAAAAGATAATAATGAAAACTCGTGACTCTTTCCAGAGTGGGCAAATTTGGGAGAAATCCTCCAAAGGGGCCCCTCCAGAAAGCAAACTCACACAGGCCTTGCCGCCAAGCCAGTTTGGTAAGGAATCCTGGGAGAGAAGTGGAAAGAACCTGTTTATTTAACAGGCACAGCACCCCCAGCACACAAAATGAACAATACTGGGTGACACCACTCTGAAAAAGATGACAAATTCAGAAAGTCTCTCTGGGGGTGCTCGCTCTGTTCTCAGTCCCTCAGCGCTGGGGCAGCTGCTGCCCAGAGTAGGCCCCGCTGGGCCACAAGGTGCAAACTCTCGGGGTTTGCCAGGGCCCAGCCCGGAGCAGGCTCGAGTGGTGCCAAAAAAGGGAAAGGAGAAACAGTCCAGGGAGAAATTTGGACTGTTTAGCTAAACTAACTAATGAGCAGAAGCAAAGAGTAAGAGCAAAGCAGAAGAAAGAGCAAAGCAAAAAGCCCAGCAAAAAGCAAAAGCAGCACCATGTACTGCCCTGTCTCTGTGTCCTGCCAGCCATGGGGGAGCGGCTGATAACAAAACCAAAACAAAACTTTCACTCTTCAAAGCCAGTCTTGAACGCACAGAACATAATATTCAGCATAAGCAGAGCACACAAATGGGGATACAAGCATCATGATGTCACTCTAGGACAACATGTGCCTTGGTTTGGAAAGACAGGAGTCTGCTAAGGAAGGCAGGAGCCTCCCCTGAAATGGAAAATGTAAAATGTAAACCCTCCCCACCCCTCTGAATTGCTATAAATTTTAAATTAAGGGGCTTTCAGGCAAAAAAATATGGGAGCAGGAAATAGCAGTTCTTTAATAGGGAAAAGAAAAAAAGATAAAGGATAGGATAAACAATGCAGTACACCAGAACAGCACTGACAGAGTCAGAACCCAACCTGACACCCTGTGGGTCAGGCTGTTGGCAGCAGTCCCGTTGGAATTGTGGCTCAGCCCTCCTGCAGTGTCAGGGGTGGTTCTGCTGGAGCAAGGGGATCCTGTAGAGAAGGATGTCTTCTTCTTCTGAAGACCCAGTGGAAGAAGAGGCAGCTGCTGTTCCTCTGGGGAATCCCATGGAGAAAGCCGTGCTGATGTCTCAAAACCTCTGGATTATATCCAGGTAGGAATGCTTGGCTCCTCCCCCTGGGCTCACATCTCCCAGTGGGATGCTGTAGTTCTTATCAGCCATGCAGTGACATTCAATAGCTGTTATCAGCAGATGTCCCCTCCCGAGGGAGATGTGAATATGGTCACTCAAAGAGAGAGATAAAGCAAACTGCCCACTTGAGAAAGGTAACCTGCCATACAGATGGTAATAGAAAACATCTTGCATTGCAATCTTCAACAACCTGCCAGCCCTGCTGCCCTGCTCGGGCTTTTCCCTGCCCTGAGCCTTGTCCCTCCCCAGAGATCCCTCAGGCAGCTCTGCAGGGTCACCTGGCAGGAGGTGTGGAGCTCTAATTCCCTTTGTTCCCCCGGGAAATTCCATTTCCCTCCCCTTTGTGCCCAGCCCCAGGTCAATGCAGGGCTACAGCCGGGCAGGACAAAGCCCTGGGGGAGGCTGGGGAATTGCAATCCCTCCCCGTGAATGCACCAGGGATGGGCTGGAGGATGCACCTGGAGCCCGTAATTATGGCTTGAAATGTGGGGAAAGGGCTGAAGGCAAGGCAGAGGCCAGGTGGTTTTTGTGGATGGCAAAGGAAGGACTTTTCCCGCTGGAAGAACAAATGGACTGCCCAGGAGTCTGCTGGTGATGGAATAATTCATCTTTTCTCTTTTCCTCCTCCTCCTTTCCTTGACTTTTCTGGGATTTTGTTCATCCTCTGCTACCTCCCCTTTTGTTTGCATTCCCAGAGCAGCAACTGGAGGTAGGAAACCCCACAGTGGTTTATTCCAGCTGAGATTGAATTTCCAATAACCTGTGCCTCAGTTTTCACCAGGACCCCTTTGATCTGCAAACTGGCTGAATGACTGAAGCAGGAATTTGCTTCACCAGCCACCCAAGCTGGATTTCTTGGACCTGCAGCAGCTGTGTGGCACTAATTTAATGATGTAAGTGATGGTGGTGCTTCTCTGCTTGCCAGGGATGGGCAGTGCTGCTGAGCTCACCATGGCCAAAGCCCTTTTTTGGCAATTCTTTGTGCTTTCTGCCACTGCAGGCATCATGTGGGTGAAATATGAAATAGAGAAACATCTTTAACTGGGAGAGTAACACTATGCTCTTCTTTTTGAGAAAGGAAAGGAGGGATTTTCCTTTTGTGCTCTTCCTTTTGAGAAAGGAGGGTGGGATTTCTAAGGGTCTCTGCATAAACACTGGGGTTTGGAAATGTGTGTGCAAACAAATGTTCATCCAAGCTTAGTCTCTCATCCCCATACAGGTGGGAAGAATCAGAGAATCAGGGAATGGTTTGGGCTGGAAGGAATTAAATATGCTTAAAGATGCACTGGCACAGGTTGCCAGGGAAGCTGTGGCTGCCCCATCCCTGGGACAGTCCCAGGCCAGGTTGGTTGGAAAGGACCCTAAAAACCATCCAATCCCACCCCTTCCTCCAGGGACACCTTCCTCCATCCCAGGTTGCTCCAAGCCTCAATGTCCAACGTGGCCTTGGACACTTCCAGGGATGGGGCAGCCACAGCTCTCCTGGGCACCCTGTGCCAGGGCCTCAGCACCCTCACAGAGAAGAATTTTTTCCCAACATCCCATCCAGCACTGTCTTCTGTCAGTTTGAAGCCATTCCCTGTTGTCCTACCCTCCACGCCTTTGTAAGCATTCCCTTTCTGTCTCTCCTGGGGCCAGTTTAGGCCCCGGAAGGGGTTCCAAGGTGTCCCTGGAACATTTTCTTCTCCAGGCTGACCAGCCCCATCTCTCTCAGCCTGTGTCCAGCCTTGGATCCCCTTTGTGGCCTCCCTGGACAATGATGTCCCTGTGCTCACTGTTCTCCAGGCCTGGGACTTGTGCTGCAGTGAGTGACCCTTCTTCTTCCCAAATGTTGTTTCCAATCATGCCAATTCAATAATATATGGATTAAAATAAAAGCATTCTTGGGCAACAATCCGGAAGAGACCATGAAGAGCTGTTAGTTTGCTTCCATGCTGCTTCCAGCCACAGTGATCCAGGGAAAGCCACTCTGAGGCCAAACACACAAAGCCTGGGTTGGTTTCTCAGTGCTAGAATAGTGGAAGGGCTGGCAAAAAGTCTCCCTGCATGGATCTCAGGGAAATCTTTTCGCATGGATCTCAGGGAAATCTGCTGGGTGCTGCTGGCTTTTCAAGGTGGATTTTTTGACCCTGAAACAAGCATGATGGAACAGGCATTGTGGAGATAAGATTGATGATGGGAGGTAACCCAGCCCTTTAGGAGGGATTATTTACAACTCCTTAAACCACAGAAAGGTAAACTCTGAAATAAACCCCTTAATTTTTTATCTTGTCTTCTTCATGTGCCTTTTTTTTCCAAATTTTGTTGTAAACCACCAGAACAACAATAGTCAGTGTACATTTTACCACTGTATGTGGGGCTTTTTGTTTGTTTTATCCACCTCTTTATCTATTATAGCTCTTCCCTCTCCCTTCCCCCTTCCCCTCTCCCCCAGTAATCACCATAACTCGAGGGGAAAGAGTCAGGATTCTGGCAAAACCTGTTTCTGACTGAACAAGTGAAATCCTGCCCCCGCTGACACCAGGGGCACATTCAATTTGCCCTTGTTGAGGCCAGAGTTTCAATTCTTATTTTTGTTGATCATTTTGGAGAGGCCATCAGGGAAGAAAAGAGGAAAACAAGAATTCCATTAACAGGGACCTCTTGCCCCAGAGCAGGTAGAAGAGCACACACAGGCTGAGGGCTGGAGTTAAGTGTGGGAGATGTGAAAAATGCGTATTTTATGATTGGCTTTTTGCAAATATTAAAATGAATATTAAATGTGTTATGCTAGAAACTGATGCTGTATTAATTTTCTTAAGTAGTGTGGTAAATATAGTTTTAGGTTATAACATAAGGTTAAAATAGAAACTATGCTATGTAAGACATTTTTTTTAAGGGGGGACTTGCAGTGAGATAGCAGCCACAGGACACCTGAATCTTTCAGAGAAAGAGAATTTATTGCTCCATTATCAGGAGAAATGAACTTCTTCCTGCCTTGCTCAGTCCTGAAGATGCCGTCGGGATTCAGAGGAAGAAGCTGACACTGACCAGACGGAATCCTGTGTTTGAATGGAATTTATGCATCAAGGCTGAGCTGTATGAATATGCAACAGGCTGTTGTTTTTAAGGGTTAATCCTCTGTTAACGTGGGTCCTTTTTCGCGCTTATTTTGCCCAGAAAGCGGTGCCCGGACTGCCCATACCTCTTTATTTCTATTGTCTCATATTGTCCTAATCCAAATTGTCCAAATTTTTATTACTCTAATTATATTACTACTTTTATAACTATTTCATTATTATTAAAATTTTTAAATGTTAAATACAAGTGATTGGCTCTTTTCCCAGGAGAGCAGCTGGACACGAGCCATGTGTGGATGCTTTTTTTCATCCACCTCCACAATGCTTATTTTTTTAAAAAAGAGCTGTTCGGAAGGCAAAATAAACCTCCTTTAGATGCATTTCATTGCTTCCCAGGTTTTAAGAAGTCTGGGGGAGCGGAGGGGCTGATTTCCCCACTCTGATGTTATTTATCTCTTGTCATGCTCTGTTTCTTCTCGTGGCCATTTCGAGCCTCTAATGCGGCCCCACAGCCCGGGCAGGGCTCTCCCCGGGGCTGGGGATCTCATGTCAGGAGGCTCCGATCCAATTCACGTTCAGATGGATACATTAAATCTTTTTACTCCCCGCCTTGTCAGGAGAAGCCGATCTCCGTGCCCATGAACAGCAGTTTTGTGTGCTCGCTGATACAGAATGGATTGTCACTAAACCTTTCAGGCATTGTTGTCAAGGTCAATAATACTGATCTGCTTTAGCACAACATGGAGGGGGAGGTGGGAAGGGGAGTTCTGTCAAGATATGACCTTTAGAAGACCTCGTCTTCGGAGAATCAAGATTTAAAAAAAAAAAAAAATATTGTGGGAAGGATGTTATTTTGGTACCTTTGGGCTTATCTGAGCTGGGGGTAATTATCCATGCTAGCAGGAGAACAGCTTGAGAAATTGCAACGAGGCAACCAGGGCACTAATGTGGTGAGTTCACCTAGGGATGTTAAAACTTCATTTTTCCAGTGGTCATTTTTAGCAATATTCATAGAATCATGGAGTAATTGAAGTTGGAAAAGAGCTTTAAAATTACTGAGTCCAACCATTAGCACAGCACCACCATGTTCACCACAAAATCATGTCCCCAAGTGCCACATCCACACATTTTTTTGAGCCCTTCCAGGGATGGTGATTCTACCACAGCCCTGAGAAGCTTGTTGCAATGCCCAGCTTCATTTTCAGTCCTGAATTTTTTCCTAATATGTGTTTCAAACTTCCCCTGGTGCAAGTTGAGGCCTCTTCCATCCCTCCTGGCCCTGGTTACCTTTCCCTCAGTAGGATACAGAGGTGGCACATCCAGCTGCCCTCTCCCTTCCCTCTGCTCCAGGTTACCCTACCCTTCATTTCTGCAGGTTTCAAACCAACCAGCTGCCCTGCACAGCCCCTGGGTCTCAAGTGTTGACATGAAGCATTTGTTGGGGTCACACACATGTCTACAAATTGGACAAAGTCTTCAGCCACAGGGGAGGCAAAGCAGAGGCAAGGTCAGGAGTTGGACTTTGGTGATCCTTGTGGGTCCCTTCCAATTCAGGATATTCTGATCCTGTGACTCTATGAGATATGGATCAGAACAAGACTTCGCAACCTTCCTTTAGGTGTCAGGACCCAGGACATCCCTCTGGCTGTCCTCAGCCCCTGCCAGGGGGCTCAGAGACCCTGGCACAGAGCCCAAGATGCCCCTGTGGGTTTGATTACGACACATGGAGCAAGTTCCCAACCTTAGATGAAGATCTGCAAGCCATGACAAATTAAGTAGAACGATAGTGAATTTATCACAAGGCAAAAAAGTAGATTTTGGGGTTTTTGGTATGGGGGTTCAGGGAGCAAGATGGAGGGATCTGGGTGTGTCCAGCCTTTCTTCTTCTTCTTGGCCTCCATCTTCTGCTGCAATGTTGGCACTTACAGACTGGTTTAGAGTAGAAGCTCACTGTCTAACATAGGTGATGGGTACTGGGAAGTTACTGTAAACATTGTACACGTAGTTTTTAGTATAAAGACATAACATAATCCTGGGGCAGGCAGAGTGCCTGGGCTGTCCTGCTGAATGGATCTCGGCAGGTCAGGAGAAAGAATTTTATAGATAAGATACAATAAACAACCCTGAGACTGAGAAATGAAGAGCTCTGATTCCTTCAAGGTCTGGGCTGGCAAAAGAGACTTTCAAACTCTTCTCGGGGTCACTCTAACAAACAAGAGATCCTGACATTTAGGCACACGCTTTCATCACTGCTTTTCCTCCCTCTATCAGAACGATAACTGGGGATGGGTTACATGTCTTAAATCTCTTGGCAACGAATCACTGCTTAACTCACACATCCAGCATCTGCAAACATTACCAGCAAAGAGATGTGACATGCAAAATTACCAGGCTGGTTGCCCTTACCTGGGGAGAACTGTAGGTAAGAGGAAAACAAGAGAGTAGAACAAGCATTTTTTCCAGCCAGCATAAATAAGTTGCTGCCTACTTTGCTGCAGGGAGCTAATTTTTCATGTGCCACCAACACTGGCTGTTTCGCTTGACTTGATCTGTATTGTGGCATATGCACCAGCCCTTCTCCCTTCCTCTGTGCTCCATTTGGTTTAGGCCAGTGTAAATACATCTCTGGCAATCTGGAGAGAGTCTAAAGGTGCTTTGTGCATTGTTTGAAAAAGCTGGGTTTGTGTAGCGTGCTCAGGGCCTCCATCCTGCAGCCCGCAAGCAGAAATCCCACCAGAACTGGGGTTTTGTGTTTATTTCAACAGCAGCCCACCCCATTTGCCTTGGCTGCTCCCTTCTAGTCTCATCCTCAGCAGCAGCAGTGACCTGTCACAGGTCTCATGTCCCTAGTGACAGAGGATTAAAGCAACTGTTCCCAGAAGTTCATTTTCAAGGAGTTTCCCAGAGAGATAGCACATAACACTTTAAATGTGAGCAGTGCTGGGGCTCCAGAATCCATCTAGCAGGAGATGGAAGTTCCTTTCACCATCCCAGAGTTCCTGGGAGCAGCTCTGTCTGTGTCTCATGTGCACACAAACTGAGGAGTTTTTTCTGAGCAGTTCCCCTGCTCTCGTTGTCCCAAAGCCTCCACTGAATGTCAGGTGGGGCATGACTGAGCATGGAACTCCCTCAGAGTATGAAAATTTAACTGTGCAAAAAGGGAGTTTTAACCATTATTTTATCTGGAAGTTATCAATTTCCTACCAGTTATCATCAGGGATAACATCTATTTGATTCCTGCTCAGATGACAGGAGCTTTGGGAGACTAAAGCCGGTGAGGACCTTCCCTGTTGCATGAGGAGCAAAGTTCTACTTTGTCAGAGCTCTCTGGAGTGGAGAATTCCCTCCCACTTCCCCATCTCCCCAGATTTCTCCTCTGTCAATTGAGAAATTTGTCTTTTTACACAGTTAGGCAGTCCTGAATGTTTCCAGCAAGAAACTGGCTTAGAAATCCCTGTGCCACCCCTGAGTATGAGGCTGAATTGAATTTCTATCTCAAGTCCTTTGCTCTTGGTCACGTAAACAGCTGGAAAAGCTGGACTCAAACTCATTGCTGCTCTGCAGCTCTTCACCTTGGCTTATCCCAGCAACAAAATCCCTGGCCCAGGATTGTCCTGTGGAGGGTTCAGTCCTGGGCTGTCCTGTGAAATCCCTCTGTGTTACCTTTTGGAGCAGGGCAATGACAGAATTCAATTGGAAAGTGTTTCTGGGGTCACTGAGCTGAACTTTCCACCATGGAGACCCAAGTCCTGTAATCCCTCTGACAGACAAAGGCACACACAAGGAGTGCAGTGGCTTTTAGTCCCCTTGGATTATCTCCTGGAGTATAAATGCACAGACACATAAATGGATGACTCAGTGAGAGCAGTGAGTAAGCACAAGATAGATAGCAGCATTTCCATAGCTTGGGGAAGTCCAGGCTGTGTGTGCTGTTTGGTGTCAGCTGAGATGAAAAATGGTGGGTTTAGCTAAAATACATCTGCACAGGAACATGGCTTTTCATAAAGCAGGCAAACACGTGCAGTGCTGCCTAACAGAAATATTCCATCAGCCCTGTGCATTATACTTTCAAAAGAGGGACCATATGTACAATTATATGATAAAGTTTAACAGAATCTGTGAGCTCTGCCAGTGTCCTGAACCATGAAAGCTGCAGATATTTATAAATGTCAGCGAGATCTCCAGTGAAACAGTCACATTGGTATTTACTGGGGGACTTCATTACTATTTATTAATGTATAAGATCATAGATTTAAAAGTATAAATAGATGGAGGAATTTTCTGTGGACAGCAAAAGCATGATTTGGAAGATATGTGTCTGGGAGGCAAGTGGGATATCTGATGCATAGGAAACATTAAACAAAGGCTTTTTCTTGGAAATCTTTTTATACCCTCTAGTTCAGTTTATATTTCCTCCATCACAAGCACGGCCCAAGCACAGGCAAGGAGGAATTACATAACTTCTGTTTATATTTCTGTTATTTCAGTGGATGCATTTAGAACAGCTTGATAAATTAATCATGACTCATGGTCCAATTCACAAAAGTTTGTTGGCCAGTTTGTATTCCTGCTTTTACAGAACCCAAAAGGTGATGCACTTAAACTTGGGACACAGTAAGTCCGTTCTGTGTTAAACAAACCTGTGCCCTAAAAACCTGCTCACAGAGGGCTGTGAACCAGGAATTCAGTGGCAAGAATGGAATTACCTTAGGTTTATGCAAAATGAAAGATTTGCCTTTTCAGGGAAGTTGCTTCCTCCTCCCTGCTGTCTCCTTCCTGCCCCATATTTGCTAAGAAAACCCAGGGTGATGCTCGTGTCACTGAGAGAATTGCACTTCAGATCTAGCCATGCTTGAGTGCATCTGGGTGTGTGCTTGGGGTTTTTGAACAGTGAGATATCTTCTGCAGATTTTCTTAAATCAAAAGAAAAATTCCAGTAGCATTGATCTCAGATGCAGAATTATCCTTGCCTCTTTTTCCACTGCTAGCCCAACTGTTCCTGAAGGGATGCTCTCTTACTCTCCTGGAATTTCCACCTTAGCCCCTGGTGTGCATCAGTCCTTCTGACCATCTGTCCCCAGAAGTAAACAAGGTTCAGCTTCAAAAAAGTGCAAAAGAACTTGTCATTTTTTCTCTCCAGGTTTCCAGCTGCTTTAGCTCCTCCAGATTATCTCCCTGACCTCACTGTCAGTTCTCATGAATTCTCCAGGGCCCCAGCAGCAGCAGCAGCCTGTGACATTGCAGTGCAGTGCCACTGCTGCCCCATCCCACCATTCCCACTGCATTCCCATCCCACCATTCCCATTTGGAGCACCTCTCCCAGGTTGCTCCAAATCCCATCCAGCCTGGCTTGAAGGCTCCCAGGAATGGACACCTGGTGGAAGGCGTCCCTGCCCTTGACAGGGGCTGGAATGAGATGATCTTTAAGGTTCCTGCCAACCCAAACCATTCCACCACTGTGTGCCACACAGCTCTGAGCACGAGAGCTCAGCAGCCTCCCCAGGTAAAAGAGGGAGAAAGACTCAGCTTCAAAATGTCTTGGCCAAGATGGGTATCTAATGAGTGAAAAAATAATCACTGGTTGGAATATTTCAGAAAGAAATATTCTTTCTGAAATATAAGATTTAATAAGTTGTAAATCATATTGATGCAATTAAGTTCATAAAAGCCATTTAACCATTAGTAATATTGAAATTTTTTATTCCTATGGGAATTTTTCATTTTAAGATTCCTTATTTTTAAGGAAAATTGCATCAAGGAACTTCAAGGAAAACAAAAGATTCCCATTTCAAGTCAAACACAAGATTAAATTAAGACTACAAATGACATTTGCAGCTTAATGAAACCTTGGCTTTTTATAAATGCAGGCTGCAATCTGAGGGGATGGAAGGGACGGGAAGAGGATCAGGCCCCAGTTTTCCTCTGGGAAGAGGATCAGGCCCTAATTCTCCTCTGGTCCAAGACCAGCAGTGCAGGGGCTGAACAGGAGGAGCTGCATCACAGGACAGGCACCCACAGCCCCTGGCCCTCTGGTGATGAAGGAAACCATGATTTAAGAGGGTGAAGGTGGTGCAGGGAGGGTTTGGGACAGGGAAGAATGGATGCTCCCCTCTGGATGTGGAAGGAGAGGCTGGATTGCAAAGGGTGTTTGGAGAACACAGGTCAGGGGAGCAGCAGAGTGTAATCTTTAATGATTTAATCATTATTTTCATCACACCCATCCTGGGCTGCTCTGACTCAGCTGGAACACAGTGCTCTCCAGGGCCTGTGTGAACACAGGTTATGGTGCTCTGCAGCCATCAGCATGTACAGTTATTAACATTAGCTCCTATTTTCCAGTAGGAGTGGGTAATAAAGCATGTTTATTGCTCTAACAACTACAAAGCCAAGTGTTAGCTCTTTCCTGAGATCAGCAGTGCTGCCTACAAGTGACAGGTGACTTTGTGCTGACCTTGGGACAAGCATTTCACTGCCAAAGATGCATCCAAGAGGTAAATGGTGGGAATGCTGCTGCAAAGCTTGTTCTGAGCTGTCAGATTTCCACCAAGGGACAAAGTTTCTATGCACCCTTTTTAAATTTTTAAGACTAAAACAAATGGAAAAATACTGTAGTGCGGGCGTGTTGGCTTGTCTCAAATTGTATTGAGTGCAAATATCTTAAATATGGAGTTGTAAATAGGGTCATGGCACACAGCAAGGAGGCTGTGGAGTGTTTAACATGCTACTTTATTCAAATCAGCAAGTCCCATTAGAGCACATTACCATAATGTCTTGTGTCAGAGCCTTCCCTCCTCGCTCTGGCTCAGACACTCAGCTGCTGCTGGCAGGAGGGATTAGGGACTCTCTCTCACTTAAAGGTACCATCAGCATCAATTATTTCCATTTCAGCTGTGCTAGGGTGGGACTCAGGCACTGCTCACTGCAGTTCAGGCCCTGATGGCTCAGAAACCCAGACCACAAAAGCTGAAATACAAACCAGTCCCCTCTTCCAGGTGCTCCTCAGCAGTCCTGAACCACAAAAAGATCATTTTGCCTGTAGGTGTTGTGCTTAACCACAAGCAGAGGAAATGCATCACCTGCCAAAAATGCTTTTGTGGCAGATTATAATCAAGGGCTTTGACATGGGGTGAGAAACAGGAGGCAAAATGGGGAAAGATCAAATATGACCTTCACCTGCACTGAATTTATGTTTCTAACCAAATGCAGACAGATTTTGGTTTCGTAATTAATTTTGGGGGGCATTTTTATATTTTTTTTTTCATGAATAAACAACCAGAAGCATCTTAAAAGCCCTGAAATTTGGGAGAGGTTGTCACAGAAAGCCACATCCCTTTTTTGTTTTATCAGCTCAGAAAGCTCCAACTGCTTTAGAGAATCTTTTATCAGAATGGTATTGCAACAAATATAAGTATCTCCAAACACACAAACCTAAAGCAAAAATCATGCCAGGTTTTTCCCAACTTTGAACAAATTAATGGTTGTGGTTGCTTGAGTAATAGCTTCTCAAAATAAAATCTTGATGCTTCTATTTGAAGTGGTTTCAATATCAGCTTTCACTGTCAAGCTGATATAAATGAGGCAGAAAAGCATTATTTATGCATAAAAATAATGAAAAGTAACACCAAATTTGCATCAGCTTCCAATAATCTCAGAAATTTTCAGCCATTAGGGTGCTGCCCCTTCCCAAATGTGTGTGCTGTCCTACCACAGCCACAAACTGGAGGATCAGGTTTAGGCAAACTGAGTGGAAATCAGAGGAAATCAGACAGATTGCACAGCTCTGTAGCAGGTGTGAGCAGATTTAATTACCTCATGCACCTTTGAAATTCGAGTGGAATTGCAAATCCTGCAGTCACCTTTCCAGCACAGGCTTCCTACCTGTGTGGTACATACTGTACCCTATTAATTAAACAGCAGGGATTAAAAAATGGATCTGTTGGAGCAAATCCAGAGGCCGTGAGGATGCACAGGGGGCTGGAGCTGCTCTGCAGAGAGCTGGGGAAGAGAAAGCTCTGGGGAGACCTCAAAGCCCCTTCCAGGGCCTAAAGGGGCTCCAGGAGAGATGGAGGGACTTTGGACAAGGGGTGGAGTGGCAGGACAAGGGGGAATGGCTTCACACTGATGGAGGGCAGAGTTAGGTTGGACTTTAGGAAGAAATTCTTCTCTGTGAGGATGGGGAGGCCCTGGCACAGATTGCCCAGAGAAGTTGTGGCTGCCCCATCCCTGGCAGTGTTCAAGGCCACGTTGGATGGGACTTGGAGCAACCTGGGATAGTGGAAGGCGTCCCTGGACATCTTCAGGGTGGAACTGGATGATGTTTAATGTTTCATCCAATCCAAACAATTCTATGATTCTCTGAGTCTATGAAAAACCCACATTTTTCAAAAGATGAGATTAGTGCAGGAGGGCTTCAAACCACAGGATTTTTATTTACCTTTTCACAATTAAGCACGTGGCTTTGGAAGCTGAAATCCATTTCCTGCCATTATGATGAGCAGCGTTGCTCCAGAAGCACAGACAAGCAGTGCAGATGGGCTCCTATTAATAGCAGCTCGCCCGCAGCATCCCGGTGAAGCTGGGGCGGCTTCATCCGAAGGGATTTCCGAAGGGATCCTTGCAAGCCGCAGAACTCAACACAAGAGGGCTCCAGCTCCTTTTGTCAGGGGTGAAAAAAAAAAAAAAAAAAAAAAAAAAATCTGTGAGAAGAGAGCAGCGAGGCTGAGTGTGAGAAGCAGAGCTGGCAGGAGATGCCCTCTGTGAAAAATGCGGATTTTATGATTGGCTTTTCGCAAATATTGAAATGAGTATTATATGTGTTGTGGTAGAAAGTTATGCTGTATTAATTTTCTTAAGTAGTGTGTTAAATATAGTTTTAGGTTATAACATAAGGTTACAACCCAACCTTTCTGAAAATAGAAACTATGCTATGTAGGATACTTATTTTCTAAAGGAAGGATTTGCAGTGAAATAGCAGCCACAGGACACCTCAATCTTTGAATAAATCTCTGAATCTTCACCTGAATCCCTGAGAAAGGGAATTTATTGCCCCATTATCAGAAGAAATGAACTTCTTCCTGCTTCACTTAGCCCTGAAGATGCCATCAGGATGCAGAGGAAGAAGCTGACACTGACCAGACAGAATCCTGTGTTTGAATGGAATTTATGCATCATGTATGAGGTGTATGAATATGCAGCAGGCTGTTGCTTTTAAGGGTTAATCCTTTGTTAACATGGGTCCTTTTTTGGCTTATTTTGCCCAGAAAAATGTACCTGGACTGTCCATAACTCTTTGTTTCTATTGTCTCATATTGTCCTAATCCAAATTGTCCAAATTATTATTACTCTAATTATACTGTTAATTTTATAACTATTTCATTACTTATAAATTTTTAACATTCTAAATTTTAACATTTAAATTAGATTGGCATTTTTCACGCCGTGTCTGTGCCCGGCTGCCCAGGGGATGGGAGGGGGAACACCTGGAGGCAGCACAGCGTGAGAGCCTCTGTGAGACTGAACGAAATCGTGTAAGAGCCTCTGTGAGACTGAAGGAAATCGTGTGAGAGCCTCTGTGACACTGAATAAAACTGTGTGAGAGCCTCAGGTTTGTGCTCCAGCATGTCAGAGGTCAGGAGAGGTTGGCCCTGGCTGACCCAGCCCCGTGTCCTCCCCACAGCCCAGGTTTGGGTGTGCTGCCAGCAGCGCTGCCCCAAAGGACAGCAGGGGCCTCTGGGGCTTTGGGACTGGGTTCCCAGCTCAGGATGACACAGAATCCCTCAGTCAAACTGGGGTGCATCTCAGCAGGGCTGAGGGTGAGCCCAGGTGGGTGAGGAGGCCACTGGGCTGTGGCAGCAGGGGCAGGACAGTGACCGTGTCCCTGTGCTGCACCTCAAACCCTGGGGGCAGCTCTGGGCTCCTCAGAGGGACATTGAGGGGCTGAAGGTGTCCAGAGAAGGGAACAGAGCTGGGGAAGGGTCTGGAGCACCAGGAGAGGCTGAGGGATGTGGGGGGAGCTCAGCCTGGAGAAAAAGAGGCTCAGGGGGGACCTTCTCACTCTCTACAACTCCCTGACATAAGAGTGGAGCCAGGTGGGGATCAGGATCTTCTCCCAGGGTACAAACAACAGGACAAGAGGAAACAGCCTCAAGTTGTGCCAGGATAGTTTTACTTTGGGTATCAGGAGTAAATTTTTCACTGAAGGGTTTGTCAAGCACTGGCACAGCTGCCCAGGGCAGTGGTGGTGTCACCATCCCTGAAGGGATTTAAAATTTCTGTGGCTGTGGCACCTGGGGACATGGGTTAGTGGTGGCCTTGGCAATGCCAGGTTAATGGCTGGGCTGTTAGAGGTGTTTACCAACCAAACCAGTTCTGCAGTTCTGTGATTCTGAATTTGCTAGAGTGGACTTCAGAGGAAGCAAGGAAAGGCATTGTCACCCTTGTCTGAAAATAGCCCACAACAGAAGGAAGGAAACGTATGTCGGTCATTTCTGCTGCTCATCTCTCATTTCCCCCTGGAAAATTTTATCCCACACTCATTACAAGGTAAATCTGCTTTCTGGAGGAGATATTTAGAGCCTTCCACTGCTTTTCTGTGCTCTAAAGCATTTGGACTAAATGTTTTAACTCATACCAGCATTTAAACTATTTCCCTTGTGCTGTGTTCCTAGCCTGTGTGTCCAGGACAACAAACATCCCATGGAAGTGCTGCATTCCAGCCAGGAAACTCAGTACACTCAGTGGGGAAAAAAGCAGCATTTCCCTCTGTGTTTGCTGACAACTGAGAGTCGTCTGCAAAAGGTTTGATTGGGCTAAAAACTGTAGTGAGTTGGAATGAAATCATGCAGCACTTTATTTACTGATCATGAGAGTATGATAAGGCTGGATGTGAGCAAGAATAATAATAAAATAATAATAATAGTACTAGTAATAGTAGTAGTAATATAATAATAATAATAATAATAATAATAATAATAATAATAATAATAATAATAATAATAATAATAAAGAAGAAGAAGAAGAAGAAGAAGAAGAAGAAGAAGAAGAAGAAGAAGAAGAAGAAGAAGAAGAAGAAAAAGAAGTATTAATTATTAATTTGAAGCACTGCATGACACATGGCCATGGTGCATAGAAGGACACAGGGCTGGACTCATGCTCCCTGTTGCATTTGAGGCAACACAGATTTTAAATTATTTCTGAATATGCTCAACCATGAAGAAATCCCCAGTTCCACTTGTATTTGAATGAATTGTCTTAATTCTCACCCAGCTTTGTTCAGTGCTTTGCCTCTTTATGGTCTGGATTCTGCACACCCTCAGCACCAGAACTTGTCCCTGGAAGGTGAAATCTCTGCACCTCCTGCTCCTCCACTGCAGGAATCATCTTCCTGCCCTTACCAGTGCTTCCCAAACCCTTTCCTGTGCCTGTGAACCTTTAATTCACAGAAAAACCCAGAGAAGTGGGGGGGGGAGGACTGAGGGAAGGGCCTCTCACCCCAGATGCATCCCCCTGACACGATTCAATGTACAGATGAGTGTTGGCACGAGGCAGTGCACATTGTCAGGATTTTAACATGCTCTTTACAAGGAGGCAAGCCCCTGTCTCTGCTGGCAGGGGTGGTGTGCACTTAGCAGGTTTGCTGGTGTTGTGTGACATGGACACGTACACATGGAGCTTGCGTGGCTGAGCCTGTTGTGTCACAGGCCATCTCCTCAGCCCTGTGAGCAGCTGCAGAGCCACTTCACCGTCACAGCCATTAGCACTTCACTCCTTAAGAGCTTAATCTTGCAATCCTTCCTGCTGCTGCTAGCCCTTGCTCACGTGAGTAAGCAGATCTTCCGCCTCAGCCCTTGTAGCTGTAAGCTGCTCCCTGTTCCTAGAAAATCCTCGGTGCCAGGAGGCTTTCCAGCCACAGTGGTGTTGCTGTCATGCTCTTTACTATAATATTATTCCCTAAAAGCTGCCTCATCCCACCCTCTCTGGCCTGGCTCCTCAATGGAGATGTGGCACAGAACCTGCAGGTTTCAGTTCCATGGGCTCAGGGGCTGCATCCTGTGAAGTGCTGAACATCTTTGTAATATTTATTCCCTAAAAGCTGCCTCATCCCACCCTCTCTGGCCTGGCTCCTCAAAGTGGATGTGGCAGAGAACCTGCAGGTTTCAGCCCTGTGGGCTCAGGGGTTTTGTCCAAGGAGCTGCACCCTGTGAAGTGCTGAACATCCTTGTCAGGTCCTGGTAGGGGCTGAGCACTGGCCAAAAGGGGAAGCACACACAGGAACCCCAGTGCCACTCCCTGAAAATCACTCCCATGCTGAATTCCTGCAGACAGCTGGAATTAGCTCTGGTCATCAATAATTTGGGGGATTATTTGGGAACCCTCCTAATTTAGTGGTTCTGTTCAGTCCCAAGTCCCTTAAATATCACCTCTGTATAAACCACATGCTCCAACCTTCTGAAAATTCCCATTCTTAGGGAAATCCAGCTTTAGAAAATGCAGGTGTTACAGCACCTGTTTTTACTCAGGGAACACATTAATGCAATTAACTTCCCAAAGCTTTACTGTATGGGGAGGGGTGTGCTTAGGAGCTGTGAGCAACAAGTGCCTCTTTTTCTTCTGCAGTCAGAATTAGGGGACAAAAAAGTTCCATGGGTGGTCCACAGGGAAGGGAGGAATCTTTTCCTTTCTTTTTCTTTTCCCTCCTCCCCAAACAAGCAGCAAAGAATACACTGCCTTCAGCAGGCAGAATGTCTCTATTTACTTTTAATTGCACCTTTCAGCAAATTTACCAACTGCTCCTTTGCCATTTATTTGCCAGGAGCTGGGGTGTGAAGGGTGGTTATGCAAAGTGTGTTCTGGGAGGGTGGTGATGCCCAACCCTGGGGCTTGTTTGATGACATCCATGTCCTGTGTGAGAGGGATGAAAATAAAGCCAGGAAGCCCTATGAGGTTTTGTTTTCTTGGTTCTTAGAGAGAGCAGCTGCCCACATTTGGTTGGGTTTGAAGGGAATTGAGTGTTTTGTGCCTGCAATACAAGGTCACAGGTTCACAGACCTCTATGTTTAATTGACCCCTTCCCATCTGAGGCCAAGTCTCCAGGCAGGTATCGGTGGTCACACCACAGTTATTCCCAGTGCCAGCCTCTTTAGCTGTCCCCTAGAGCTGGGTCCCCACTGGAACAGGCTGCTGGATGACCTGGACACTGTGGGAAAAGTCTTTTTTGCACTCTGATATTTCAGAGTGCTCCCATGAACAGGGATGTCTGTGCCCAAGCCCAGGTGGATTTTGGCTCCACGTGAGGAGAGGAGCAGCTGGCCCAGGTCAGCCAGTGATGCTCTGTGGCTGGCACAGATGTGGATTGGGAACAGAGGTGGAGTTTCAGGGAGCTGGTTCATCCTTGGCTCTGCTGCAGGCTCCCTTTGGGGTCTTGCCCATGGCACAGAGGTGTCTGCTGTGTCTGAGTGTCAGGTACCCCGACCTTCTCTGGGACATTTTGTGTCACCACTGCTTTAGAATAAGATGTGGGCAGAGGTTCCTGCTTCCCCTTCAATGTTCATCCCATCACAGATCAGAGGGGAGTGAGCTCCATCTCCCAGCTCTGCAGCAGGAGCAGATCCAGAGCCCCATGGCTTGTCCTGGGTTGGGGACACTGTGACATCCTGGACAGACTGACACCACAGACAGTGTGTGACACCCTGGACAGTGAGACACCATGGACAGACTGACACCATGGACAGTGTGACACCCTGGACAGACTGACACCACAGACAGTGTGTGACACTCTGGACAGTGTGACACCATGGACAGTGTGACACCCTGGACAGTGTGATACTCTGGACAATATGACGTCCTGGACAATGTGACATCCTGGACAGACTGACACCATGGACAATGTGACATCCTGGACAGTGTGATACCCTGGACAAAGTGACATCCTGGACAGAGTGACAACCTGGATAGTGTGTGACACCCTGGACAGTGTGTGACATTCTGGACAGGGTGACACCATGGACAGTGTGACACCCTGGACACTGTTACATCCTGGACAGTGTGATACCCTGGACAAAGTGACATCCTGGACACTGTGACATCCTGGACAGTGTGATACCCTGGACAATGTGACACTCTGGACAGAGTGACACTCTGGACAGAGTGACACCATGGACAGAGTGACACCATGGACAGTGTGTGACACCCTGGACAGTGTGTGACATTCTGGACAAGGTGACACCCTGGACAGAGTGACACCATGGACAGTGTGACATGCTGGACAGTGTGACACCATGGACAGTGTGACACCCTGGACAGAGTGGCACCATGGACAGAGTGACACCCTGGATGGGGTGACAACCACAGACAGAGTGACACCCTGGACAGAGTGACCCCACAGACAGAGTGATACACTGGACAATGTGATACCCTGGACAGTGTGACACCCTGGACAGTGTGACACCATGGACAGAGTGACATGCTGGACAATGTAACATCCTGGATAGAGTGACACCATGGACAGTGTGTGACACACTGGACAGTGTGTGACATCCTGGACAGAGTGACACCCTGGACAGGGTGACACCATGGACAGTGTGTGACATCCTGGACAGAGTGACACCCTGGACAGAGTGACATCCTGTACATCCTCTCTGCTTGCCCTGCTCGCAGCCTCCAGAGGAAGGAACCCCTGCCCTGCTCAGAGGTAACACTGAGCCCTGTGAGCCACAGCTGAGGATGGGGATTGGGCCTTCCCAGGTCCCTTCCAGCCCAAACAATTCAATGCTTCTGTGAAACCCAACCTGTTGGGAGTGGAACCTGTTCAGAGGGGTAGCTCAGGGCTGAAGTGTTTCTACACATCACAATTACCATTAACTTTGCAACCATTTTGAAAGGGAATTTGCTGTTTTGGAGTGTTGGATTCACAACACCTTCAGGACTTGTGCTCCCAGTCTGAGTATGACTTGGACACGCCTAAAAAAGTTATTTAACAAAATAGAAAAAGGCTGACAGGTTAAACTTATTTTTTACCACCAGATCAGCTGGATATTAATGTTGAAAATGTTTTGAGGTGTGTATTTCTTCCTGGGAAAGTAAAGCAGGTACAGGTGTGACTTTAGCAGAGCTGGCCAGAGATCCAAGGTAGGTTAAGGGCCAAAAAAGGTTTTAAGGGGCAGCCCCTGCCAGTGCCCTCACCGGGACTGAGAGTGCATCTCTGAGTGAGCATCTCCAATAGAGTTCAAACTGCAGGGATGTTCTGGCAATCTCGTGTCCTTCTGGAACCTCACTACCTGAGAGAAAGCTGGTTAAAACCCTTCCCTGCCTTCTTTTTATATTCCTCCAATGGTACAAAATACAACTTCCCTGGCCAAATTTTTATATATGCTGCAATTCCATTTTAAAAATGTTAAATTTGATATGCTACAAATACAGGCTTGTATTTTACACATTGCTACTTTTTAAGCTAAGTTTTTTTCAATACTTTTTTTTTTTTTCCAATTTCTCCTGCCCTGGATGTGTGTTCAAATGTGCCATTTCCTCCCGAGTATTGTACATTTTGCACTGTGGGCAAAGACGCCTCAAAAGAATTAGGTTTTTCAGGCAAAATATCCAGGGGACAATATCTGCTTTCATAAAGCTCTGAACATGCTGTTTGCCATCTCCTAATCTTATTCCTATTTTTTTTCCCTTTTTTTTTTTTTTTTTTTTTTTTTTAATGCTGCTGGAGACCAACTTCTGGTGGCAAAGTCCTTGTACAGAAAAAAGTGACTATTTTAACCAATAGCCTGAAATCACACATTCTTTCATTGAAAACAGTTAATTAGGAATTGAGCTCTGAAGTTAATTTCACCAAGGTCATTCCCTGTTCTATTGGGCCCAGTGACCCTGTCTTAAGTAATCACGGCATTAACATACAAGGTTATAGCTTTCTTTTCAGTTGATGACATAATCTCTTTAATTGGTGTCAGGAGGCCTGCTTATGAAAGGACCATGGAAAACACCTATAGACTATAATTTTACTTTCCCCATTCACGGGGCAAATGAAACAAGCCTTAAGAATGTACTAGAGGCTCATTACATCCCCCAGCCTGTCAACACAAAGCCCCTCCGTTCCAGCCAGGGCATTAGCAATGATCAATTCTGTTTACCCCCAGCCCCAGCCCGTGAACTATTAACCTCTTCGGCAAAACTGGTGAATAGTAAATGTCAGATAATCCTCTCTGAGAAAGTTAAGAGGGTGGATAATGCATTTTAATTGATTAAAACTTGCACGGACAAAAGTTTAAAATATCAACAGGAGAATCCCTCGCCATTCCTATTTTTGGTCAGACGTGATCCAACTATTCTGGGTTGACCCCGGTGTCCACTTTAATTTTAGCTTTTCTGAGAGAAAACTTCTCTAAAAACTATACCTGCAAATTCATATCCTGCTTAGCAGAAATTCTGCTTTTAGGAGAAAAGATCCCCTTTGCAGCTTGTTTGCTTGGGCTACCCAGGGCTTAACCAGGGCAAGATTTACACTGGTTGTTATTGGAGGTGCATTTCAACAAATATCCCTGCAGACCATATTCAAAAAGCTCCAGAAACTGTGTGAAAATACTTTTTTTTCTGTGTTCTTTAAATTATTTATTTCTAGGAGTTATTGCTTTGGTTTTTTTTCTTTTTTCTTCTTTCAGTAGTTTGGAACTCTTGCATGTTCTATGACAGATCCAGCTCCCTCACAGGGAATTTTCTTTGTCACATCTATGAAATCTGTCTGAAGCACTCTCTGATGACAATCTTAAATTCTATAGTAACCAACACTACATTGTTTTTGAAGAAAACAAGGTGTATTTTCCCTGCGCCACAATTATTCACATTTTCTTTTTTTCCCTATTGCATTCCTCTAACCCTTCTGCTATTCCTGATTTTTATTTTCAGTGTCTCTTGAAGGGGTTCACAAAGCCTCCTTTCCTACTGCTGCTCATTACCTTCTGAACATTCCCAGCTCCTGAAGACCTCCCTTAAGTTCATATTTATCAGTTCAAATAAATTCTTGTATAATTTATATTATATTTTCTGATTGAAAATAATTTTTATTCTTTTTTGAAAGGGGAGAAAATTTATTGAAAACAATCTGATTGTTTCTAAAGGAACAGAAGTTCTCTTTTAAGAGAGAGAACCTAAAAAATAAGAGTCTGTTTTTTCTTGGTTGTGTCTGAAGAACACATTCATGTCAGCCCTTCCCAATCCTTTAACTTGAACAGGCTTTGTTATATTCTGTGTTATATTCAGGGGGTTATAGATCCAAGTAGGGAATGTGTTTTACCATCCCTGGAAATATGGAAATATGTAATTTGTAGGGTAAATGATGGTCTCTGCCTTTCATGCCTTCCCTTTCTAGGAGAGCTGAGGGTGGAAATTGCTGAGCTTGAGCAAATTCCCAGTGGGTTTGTTTTCCTGGGATGAAGTTTTGTACCCACCAGCCTCACCCTGGCCAGCTACAATCTCCCAGTTATGCTGCTCTGTGAGCTTTATGTCATAAATCATACAAACACCTTTCCATTTTCTCTCAGTTGGAGCACCAAGGGGTTTTTTCAGTCTTTTGTGTGGCTTTTTTGGAGGAGAAATTGCACTGCTGCATTTCCTGGTGCACAGCCACCTCTCTGTTTTTTATATTGTGAACCAAAGGATGGTGACAAATTTTTTAGCAGGGGTGGTTTTAAACTAAAAGAGGGTCAAGTGAGATTGAATGTAAGGAGGAAGTTTTTACAATGAGGATGGAGAAACACTGGCAGAAGGTGCTCAGAGCAGCTGTGGATGCCCCATCCCTTGAAGTGTTCAAGGCCAGGTTAGATGGGGCTCAGAGCCACCTGGTCTGGTGGAAGAACTCCAGATGATTTTGGGCATTACCACTGGTTCATCTGGAGTTGCACAGCTGCAGACTCGGCTGGTTGATGTCAGCAGAAGAGCTTGACATGATTTATTGCCATTTTCTGCTCTTGTGGAGCTCCCAGGATGTGGTAGGGTCCTTGGCTGTGGTAAGGTGGACAAGCTGCACCCACTCCCACCCCAAAGAGCTGAATGTGCCCAATGAGACTCAGACTCCTCTTCAGGGGCTTGTTTACTTCTGCTGAGTTTGCTGTGGGCTGCATGGGGCTTGAGCTTCTCTGCCATCACCTTTTCTCATTCTGCTTCCTTCTGGACTCCAGATGAGACCTAACAATTATTCTCAGGAAGGCACTGCTGGTCCAGCTCCCTCAGCTGGAGCAGCCACTCTGTGAGCAGCACTCACCCAAACTTCTGCCATGGGCCATAGTAGAGTTCATTGTGTCCAAATTCAGATCTTTTAAACTCAGTCCTTTTTTATTCTTGGTATTTAGATAATTATTATCTCAGAGCATGGTCCTGACCTGGATGCAGAGGTGGGGATGTGTGTGTCTGGGAATGCAGTCGGGGAGCCAGAGTAGGTTTAGCTTGGACATGAGGAAGAAGTTCTTGGCTGTGAGGGTGGTGAGGCACTGGCAAAGCTGCCCAGAGAAGCTGTGGCTGCCCCATCCCTGGGATAGCTCCAGGCCAGCCTGGAAGGGGCTTGGAGCAACCTGAACTACTGGGTGACATCCCTGCCCTTGGCAGGGGGTTTGGAAAGGAATTATCCTTAAGATGCCCTCAAGCCCAGACCATTCTGTGATACCTGAGTTTGCTGATAACTTACTGTGTGGATTTGGGAATAAAACAACTCATTTCCTCAAACAGCGCTGCTCCTTAATCAGCCACAACAATTATAAAATACATTCTGCCCTCCACACCTCAGCTTCCATTCGGAAGTAAGGCACCTTCCCTTCAACACAAAGACACTCCACAATTTTCTTATTTGTCTCCTCTTTTTTTTTTTTTTTTTTTAAACTTGTTTAAGTCTTGAGGAGCCCATCTTGCCCATTCAGGCACAGAATGCGTGTGCGTGCATGCGTGCGCGTGTGTGCTCCCAGTGAAAGGAAGGGAAAAAAACCCCACAGGTTTGAGTTTGTACAATGTTTGCCCCTTTTCCCAGCAGGGATGGGTTTTGAGAGCCAGGAGACAAAAAGCGTGGCCTCAACAAGCTGAATTTAAAAAAGAACATCATTTTCGTTATGTAGTCAATCTCAATTACAAGCAAATGTTTTCTCTGTTGAGACTTTTCTCTTTTCAGAGCATTATGCAAGGCTCTTTTGTGGGTTGAGAGAAAGGATCAGTGGTCAATAGGGAGCAGAGTGTTGTGTACAGTGGATTTTTGTATCCTTTAGTCTACTACATAATGCGTTTTGTCAGGAGAACAGCCCAACATCCTGAGCAGATTTGCTGAATTAAAGAGCACAGCAGGGATAGGAAACTTGTTGCTAGGTGACTGACAACTGCTGCATGTCACTATCTCTGCGCCGGAGGTTACTCTTCCCTTTTCTTCCACCACTCAGCCTTGCCTTTTAATCTGCATCTATAATTAACTCTCTTAATACCACACAGCCATTTCTCTCCCTTTTGCTTCACGTGGTTCTCCCCATGTTATTTCATCTCAGAAGGGGAGGATGGAAACTGTTTAATTTTTGTGCTTTGCTTGCGGGGAGAAGTTGGGCGCAGCGTCTCGTGTTGGGGCTGGGATGAGATGGCTCTTAAAAGGCATTTCAGGAGATGTATGCTCTTTGTTCATCCTAGTGCCCAGTGAAACATTGCTGTGTTTACCATCCTCTCTAAAGCCTGTTTGTTTCAATTCATCTTAATTGAAACGTGATTGCTTTTAACTGTTTAGGTTTGGTGACCTTCCAAGCTCTCTCGCTTGTGTATTTTGCAAAATAGATTTTTCTTTATACGAGGCTCTTTCTTCAATGACTGGAAACCCAGGGCTGCATCTGGCCTAGATTTGTAGTGGCAGAAGTCAACCAAACAGCAAGTGTTTACCCTGCTTCTTTTCACTCTCATTTTTGCTCTTATTTTTCACCCGCTGATCAGCCATTAGCTGCATTTGTGAAGGTCCCCGTTGTTCTGAGGATGGATCTGTGTTAGAGAATTACACCCCATCAGTCACTCCAGAAATACATTTATTTTAATTTTAGGTTTTATTCCAACAGCTAATTCAAAATACAGGGTTTTTTGATGAATGGTCTAATTGCAGATATGTGATTATTTGCTTGGGTTTTTTTATTAAAAAAAAAAAAAAAGAATGACAAGAAAATGTGCTCCACTGCTTTTTCCTTGCACTCTTTCAAACAGCACCTTTTTTTCTTCATTTTCTGTGTATGTGTTTTGGGGAGGCTCAATTCAGAAGTTCCAAGGAATTAAACCAACAAAAGCTCTTTTTTCGTCTCGCAGGTTTGCAATAAAGCTGCGATCATGGGAAGTGTGTACCTTGGACACTCTTTATACTGAAAATTAGACAGCAATTTAAGAAGAATGGCCAGGCAGATGGGAGAAGTGCTGCTGGTGAAATTAGGTGGCAGTTGTTGCTTCTGGGGGACTGTCCCCTCTTTGCTCAGTGGAGTGCTCGACTTGAGCAATTTAAAGGAAAAGGAAGGAAGAAAAATCCCAAAGACTCTTAAATAGCTGCTTCTAAGCAGGAGCTCTTTCCTCACCAGTGCAAAAGGTTTTACTGACAGCAGGAGCTGCAAATTGTGTCAGTCTCCATCAGCTTCTCTCAGAAGGGTCCTGTGGGGGCAGCCTTGGTCACCAGGAGTGGGTGGATTAATGAGCACCACCTGATTAATGTCCATGAGGAAGATGTTCCACAAGGGCATGGAGTGATAGGACAAGGGAAAATGGCTTTAAACTGACAGAGGACAAGGTTAAATTAGAATTTAGGGAGAAATCCTTGACTATGAGGGCGGGGAGGCCCTGGCAGATGTTGCCCAGAGAAGCTGTGGCTGCCCCAAGCTGGTCCAAGGCCAGGCTGGATGAGGCTTGGAACAACCTGGGATAGTGGAAGGTTGCAGAGATCATCTGCTAGGCATCATCTAGATCCAACCACCCCCTCAAATGATCCCTCCAGATCATGAATTTCTAACCCTCCTGTTGGAGCTGGGGTGGTCTCTCAGGCCCCTTCCAACCAAACCATTCCACAATTCTGTGATTCCACAAGCCTGGACCTCACATTTGTATCTTGGGATGAGTGGAGTGACTTTCACCTATAATTGTTGGCAGAGTCTGAGTTGAAATATTCACAGTCACAGATCAATGTTGAAAACCTGGTGATTAAATTACATTCTGTTAGTGACAGGGTCAAGCTCACAGCACCACCCCAGCCTGGGGCTCATGCTCTGAGCACAGAACAAGTCCTTGCCTTTCCCTCCCTGCCTCTGAGGGTGATGGACACACAAATGTTCTGGCAAAGAAAAGGGAAGTTCTGCAATTGTCCTGAGTGCGAGCTCTAACCCCAGAGAAAGCCCCTGCAGCATCCATTCATGTTTCCTCCTCACATCCTCAGCTTCCAGCTCCCTCTGAGTTTTTCCAGTTTTTAATGCAGCCCTTGTTGGAGATGCAGCTGCTGCCACAATCTGTCTCTGCAAAGCAGAGCCCATTCCAGGCACCAAATCCAGGCATGAATGGGAGAAGATCTGGGAAGGTGAAAGGAAAGGTTGAGGAGAAAGGAGACAATGACAGAGAGGGGCAGCTCCAGCCTGGTCCCTCTCACAGCACTGACCAGTCTCTGGACACAAAGTCTGCCCAAAGTGTTTTTCCCAGGTGTTGCACATAAAATGTGATAAAATCCATGACCCTGCTGCCTGTAGCTGTGCTGGAATTGCAGGAAGGAAATGAGAGAAATGGGAGATGTTCCTCAAGGCCAGGTCTGGTGTGCAGTGCAAGGTAATTATCAATTATCTTCCAGGCTTCTCCAGGAGGGTTCCTGTCATGCCTTGCCTGTGAAACACAGGGAGATGATGGAGAGCAGGAATTCAGATCATGGCATTATCCACCCTGAGGTGACACCTGCCTGTCTGCTCTGCCCCCAGGAAGATGAGATTCAGTTCCTCTCTCCAGCGAGGGGAGTGGATTCCCCATTCACATCCCACCTCTCTCTTTTCCCACCTGGCCACACAATGGCTGTAATTAATTGGCTGTGCCCTTCTTTTTGCAGCCCTGGAGGCAGAGCACTTGTCCTTGCTGTGGGTTTGTTTTCTAACCTGGAAAAATGGGGGAGAAACCTTCGTGCCATACCTGAGAGAAAAAGTTAGGAATTGTGTGAGGAATGGGACTGAGCCACCACACCTGCTCTGCACAAAAATGCAGGAGTGGGATTCAAACACACTCCCAGGGACACAAAGGAAATGCTACTTACAAAAGATAAAATATAGAGGTAAAAATACAGAAGTACTACTTATCCCCTGTCTCTGCTGGGAAAAGCAGGAATCCTAAGGGTACAAGGAGAAGCGTGGAGACACAGGTCTGGAACAAGCAGGGGAAGCTTTTCTTCCTCCATGAAGGTTTTTTTTTCATAAGTTAAGAGCATAAATCCAGATTTAGAGATGTAAATTGGAGAGTACAACATGTGTTTCATACCCCAAACTATCCTTGACCCAGAAAAAGGAGGAGCAGCTCTGCATCTCAGGGCTTGCTTCCTGACTCATCTTGATCTCACTTATTAATAAATTTATGGACTCTGAGATGACTTGGCCAGACTGTGTTCTTGTCTAAATTTAGCAGTCAATTTGGTTTATTGCTTCAAGGCTGCACTGAAGAAGAATCAACAAAAAAGCATCCTTTTTTTTTTTTTTTTATCACTGGAGTTACAAGTGCATTTGTGTGAAAATGGATCTGAACTTGGAAATAACAGCAATTAATTATTTATTAAGTGCACATTGGGGATGGGCTTTTTTTAAAAAAATCCACCACATTGCACCTCTTTTCCTCAGCATCTCTCATTTCTCCTTTGGCTGTTTGTTGTCTGTATTTTGCCCTGGTTTTTCCAACACCATTCCCTGGCCCCAAAAATGCTCCTGGAGAATGTGGGGAGGAAGGGATATCCTCTGACAGAAGGAAAAGAGGTGCTCGTGGTGAGGGACTGATGCTGGAGCTTTTTCTGGGCAGGTTTCTGTCATTTCAGGGGCCTATAAAGCATCTCACATATTTTAATCTGCTCTGCTGAGAAATAAAATTAAATCGTGCAGTGAAATCAATAGGACCAAGTAAAAACATATCTGGAGCCATCTGCTGCCTAGTTAGAGCACAAAGAGAGACAGTTTCCCAAATTACTCTTTCAATGGAAAATGAGCAGCAGGTTTTATAACAGAATTTCATCTTGTGGGAAACCAATCAGAAATGCTTTTGTACCCGAATTTAGTGAGTGGCTGCATCCCTCATCATCTCTCACTGAGGCTCCAGCTCTGGCAACTGTGAAAGAGTCTGCTGTTTTGTTTTGTTTTGTTTGGTTGAAGGGAAAAAACCCAGTGGGAATTGGGTTAAGATCTCCCCTCCTTGCCCCAGTTCTCAGTCATGTGAGGAGTTGTTGGTCCAGGGTCTCATTTTAACTCATTTCCAAGGCTCAGGTCTGTGGGAGTGATGAAAACTCTCCCTGTGTCTCCCCTGTGTGACCGTGCTCACAGGGGTCCCAGGATGAGGGAAGAGATGAGGATCTGACTCCATATGTCAGAAGGCTTGATTTATTATTTTATGATATATATTACATTAAAACTATACTAAAAGAATAGATGAAAATGTTCTCCGCAGAAGGCTGGCTAAGAATAGAAAAAGAAAGAATTATTACAAAGGTTTGTGGCTGGGACTCTCTGAGCCAGCTGACTGTGACTGGCCATGAATTAGAAACAACCAACATGAGACCAATCCCAGATGCACCTGTTGCATTCCACAGCAGCAGATAATCAATGTTTACATTTTGTTCCTGAGGCCTTTCACCTTCTCAGGAGGAAAAATCCCAAGGAAAGGATTTTCCATGAAAGATGTCTGTGACACCCCTGCAGCCTCTGCTCCCTCTTTTTGAGCTGCCAGGTTGCTCAAAGGCCCATCCAGGTGGGGTTTGGGCATTCCCAGGGATGGGGCAGCCACAGCTTCTATGGGCACCTGTCCCTACCCTACAGTGAAAAAAAATCCTAGCATTTAATCTAAACCTGCCATTTGTCAGGTAAAGCCATTTTCCCTTGTGCTATCACTCCACACCCTCGTCAAAAGTCCCTCCCCAGCTCTCCTGGAGCCTCTCAAGGCTCTGGAGGGAGTTCTAAGGTCTCCTCAGGGCCTGGAATGTTCTGTTAAGCCCAGGGTTTTCCTGCTCTTTATTTCAAAACACTCAGGAATGGCAGAAATGCAGAAAATTGTCAAAACTGGAATTTCCATTCATTATTTTCCCTGATCAAACATTAAATTCTTAAGAAATGTAACCAAACTTATGTTTGTTTATGGAGTGGGGAGCTCTGCTGCCATTAAATTAGTTGTGACATTTTAATGTAATTAGACAACATTAGTGTCAGATAAGATTCATTAATGGACCTTGATCTTTGGTGGTTGTTCGAAACTGATTTTTGCAATGGAAATCTATGTTGGATGGAGGGAAAAAATCATAAATTCACCTTTCTGCTAAAATGCTCAGCTAATTGACATAAGTACATTAATGAGAGCAACACACTAATAGGATTATATCAATATTCCCCCTGCATCAGTTAGAGACCCAGCAGCAATGGTCATTAATTATTGCTTTACAGTAATCCTTGGCAGCTTTTGTAGGAGGTGGATTGCCCTCCCTCCTTTCTGCTTTGTTATTTTCCACAGATTTGGGGCTTTGCTGTTGTTTCTACCAATGGAGAAAATTTCAAAACTTCAAGGCTGGGTGCCTAAAATTGCTCTCCTAAATCTATGCTTTGATAACTGTCCAAAACAGAGTTGTGTTTTTCCTTCTCAGGCCTGAAATTCCAAGACATCAGGAGAAACATTTAAAATACTGATGTTTTTGAAATCAGAATGTAACTGTGTTTGAAGGGGATTTGCAAGACCAGGAAAGATATTGGTTCAATTCTCACTAAAAGTCAGATTTTCTAAAGAAATGTATATAAATCTGTTTTAACATATTCAGGCTGAAAATTTTGTCTAAAGATTTTAGCAGAATTACTTCGAATTTCTGCTAACACTTTAATATCCTTTGTCTGGCTGTATTAAACCAAAAGAAAATGTTTAAACCGCTGAGCTTTAGATATGATCCAAAAGTGATAAAACCTTCCTGATATTTTAGAATGAACTTGGTTTTGTAATGTTAAAAGCAACAGTGATATTTAATCTTTAAACAGCATGCGTTTAGTGATCCTTGTTTATCTTTTTACACCAGGTTTTGTTTATCATGTCATTCCATTTATTTTTATTCCCAATAGTGTGAAATAAAGCAACCAGCACACAGGGCTGCTCAGAGGGCAGAATTTTAGTCACATTTCTAAATGAGCAGAGAGTATCTATATTTACATAAACCAGCAGAGATAGGGACAATAATCCCACTGCTGTGTACTGAGATGTGCAGCAATTTCTCTCTACAGCTCCCAGAATCTCTCCTTCCAAGTTACAAGGGACAGGACAAGAGGAAACGGCCTCAGTTTGTGCCAGGGGAGGTTTAGTTTGGATATTTGGGGAAATTTCTCCCTGAAGGGTTTGTCAGGCCCTGGCACAGCTGCCAGGGAAGGGATGGAGCCACCATCCCTGGGCATGTGTAAAAGATTGTGGATGTGGCACTTGGGGACATGCGTTGGTGGTGGCCCTGGCAGGGCTGGGTTAACAGCTGGGCTGGGTGGGCTTGTAGGGCTTTTCCAGGCTGAATTATTCTGTGACTCACAGCCCAGGAATTATGCAATGGTTTGTGTAATTAAGTGCAGCACAGGGTAATGGAGCAATGCTGTAACATCAGATTGTGGTGTCTCAGCTGCAGTTTCCTTCGTCCCCCAAATTTCTGCCCCCTCTGCCTCCCCCAGCTCACCTCTGCTCAGCTGAGGTGCTGCTTGGCCAGATGTTCACATCTGGACACGGGGAAGCAGCTGTGCCCTGCCTGTCCCTCCTCCCCCAGGGACTCACCTGCCTCTCCTGCTCCTCCTCAGCAGACCTGCAAAGAAATCAACATTTCAGATGTGATTGAAAGCAGCCAGTGGGGCCCAGAGCTGGGCCAAGCACAGTGTGGTTCCCTCAAAAACAAACCCAATGAAAAGGTGAGGTTTATCCTTCCAAAAATCAGAGTGAAGGGTCAGACATGCCCAAACATCAGCCTCGGTGCTGAGATTTTCACGAAACCAGCTCAGGTGTTTATTGTGCTGAGCCCTGAATGTGAGCTTTGAAGAGGTGCTGGTGGTGAATGGCACAAGCTCAGAACAGATCTAAGAGAGAGCCAGATCCAGAGAGGGGAGGGGGAAAGCAAAATTTTGCTGCATTCCCAGTCTGCAAAAGAATTGGTATCCAACAAAATGTCTGGGTAGGCAGGTAC
Source organism: Melospiza melodia melodia (assembly GCF_035770615.1). Lineage (NCBI taxonomy): Eukaryota > Metazoa > Chordata > Aves > Passeriformes > Passerellidae > Melospiza > Melospiza melodia. The sequence continues at coordinate 5,763,239 of NC_086199.1, forward strand.
TCAGAATGCCAGGGGAGCCTGAGGGCCAGAAAGATTTGCTGCTAGGAGTATAGAGATATTTGCTTTTTCTCTGTTTTGGGTGATGGTTCTAGTTAGCGCATCATCTCTGCAACCAATATAATGGCCAGTGGGGCGTTTTCTGTTGTCTTATAGCTTACACAAGTACCTTGCATGTGTGCAAGGCAGCATGAGGAGCAGCTGTCTGCCTTTAAAACCACTTTGAAATCCCCATGCAGGGCAGATCTCTGCTCCTTGCTGTCCCAGCTAACACAAACTGCTCTGCTCAGGCAGCTTCAGTAATTTGCCTGGTCAGAGGAAGGCAGGGAGTGAGTGCTGAACACTCTCCCATCAGGGGCTGCAGATCCTCAGGGATCTGTGTGCGATGCTTCAGAGACCCACCAAGGGCAATTAAGAAAAGCCAGCCTTTAAAAGGCATGAAATCTCAGTGCTTGCTCCTGCTGGAAAAAGAGACATTTATCAGTGAAAACAATCTGAAAGTGGTTTTGCTGAAAGAGCTTCACTGAGGGGAGTCCCTGACTGTGACCGTGTTCACAGGGGTCTGAGGATGAGGGAAGAGATGAGGATCTGACTCCATGTTTCACAAGGCTGATTTATTATTTTATGATATATATTACATTAAAACTATACTTAAAGAATAGAAGAAAGGATTTCATCAGAAGGCTAGCTAAGCTAAGAATAGAATAGAAAGGAATGATAACAAATGTTTGTGTCTCAGACTCTCTGTCTGAGCCAGCTGACTGTGATTGGCCATTAATTAGGAACAACCACATGAGACCAATCACAGATGCACCTGTTGCATTCCACAGCAGCAGATAATCATTGTTTACATTTTGTTCCTGAGGCCTCACAGCTTCTCAGGAGGAAAAATCCTGAGGAAAGGATTTTTCATAAAATGTGTTTGTGACGCCTGACCTCATGAGCCACATCCCAAAATTCTCCGGTGTCCAGGAGTCCCCAGGCACAAATCCTGTCCCATGGAGGTCTGTGAGCTGCTGATGGGACATTGAGGGCTTCCTGCTGGGGGCAGGGGACCAGGAACTGTCCCAGGCTGACCCAAAACCCATGGAATCAGAGTGGTTTGGGGTGGAAGAGACCTCAAAGATCACCCAATCCCATTCCCTTTCCATGGGCAGGGGCAGCCTCCAGCAGACCAGGGTGCTCAGAGCCTCATTGGGCCTGGATTGACCATTCCCAGGGATGGGGCAGCCAGAGCTTCTCTGGGCAAGCTGGGCCAGTGCCTCACACTCTCACAGTGAAGAATTCTTCCTGAGCCCTAAATCATGGCTAATTCCTCTTGCAGAGTCCTAAATCATGGCTGCCCCTCACCCTTTCCTAGCCTGATCCCCTCTCACCCACCATGCCCTGCTGCAGGAGCACAGCTGGAGTCAGAAACACCCAAATCTCCATTTTTCCTCACAGAGTGGGCGAAACCCCTCTGTAATTTACCCCCAGAGCCCAAAAATGACTCCACAGCAGGCACTGAGGTGGATGGGTTGGGAAATCAGGGACAAACAGCACTGGAGACCCACATTTGGACAGGATGATGCAGACAGGAACAGCAGTTCCCCGTTGTCATGTGCTGAGCGGATGAAGGCACCAAGGGTTTTGTTTATTTAAGGTCATGGAAGAAAAGGGGTCTGCAAAAACTGCTGGAAGTCAGGCAGGGGATGACTCTGTGAAGCACCTGGGGAGGGCTGTGGGTGGTGGCAGGAGGGGAAAGTGCAGAGGAGCTGGTGCAGAGGGCATGGAAATGCGGGGAGAGCGGGAACGATGCAGGGCACGGGGACAAGGACAAGGAGCCCGAACGAGATGCAGCAGAGAAAGGGGGAGTCAGTGAGGGGCTGTGAAAGGCTGGGCTGATCCTGGCAAAGACAGAAAAGGATTTCAGCAGCTCTGCTCTGACTGGGAGGGAGGATGGAGAAAAGGAACTTTTATTTAATAACTAATAAGTAAATCATCAGTGTGGATTTTTACGAGTGCAGAATTTAGCCCCTTCCTTTGGTTTCTCCACACACACAAATTTTGATTCTTGCCATTTTTGGGAACAGCTCTGGTATTTTATCCAGCTTTGCTGTCGTTTGTATTGAACTTTTCTTCCTCTGCCACCTGTGTGCTAAATGTCTTTATTTCATCTTGACTCAGAAATGCTCAGGACTTACTCTGATGTCTCTTACTCCAGCTCTCTGTTGCTGCAAACCCATCAGTAACATTGTGGCTGCCCCCAGATTTTTACAGATGTAAATGAAAGAAGAGTTAAGCCTTGTCTTTGGATCAGGAGGCCTGACTGCCTTTTAATAGAAGCATAATGAAACCATCAAGAGTTTTCATTCAATTAGACTTTTTCTCCCTCTGGCAAATGATTATAGCACATTTATAGAGTAATGGGCAATTACTTTGTACTCCTTGTCTGTTGACATCCTATTCAGCCTGCATTTTCTGTCCCTAACAAAGAGATCAGATGGAATTGTCAGGAACTACAAGGAATACATAAGAACTACCAGAATAAATTTAAGCACAATGAATATGGATCTGTTAGTGAGATGCATGATGTGCAGTGGCAGATTCCTCCACTCCTTTCTGCTCTGGGGAAATATCAGTTACACATTCTTCTATCCCTTCATACATTAACTTTAACTTTTCCTCCAGTGTCAAGAATGATCTCTGTGCTGAGTGGGTGTTGATTCTACATTGAATCCTGTGCTTGTGAACATGAGCCTGAGAGGCGCAGTGAGGACTCAGAGGGAAGTTTTGCCCCTGGAAGATTTGAAGATGTGTATTGGTGGAGGATTTTTAAACCTGCAACTGGCAGGCAGGAGCAGGAACTGAAGGAGTCACTTCACTTATGAAGCACAGAGGGTGGCTTTAGCAATGCTGATATTTTCTTTAGCTCAATGACATTTCTTATCCAGCTTCTGGAGGACACGGAGCTTCTGCTGCCTTGGGATGTCCTGGCAGGCAGCAGGCAGAAGAGTTCAGCTGGGTGGGTGTTGCTGAGTGCACATCCCTGAGAGTCAGCAAAGCTTTTACAGGGGGATTTCAACAGGAGAAATCCTACAGATTCTCCCTCAGGAGCAGCAGCCTGCAGCATCCACTCTGCCTGCACAAACTGCTGCTGCTGCTCTGGGGCTCTCCTCTCTCAGCACCAGAGATCCTGTAGGGATGGCAGCACCTCCCTAATCCTGCTCATCCTGCTGCAGGGCTCAGGCCCCAGGATGCTGTTAGGTGGGAGGTCAGGAAGCATCTCCAAGTTGCACCACCCCTGGTTGTGGTCATCAAATCTGCAGAATTACCCAGTCTGGAGATGCATTATACCAGTGTTGGCTGAGTGAAATTCTGTGGGATATGAAATCGTGGGAAATTCTGTGGGACATGTAATTGTGTGAAATTTTGTGGGACATGAAAATGTGAAATTCTGTGGGACAGGTACAGGTTTTTAGGTGGATCTTCACCTAAATGCTCCTCTCCCAGCCCTTGTGGTGCTCCAGCTCATTCCAGCTCCTGGCAGCAGCAGCGTGGTCATGTTGTCACTGACACTTAAAGGGTGACAAAGTGCACACAAAGCCCTTCTTCACCTGCCTGGCTTTGGGGTCTTTCACTATCCCCTGTGATCACACACCCATGAGTGGGACAGGAGAAACAAAGCCACACCCTGACATGGTCAGGAATTTGAGCACATGTTGGTAATTCCTGCCTGGCCATGCAACAGGATCAGTTCCCAGCTCAGGAACCACCTTACAAAGAGCAGCTCTGAGCACCAGGGATGGAGGAGTCACCCCAACAGAGACGTTTCTCAGGTGTTCCATCATCCCCAGGCTCAGGGGAGTGGGACAGAGCTTGGTCTGGGACTATTCCATGGCAGCAGAATCTCTGTCAGGACTGTGTGGGATCTGAGGAAGGTGGTGAGATCAGCAAGACACAACCACAAAACCACAAAACCTGCAGGTCTGAAAGACCATTTCCAAGGCTCTGAGAGGACTTTTTTCCACAATTATTGACAGCTTTGGGATATGGAGATGTTTTTCCCCTGCTTCCTTTGAAACATCCACATGTGGATGGATTGTCATGCAGGTTGAGTTGTTGCCTCTGCTGATCTCCAGAAAGCTCTCAAGCACTGGGGGATTTATCACAAAGTCAGGCTTAAACTGATGACAGGCTTGAGGCAAAGAAGGAATCTGGGCATAAATCTGGCAGACATGTGCCATTGGTTCAGGTCTACTAACTTTAACTTTTTTTTCTCTATAACTTGCAACTTTTACCTGCAGAGTGTGGTAAAATATCCTCTCAGTGTCACCCAGGTCCTCACTGCCACACAATAAAGGTGTTAAACACACTGAAGGTGCAAATTTAACAGCCTGGGGTGGTGTTAAAATCGCTGTCAGTGCCACAGAGGCGAGCAGGGACAGTCCCTGGCACTCTGTGCTGTGCTGGGTCTGTCACCACACTCACTGCGACCCCAGTGGTGGATTTTGGTGAAGTGGGGATCCCTTTCCATGCCTTCTCCCCCATGTTTGTATGCACTTCTCTATAGAATAAGAGTGCAAACCTCTGTGCTTCTGCCTGCTGTTGGCTCTTGTCTCTTCTTCCCAAAGGTTTAAGCACGACTTTTTTTCATGTTCCGCCTAACTCATCCATTCCACAGCCATCTGTCACAGATTTCATTTCTAAGTCAATTACCTAGGTTTTCTGAAATCAAATACCTGTGTACCTTCTGTTTTCAGAGTAAATATGAATTTCATTGTATTTTATTACTGTTTAATAGCACCAGGGACACGATGTTTGGAGGCAGCCTGAACTTTGATTCAAAATGTCAGTTCTTTTTCTGAATAGCTCCATCAGCTGGAGACCTTCCCCATCAGCTCTTTCATACAGCACAAGGAGACAAATGGGCAGATAAGCTAACCAGGGAAGAAAGAGAGATTCCTTCCCTTGACCTAGAAGCCTGGCAGGACCTTTTCTCAATGCATTGCATTCTGTAGTGGTTTTCACTATTATGCATATATTTAGCAACAGCCACTCACCAACCTGCAAAGGGAATAGGGTGGTGAAAGATGGAATTCAAGGGAGGAAAGAAGCACCAGGGATGTTTTGTCTCTGCTTTTATATTTCAAACATTGCACTGGCATATACACAAGAATTTCTCTCCATTGTAACATGGGACTTCGTATCTTTTAAAACCTTTGGCATCTCTCCATTAATTTACTTCCTGTGACACTTCTGAACAAAATTCACTTCAAATTGCTGTCAGGATCAACCCCAAATCAACTCTAATTATAAACACAATAAAGAATGTAACACAGTGCAATGAGGAATGCAGGGACCCACTGGAGAACACACACCTGAACATTCTCATCCTCCAACTGGAGAAAGATCAGGAAAGACTTTGCCCAGAAATTGAATTTTGTCATCTCTTAGGCAGGTTAATTTTGCTGGGTTCCTACCTTGCAGTATTCTGGTTTACAAAGATCTTTCTGACATCTCCAGTGCTTGGCACCTGCTGGTGCTCGGATTCTCTAATTTAAAGACCTGTTGGGGAAAATTACCTATAATTGTCCATGTGTTGTCCTTTTGGTTCAGCCCCCATCTGGTCGAAGGCAGTTCATTCTGAATATTGAAGTTTAGGTAGCAGAGAATTAATCCCTGGGTTAACCTGAACCTCCAGGGAGTGTTTGATCTTCAGCCATCACCACCAGCCCTGACCTGGCAGGGTCCTCCTGCAACTGCAGCATGAATTCCTGTGCAAGGGGACTGGAAACCCAGTTTGGGGACTCAGAGCTGGTGTTCCTGTAGCATAAGACTGGAGGCAGCCCCCAAGCAGCCAGACTCAGAGGGGAGCTGAAGTAGAGCCACATGAAAAGTTGGCATTTATGGTGCCTCATCACTGCATTCAGCACTGCACACATCACTGCAGATGAACATTCCCGTGAAAACTTCAATAAATGGAGTAAACCAAGGCCTTACCAGGTGCCCAACACAGGCCCTGTCTGTGCTCTTGTGTTGTCCAGACCCTGAGCAGTGAGGAGCAGCCTCCAGGTGAGCCCCACACACCTCCCAAGTTCAACAGCTCCAACTGACATTGCTCCTTCAAGGACATTTTTGTATTAAAAAGAAAACCCAACTCATTTACAAGGTTTTCAGTCTCTTTTAACAACTTTTAGGAGCAAGAAGTGGGGCTCAGGTTAATTCTGTCCTTGGCTCTGTATTAATCCCAGAAATGAGACCATTCCCTTGCTTATCTACAAGCTCTGTTTCAGAAGTGACTGAGAAGTCCAGAACACTTGGTAGACGGCGCATTCAGAGCCCAACTTTTCCACAGGGGGAAGAAAAAAGAAAACCCAAACCTATTTTTCTTTGTCAAAGTGATTATTGATTGGCTTAAGGCAAAGCTGGGGAGGAACCATATGGGGATGTCTGTTATACGATTGGATTAGTGCTTGGACCTAACCCCACTCCAGCTCTGTCTCCAGGATCAATGGAAGATGCTAAAGAATGATTAGCCTTGCAGCTGGGCTGTGTCTTGTGGTTCTTCAGCCACAGAGGGGAGAAAAAACTGATAAACTGATCAGGTTTTTTAGAAAAATTAACATCGTGTCTATAAAACACCATTTTATTTCTTCCTATACTGGGAATATTCAGCCTCTCACAAATATCAAACACAGGTTCTTATTTAGTTCAGCTTGCTGTTCCAGCCTAGCAGATGCAAAATCTTAAATGTTTTGGCTGTAATTTTGCTTGTAAAAGTTACCAGAGAATTAGATCAGGGTAATTGCTTTCTTAAATGATGGAGATGCACTGATTTTACTCAAAAAAACCACAAATCCATGAGAACATTATCAAGTTTTCTCTGTATTTTTTTTCCAAAATATACTACCTTTCCTTTATTCTGCTTTTAGAGCACAGCACAGGGCTTTCCTGCTTGCAGATGAATGTGGAAAAATAGGGTTTAGCACAAAAGGACCCCCTACCTTCTAATACTAGGGATGGCTTGGGTTACTAATCCCTATTTCTAGGAGCAGATGCTGATTGTCCTATTAATCAAAGCAAATCATTAGGCATTAATTACACTTAGTAACAGAATAATTGCTTGGTTTACCTAAACTGTGGTAGGAATGTTTTTTTTTTTTCTTTCTGAGCAGGATAAGCTTATTTAAATGATGTCACAAGCACACACACAAAGCACAATGAAAGTAGAGCAGAGTCTGGTTTGTTTTGCACATGCAGGAGGTGAGCTGCTCTTGGAAACAGCATCTGTGGGGCAAAGAAAAGACCAGTTCAGAGATGTTCTGGCACAAGGGATGATTGTTGAGATGTAAGAGAAAATAGTCAATAAATATTGTATCTTGATTGCTGAAAATTCTGGGAATTGGGGGTTTTTCTGCCTCCCCAGCTGAGGATTGGATGCTGGGTGATTCAGTCTTTCCATTAGAGCATGGGCAGGTGAGTGGCTCAAATACATCCCCAGTGTCAGCAAAATGCCTTCCCTGATCAAATAAAGGAAATACAGACGCAGGGGTATGGTCTGACAGTGATTATCATCTTTAGTGTGTTCTTTCATCAGAGTTTATTTGCTGGGGAGAGGGAGGCCCTTTCTGAGAGTCTGGGGCTGTGACAAAAGCTGATGTGACCAAACCACAGCACCCACAGCAGCTCCAGGTGCTCAGAAAGGGAAGAGCCCCAGCATGGGTGCACACCTTAAACGTCCAAGTGAGCAGTGTTGGCTCTTCCTGACAGCAGCTTTAGAAAGTCCATGTCCTCCCTGGAAAGAAGGACTGTGCTCCTGCTGAATAAAAATAAATAACAAAAAATAAATAAAATCCAAAATATTTTTCTCCACCAAAATTTAGAATTGCTTGCAGCAGATTTTCACTTAAAACTCCTGGAGCTAAAAGCTCAGCACAGCTTCACAGTATTTATTCCTCATAAATGTTCTATGATTGTGGCATTTCAGTGGTGTATGGGTCTGTTTTCAGTGGAATCCTGGGGTGAATTATGTTTGTGCATTATTAAGATCATAATTCAGCTTTATCAGAATCATGACTCCATGCTCAGAGGATAAGCCTTTATGTAAGAGGCACTCAGCTTGCTTCCGGGAAAAGATTTATTGTACCCTGTTCAATATGCAGCTCAAACAACCAAAATATGCACCATCACAACTGAAATTACATCAGATTAACCACCTTAGCTTTTTCTCCCACTTGTTCAGTCTAATAAAAATATTGGAGGAGCCTGCCCAGGGAAGCTGTGGAATCACCATCCCTGGAAGTGTTCAAAAATGTGTGGGACCTTGTAGCACATAAAAATAACAATTATGTTGACAAAGCCATTATTAATACATTAATTTTTACACCCTTTGAAAACAACTGATAGTGGGAGACTGTCCAGAGACAGCCCAGCTCTCCAGAGGTTACATAAAACAAATAAATTTAGAGATTTGCCATTGACCTAAATAAAATAAGACTGGCCCCAGAAATGGTGACATGGTTGTTAACTATAAGTTAATTTAATGGCACTAGCACACCAGGATGTCAATGCCCCATCCCTTGAAGTGTTCCAGGCCAAGCTGGATGGGGCTTCCAACAACCTGCTCTAGTGAAAGGTGTCCCTGCCCATGGCAGGGCTGTTGGAATTGTCTTAGATCTCCTTTAAGGTCCCTTCCAACCCAAGCCGTTCTGGGGTTCTGTTAGAGGCTTGAATCCATCAGTTTATTCAGACTCTGCACTGATTCCACACCTTTCTGCACCCACATGTGCCTCGATGTCGCAGACATTTCTCTACAGAAATCCTTTCCTTTGGATTTCTGCGTCTTCGAGAGGCCAGAGGCCCCCGAAGACAAGGTAAACAATTATTATCAGCTGCTGTGGAATGCAACAGAGACACCTTGATTAGTTCATTTCCTATGTTTATAATTAAGGGCCAATCACCAGTACAAGCTAAGAGACTGAGTCCCTAGACACAGCTTTGTTTGGGATTCTTTTCTATCTATTCTTAGCTTAGCTAGCAGCTCTGCAAACCTCTCTCTATGTTCTATTTAGTATAGTCATAATGTATTATATATCATATCTTAATAAATAAGCCTTCTAATCAAGATACAAAATTCACCGTCTCTCTATCACCAGCCGCGCCCACTCAAATCCCTGTAATACCTCGGGAAGCAGGAGCTGACAGCTGAAGTGGAGCAGGGACTGTGCTGCTTCCATGTGCACACACCTCTGCTTGCACATATTCAGTTTATGAAAACAAAGTTCTTGTGCTCATAAGGACACAAATAGCCAGATCTGCCAGATTAAAGAGCGTGTGAGTGGTGCTTGTACCGGGCTGTGAGTACCAGCAAGGGGAACAAAGCTGAAAAGCAACTTGTGCTTTGTCCTTGCCCTGCTTTCCCTGGCTCTGGAGTGCAACCAGACTCAGTTAACATTTGACTTCTTATTAAACAAACTCTTCATACAAAACAAATTTATCACATTATAAATATTGCCACTTATGGACAGCTGTCTCAACAAAATCACTTGTTGGAGTTCAGCAGGTACTTTTGGCTGTCACAAAGAGATGGGGAAAGAAGTGAGCTCTGAGTTCGGGGATTTTGCTCCATCCTTTACAAGAATCCCACCGCACTGACAGGGGCATCCTCCATTTGGTGTCCTTGCATTCCCAGGAGTGTATCCAAGACCAGGCCAGCCACAGGTGCTGTTCTGCAGCCTGCCAGCACTCAGCTGCAGCCCCTCATTCCCTGGAGCCTGCAGGGCTGGAGCAGTGCCTGGATTGAGTGCAGCCCACTTCACAAACCCGCCCGGGCCTGCCCAGGTCAGCCCTGCAGAACAACAGGGCACGTTGTCAGCCAGCACAAAGGAGAAGACACTTTATGCCTTGTCAGGCCAGGCCAGTGGCAGTGCTGAGTGCCAGGGCTGGCACTTTGCACAGCACAGGAGTTACATAAGTGGGAGCACAGAGAAACTCGGGCATTCCTGCACCAGGCTTTCCACATTTCCTTGCCCCTGACTATCTCAGCAATGGTTTTATTTGCTGAGCCTTTACTTCATCTCCTCCTCAGCTCACTGCCCATCTAAGCTGATGTAACCAGCCATTGAGGTCCTCACAATAAGCTGCAAAAGCAGGAGGAAGGCAGAGGTCCCTGCCTGGAAGGATTTGGGCACGGCCTCAGAGCGGAGCTGCTGGAGCCAGTGCACAGCAGGGAGGAGACACTGAGGAGATCAAGAATTTGGGTCAAAGAACAGTGACTCAGCTGGAATTGACAGGACCCATTTGGGGATCTATTTTCCCAGCCAGTGTTCCTTCTTCACGCTTCATGATCCTGTTCTCTTTCTCATATCCCGCTTCCTTGCTTATTTTGTGTTTTCCTGCTTGTCCTCCCCTGCTTGACACTCTGTCTCAATGCCCCTGCCTTCACTTCGTGTCTGTCATTCTGCTCCAGATCTTGCAACACATGCAGGAACTAGGTCTGCATCCAAGTGTTTGGATCCAAATGATACTCCCAGCATCTTCAGAGCACACCAGCAGTGAGGCTGGAAGTGGCATTAATAAGTTTGGTGACACACACCTACTTCCCCAAAATGTATTTTTTCTCCCAGAGGATGGAAAAAAAAAATGAAATTGGTGGCCTAAAAGAGTGGTCCAAGTCTGCCTTCCTGCAGGTCCACCCTGGCTTCAGTCCCATTGTTTTGGCAGAGCAAGTGACAGCAGCACATGACCCCATGTTTTTCACAGTATCCTGTGCACATCTGTGGCACTGCATATAATGTAATACAAACAGAATTACCAGGGATTAAGGTTTTGTTTCTGCTCCTACTAATAAATGCCAAAATCCCTATTGACTTTGCTGAACTGGAATCAGGCCTGAAGTGACCCACCAGTGACATTTGCAGGGATCTTCCCCAACGCTGAGGCACCTTTGCTCCGATGCTCTGGCCATATGGGCGCCCTCCTTTCCACCTCCCTCAGCAGCTGCCAGAGGCTGCAGGGCTGACTGGAGTGATGACAATAAAAATGGCCCCAACAGAGCCAGTGTTTATGATAGGAAAAGCAAGGCTGGTTTCCCAGGCTGTCTGGAGTCCCTCATGCTCTGACTGACCCTGCCCTGCACAGGAGCTGTTGCTGCAGCCCCTGATAAAAGGAAATATGCCAAGGGCTGGGGATGTGCACCTGAGCCACAGATCCACCTTCCCTGCTTGAATCCACCTCTGAAAGCACTGAAACATGCAGACACTGATCAATCCTGCCTAAAATCTTATCACAATCTTGGAGCAAGCAGGAGGAAATGTGTTACATCTCAGGCACTAATTGTCAGTCTGTCTCTTTTTCTCCTACAACTTTTTCCTCCTTGCCATTTGCCTCTCTCTCCCTCATCAGATTTGTTCTTTCATCATCTTCCTAGACTGACAAGCACTTGAAAGGACACTCAACACTTTGAAAGCTGCTGTTTTTCAGATTTTATAAATTTCTCCCAGCTTAAGTTCCTGGTGACAACTCTGCTCAGAGCACGGCTCGTCAGGAACATTGATCTGGTGGAAATGGCCTGGGTGGAATTTGGTGCACAGTGCCTTCCTGAAATATCCTAACAAAACCTGGCCAGTGAGAGGAATTCCATTTTATTTCCAACTAGCACCATTTCCAAAGGCTTAGAATTTAGTTTAAGACTTTCTCCCTTCTGCAAATGCTATGAAATTAGTGGGAATTGTTTATTCTTTACTATTTTAGTTGATACTTTCTTTTTAATGGATTCTACACAGCTCAGACTGGTATTGCAAGGCACTGGTCACATTTGACTTCCAGTCAAGTTGCTTAGAACTTTTGGTTCTAAGAACTTCAGCATTTTATCATCCAGCCCTTCATTGTCTGCCAGTCTTTTTAAACTGTAAAATGTTTAAGGCCTGGACTCTTTCATTGTGTGTAACACAATGAGGCCCTAAACGAAGCTGTGCCCTGTGGGCACTCTAAAATAAATGATAATTGCTGCATGGCTCCCCCAGCTATAACTGCACAGTAATTCAGACACATCCCTACTTCCACTGATGGGGAATGGGAAGAATTGATCACAAAACAATCTGTCAATCATAACAGCAGTGATGTTTTTCCAATTAGGAGTATGCACACAAAATTTACCCAGTGATTCACCTGCAGTGATTAAAAAAGTCAGCTGATTATTTTATTCAGGAGTAGCCGATTGCATAAAGCTAAGTTTTACTTAGTTTTTTTTTTATTTTTAGTTTGTTTATTACATGACTCCTGAAATCTCAGCCACATTTATCAATATGATCCAGCAGTGACTATAGTTTTCTCTTGCCCAGACCTCAGCCACACTGATTATATTTTACAACTGCACAGGTCTACATTCCAAATAAGCACAAGACAGTTAGTTGTATACCTTGATACTTATTTATCATTTTGTCATGTGAGTGAATTTTAGCTATTCTATTATTAGCTATTATTAGCTATTTTAGACTGCAATAATTAAAATTTTCTGTTCTCCCTCCCTATTTTTTTTTTCAATATAGAATTATAGAATAATGGAATGGAATGAATTGGCTTGGAAGGAATCTTGAAGACCATCTAATTCCAACCCCCTGCCATGGGCAGGAACACCTTCCACTATCCCAGGTAAGTCCCATCCCTCCTGGCCTTGAACAACTCTAGGGATGATGCTCCACAGCTGCTTCAGGCAAATTGTTCCAGTGCCTCACTAGGCACAGAGTAAAGAATTTCTTCCTAATATCTAATCAAAATCTACCCTCCTTCAGCTTAGGGCCCCTCCTCCTTGTCCCACCACTATGTGCCCTTGCACTATGCTGGTACATTGATTAAATTGTATTCATATTACAACCCTCGGTAACAGAACTGTCTATATAAGGAGCAGTGCTTCAGCTGGGGATATTTCATGTATAGTTAAATGTTACCTGGGTGGATCTTTAGGTTATAAAGCTGCATTGGTGACAGAGTCATGTCACTGTCATATTTTCTGAAAAGTCCCTTCACCAGGATTTCTTCTCCTGGCAAGTTGAGAAGCCTTGGAGAAAAATGCAAATAACAATTATCTGATTGCTTCTCCTGTGTTTGCTGCTTTGGAATGTGGTCTGGACATTGTTTACCAGCTCATCAATGTTTGATTGGTTTCATGTGAATTGTTTTTACTTAATGACCAATCACCATCAGCTATGTCAGACTGAGGAGTCAGTCACGAGTTTTTATTATTCATTCTTGTAAAACCTTCTGTCTGTATCCTTCTCTTTCTTTAGTATAGTTTTAGTATAACATTCATAATATGATATAATATAATATAATATAATATAATATAATATAATATAATATAATATAATATAATATAATATAATATAATATAATATAATATAATATAATATAATATAACATAACATAACATAACATAACATAACATAACATAACAACATAACATAACATAACATAACATAACATAACATAATATTGTAACATATCATATCAGCCTTCTGAGAACATGGAGTCAGATTCTCATCTCTCACCTTGTCCTGGAGACCCTCACAAACTCAACAGAGTCACTGTACTGTGACATGTGGCAAAAAACAAGTAATAGAAGCCCAAAAAACAAGTAATAGAAGCCCACACCTGTTTTAATAACAGCTTCCACTCAGGAACTTGTAGAGATCTAAATATTTCCATAACACTACAATATTTTAATAGATATGCTCAGTGTAGAACTTTTATCTTCCCTGCCTAAAAACCAAAACAATAAAAAAGAAAACAAACTAAAAACCACCTATCAAACTCAAACAACATCTTATCTGAGGTTGTTCTGCACAACTTAACTACTACCAAAATTTTTACCAAGTCTGGATATAAGTAGATGGCAAATAATCCCATGGAATTAGCCTTGTAAAAGTGGAGACATGCATTTGCTGCTCCTAACTTCATTTTGTAATTTACAAAGGCAATATGTAAGCACTGACCGTCAACTGTCAGCCTTGATCTGATGATGATAACAGATAACTTCACTGTTTCTGAAGCTCTGGAAGAAATCCCTAACCCAGCAGCACTCCCTTGTCAAAAGCATCACTGTAACTGACAGAGTAATCCACAAAAGACAGAAAACAGAAATCTGAATCATTATTTTACTCTATGCCAATACTTGCAAATGATAAAAGCACTCTGCCCAGCCTTTGACAATCTACTTTATTCCAGTAATGTCAGCTCAGATAAAACTCAACAGAGGAATCTGAAACATATACAGCATCCACTGGAGCATCCTTCTTTTTTTTCCCCTTCCTTTTTGTGTTGTAAAGTGTTCTCTGATAAAATATTGACACTGCAATATGTGAGCTAGCTGTGATAAACATTCAGGGCAGCTTATGCTGCTGCCAGCTCTGCAGGGCTGGAAACAAGGCACTCACACACCAAAAAAAATTTGTGCTTCAACACTCTGACCCTCTGCTTCTGCTCTGCATCACAGAGACTCCCAAGGTGGTTCCAAGGAAATTCTGGCAACACAGAAATTTTTCTGCTTTAGAACAATCTAACCCCAAACTCTTGTTATGGTCATGAGGATTATAGATCCTCAGTGACTGTGATAATGTGGCAAAACTCACCTAAGGACCATATATAATATATTAAATATTCCAAGAGTCATATTGATAAGCAACAAGAATATCTCAGCACTATTTAAAAGAAAGAGATGGAGAATTCATCTCTTCTGTCCATCCAAATGTTGGCTCTTTTTACAATTCTTCAAAAACTTGTCACTACAATTGGTAATTTTGACATCACTCTGTCTACAAGTGACAGAATAAAAAAAATCTACCCAAACATTGATCCCCCTGTTTAAGTGATCAGAAAGTTTCTCCTGAGCTAGAAATTTATTAAGGATCTACTTTTAAGAAAGCTGGGAAGAGCACAACCTAAGATGAAGTGGAGTTTACATGAACTCATGACCTACTTCACAGAACCAGCTTTTTAGTGCTCTGGGTTCAAAAGCACCCCTGAAGTTCAGTGGTGATTTCCATGTAATCTGTGATTTGTATCTTTTTATTTTATCAGAACCCTACTGCTCTTTACTTTCTGATGATGAGTCACAAGTGTTGGGTCAAGAAGAAAACTTTTAAAAAGTCAAAGAACCATGGATCTGCATCACTGTCCTTCAGCAAAACAGCAGCAGTGGAACGCTGGGCCTGCACAGAGCAGAGGTGCTCAGGCCTTGGTTTAACACCTCCTCACTAAAGATCACACTGGTAACAACCTGCAGAGCCTTTTGTAACTGTGAGGGAGAAAATAAACAAGCAGTGCCTATGATAACTCTTTCAATGTATGCAGAGTGAGATACACAAGTGGTGGCGTTCATTCCCAAGGAAAAAATCACCTTCAAGAATGCATTGTGCCCAGGGATTTTTGAAGTCCCTGTAGCACAATTTGAAATTGTACTGTACAGCTTGGGTAATGGCTAGAGTGCTTCAGAGGTTGGCACTTCCCTGAAATGCAACGGAAACAGCACTTCCAGGGGTTTTGTAATTGTTAAGAAACATTTTTAACCACTTTTTACCCATAACTTCTGTACAGGAGCTGTGGCAGCGAGCAACAGCACTGACCACAGCATGAGGAATTCTGTGGAAACAGTTAAAACTTGCCACACATGTGCCTCAAGAAAAAGAAGAGAGCAGCAAGAGACCACACTTAGCTCAAGGCAGTCCTGCTCTGGCAGAAGGGAGCAGATGAGAACTGCAGGCTCAAAACTGAGTTTCAGTCTGGACTGTCAGCTTCCAAGCTTCCCACCAGTCAGAGCAGCTGGTTCCCCACTAGCAAGAACTTTTTGTAACTTGATCTTCTACTTCTTTCCCTTCCCCAAGCCAAGCCTCAAAGGTTTATGGATCAAGTCCTGTGCTGTATGAAATAATTTTATGGATGCTTTATGGACTATGGTATGATACAGAAAATGAAGTCCATGTTATTAAAGTTTTTGACACACTTGACTCCATATTTCTCCTATGGAGTCATAACAGTCAAAGTATTTTCCTTTTGTGTATGTCTAAACATTCTATTAGCATGGCATCAGCATTTTTTGATATTTCTTTCATACCCTTGCTTAATTTGAATGAATCCAAGTAGAAGCTATGTATTACTGCTGAATTCAAGTGATTCCTGAAAAGAAAAAATTCTGGGATGTAGCAAGGTGGGGGCAAAGATTTACCTTTCCAAAGGTAACGTGTTGCAAGTGCTAAAAAGAGCATCATCTTCACATCAAATCAAGCAAGGTACAGGATCAAAGAAACAACGTGCCAAGAGGCAATTTCTCAGCAAGATGTTAGCATCAGAACACAAAGTGAAGTGTCTGGAAGCAGAACTGCTGAGCTGCAAACAACCTGGGTGTGAGTCAGAGAATATTAGGACAGTGCCTGTCCACCAGGAATACAGACTTGATTGCATGTGACTTGTGTCAACTCTGGAGACATCAAGAGCAGAACATAAAAGCAAGGCAACAGAGATATTTCTAAATGAGCCATTCAGCCTCTAAGGCAACGAATCTGGCAACAACTCAAGTCTCAGGAGGAGAAAAGTCAGCATTCCAGGTTTGTGTTCCACCGTTACATCCTTCATTCATTTTTCTCAGGCAAAAGGTCACTGAAACATCATGTTTTAAATCCTTAAAAGACATAATCAATGTCCTTTCAAACTAGCCCATAACTTTGAAACCAGAATCCAATTGCCTGTTCAGGCTCATTAGTGTCTTTGGATCCTAATGACCCACTCAGTTGCAGTAAATGAAAAACTAATCCTTGTTTTATGCCATTGGCCCAAAAGGATTAGCCAACTCTTGCTACCCCTGCAATCAGCCTTGCACTGGGGGGATTATGACCATCTAATACTGTAAGTCTACACATTCCAATCTGTTACAATATGTAGCACTTAAAGCTTATTTCCTTGAAATACTTAAACGAATTAATGCTGTAGTGTAAGATTGTTTTCTTAGGATGCAGTGAATCACCTGCCCCTGCCCCCAAAGCCTGCATTTACACACAAACATGCAGAGATGTCCTGTTACTCCCAACACAAAGGTTTTATTATGTTCATGGTCTTGAAATGAAAAAATTCAAACTATTTTTTTCTTTGCATAGAGCCCAGACTGGGGATGAAAGGATGGAGAGGATTTCTATGGGGTTCAGTGCTGTAGTTTAAGAGGTAGTTAGAAGTAAAGCCACTATTCTATACAACATTCTCTGATCTACTCTTTGGGTTGTAATTCCAGGCTTTTACCACTTGTACCACTACAGTTTTTCCAACTCAGAATTCTGGTTTCTCTTGTTAATCAGTGAGCAATTAGATGACCCTACATTATCATGACATGAAGTTTTTGTTTTCCTCAAAGTATTCACACACTGCCATTGACAATTCAGTGTGGTTGAGAGACAATTTTAACACTCTCAGTTGCCCTATTCATCCAGTTTTTGTGATATAAAATATAAATAACTTTTGTGGTTTTTTTCACCTTAAGTATTATACATAAAAGCACAACAAAATTTGTCCTGCAGAGTGTTATGCTGGGTATATGCACTTTAGATTGATATTCTTGGACTGAAGTTACAGAAAATTCATAAATTGCTCTGAACATGAAACTTGATTTTTGAGTGAGAACAGCTCGCTGAATGCCTTATTTCCTATTAAAAGTGGTGTCTGAAGACATAAAACACCAGTACATGAAAATAAATATTATATTCCACAACCCCTGGAAGTCATTACAATAGTCTTTACCTCATAGTTTCTAAATCAATTTTTTTGTGTCAAACTTACACAGTAGCTGCTTATTTATCAGGCAAATATCCCTAACGGTTTATAATCATGCTTTACATTTACATATCAGTAAAATAGTAGATGGTGCTCCAGATGTTTTGTTACTTTAGAAATTAAAATCATTTTTTACTGGAAGACCACTTTGCAGGACAAGGCAGATGTGTAGAAATGCTCTCTATGTTATTTCTGATCAGAAAAATGGCATTTCCCCATAGCTGTTGTTTCTGTGGGAAAAAGAAAACCAAGGCATCCATGTCTTCCTCACCAATGCAGCAGAGCAGACTGTAAATTTCATTAGTAAACTTCTTCAGAGTTTTTTACTCTACAGATTCAAAGGTTTATTTATTCAGGTATCATTGTATTTCCTACAAGGTTGGTGACACAAAATATTTATTATCATATTTATTTAACCTAATGGAGTGTGGCACATTAGCTTTTACAAGCAGTATTTTAAGTGAAGTGGTTTTCTGTCAAAAACATCATTAAAACCTAAGTGGAACAGCAAAGATACCAGGGCTCTAAATAAACATTTACCTTCTGGTTAGGATACACTTATGAGATTCAAAGTCCAAATCCTGCCCTGCTTATTCAAGAGGAGTTTTTGCTGTTAGTACCTTTGGGCTTGGCTGTGAGCCTGAGCTCTGTTTTACTCCATGCAATCCAAGGAGGGAACAAAAAGGCACCCCACCTGCAAGGACTGCCAGCACCATGCACAGTGTCACCCTGTTGTCACTTTGCTGACAGCTGCACAGCTTTGAAGGGATTACAGCTCCCAGCTGCTGCTGCTTCTGCAGCTTCCTGGGCTCCAGCTCAGCTGCTCACCTGTGGGATACCTGCAGTACCTGGTGGTTGCCCTCCAGCAGCCCCTGCTACACTGACAGGGGGATCTCTCTCCACTCAGCTTTCAGGCTAGAAATGGGTGTAAAATGTAATGGCTGGGTGTGTAAAGGGCAACCCAAAATGACACTGGGCAGTGAGAGGTGTGCCAGTGTCAGCAACCCATCAACACAACTGCTATTGATTTATAGGCATAACCAGGGATCATTTCCAGGCGGAATTTGTGAAAAAATGCCAGTGTGAAAGCAGCTCAGGCCTCAGAAAAGTATCCCAAATGCTGAGAGGTTGCCTCTTCTGAAGCAGCTTTCTCTGCTTTGCTATTAATCAGCCTATCCAATTTGTGTCAGACCTAGGACTGTGGTTTCTCCCACTTCAACTGCAGCCTTGACTTCTACCCTGTAACATCTTAGGCATGGATAACAGAATTCATCAGGAAAGGTCTTTGGTTATGGAATAACTGAGCAAACAACATCAAACTTTTGTGTTTCTAAATAATCTCAGAATATTTATCAGCAGTGTAAAATAAAAGGTAGAGAATCAAACTTTCCTCTACCTTGGGTTTTTCAGATTGACAGGTATGCAGGAGATTAGAAAAACTGTCTCACTTCTTAGTAGGTAGACCTCAGTAGGATTTCACTAAAACTTCCTGATTCACTTCCAGTTTAAAAAAATCAAATTTTCACAAATCTCTAGGCCTAAAATTTAGGAGATTGGCATAAAAGAAACAGTGGCATAGATAATCAAGCTTTTGGTCATTAAGGGGTTTTCAGGGCAGCAGAGGGGAAGGGACTCTGCTCCCCTTGGGGTTTTGTAAGAGGAAAAAGGAAAAGGAAAAGGAAAAGGAAAAGGAAAAGGAAAAGGAAAAGGAAAAGGAAAAGGAAAAGGAAAAGGAAAAGGAGAGGGGAAAGGGAATGAAATGTTAAATATTACAATTGCATCATTGTTCCACTTCAGATATTAAGAAATGCCTACAAAACTTTAACATAACATTAATAAAAATGTTTATTTCAAATATTTTATGAATCAGATGTTATACACAGAATACTCAAGAACATTGTCTTTAATTCAAATTCAGCTTTAACTGCTACAACAGTCATTCTTAATAACACAAGTAATTATATAAGAAAACACAAGCTTATATCAGAAGCTGGATGTTCTCACAGTATTGACTTAACACACTACCCTAAAATGATATTTGTGTTTGTGAGTGCCAATTTAGCAAGAGCATATAATAACAGTTTATGAACAAACACATGTCAAAGATAAGTAAGAAAATCTCAGAATGTGTGGTTGATGAACTCACTTTGCAGCAATTGCAATTATGTATTCTTACAAGAAATGGAAGGAGAAGAAATGCTTTGTACTTTAACTCAAGAAACTGGAAACATTTGTCAAGGCTAAGTAGGAAAATAATTTAAAGGAAGTCAAAGGTATTCAAAAGAATGTAAATGGCTTTGTATTTTGTGTGGAAGAATGAAAACCTTTCATAGAAGGAGACTGTGGTGATCTCTGATCCTGTCCAAATGCAAATGGAAAACTAACATCATCTTTTCCATCTCCAAATGCATGAGAAGTTGATTCCGAGGGGGAGGGAAAGGCAAATGCATCCTCATTTTCTGGTTTCCCAAAGAAGCTTCCTATATGGAATACAGATAATATTTGTTATTAGATTAAATCTGAGTGAATACTGCATTCAGCACATGCTTCTTTATTAACATATTGTGCCAAATATCCCACTGAGAATCACCCTACAGTTGTGTGTTTAGTGCTCCTCCAGAGATGATATTTCCAGGGAGTTGTTATTAGAATTGACATGGGACAAAGTGTGGAGCACTTGAAGGGTTTAGAACAACAGAACACTTCTGCATGATACATTTTGCAACAGAAGTGTTTGTAAATAGAATCTGCAAAAGTGTTTATTTAGAGAAAAATGTGATGACTCATTGAAATACTTGGACTTTGTCCTCTCCCTTGCAAATCCTCTCATTTTGCTTCAAACACACCTAACACTACCCCTACTGCTTTCTTTCTTTCTCATACCTTTTCTTTTCCATGATCCATCAGATGTTTAGAGCCCAACATGCAAGGGAAGATTTAAGCTAAAGGTTTAGTTAAAACACAAATAAACCACTGAGCTACATTATCACAGCTGAACATCCTTTCAGACAACCAAAGCTCTGTTAAGCTGGATCATGAGCCTGTCAGTCATGGGAGCACAAGCAGAAAAGAGCTGATATACACAAGTACATCTGAGTTTCAGACTTACCAATATCTTCATGTGAGGACAGAGAGTTCAGGTTTCCCACAGGATAATTTTCCTCTGTCTGAAATGTAAACAGATTTTTTATTTAACAAATGAGAAAAGCAAAAGTAAACTTTAATGCTGATATGTATTTGCTTTTTTGTGAGAAA
Source organism: Melospiza melodia melodia (assembly GCF_035770615.1). NCBI lineage: Eukaryota > Metazoa > Chordata > Aves > Passeriformes > Passerellidae > Melospiza > Melospiza melodia. Next base: position 5,784,284 of record NC_086199.1, read on the forward strand.
AACACTGTCTCAGTGAATGTTAGCAGCTTTACAAAATCTGGATTTAAAGGTATTTATTAGTCCCTAAAGTTGCAAGGCGAGTTCTTTGATCAAATGGGTTTTATGATATTTACATACAGCTGCAAACACTCTTCCTCCATTCTTATGGAAAAAAAACAGACTGATAACAGTCCCAAAGCTGACCTGACTTAATGCTGATTTTTAAACCAAAACTATTCAAATTGTGACATTTTATAAAATCTGCAAGCAACAACACAAATACTTCCTGCTGAATAGAGCCTCATATTGCCAGAAAGAGTAGCAGGATAACCACTTGTCACTCTTAAAATGAGTTCTTAGATTTAAAATAGATGCTGAAATTCTTCAAAACTCCCATCTAACTTTAAAGAACCCCAGATCTGCTACAGACTGGTAAATTCTTGGTTTCTGCTGCTAAGCAGGCACAACATATTGTGGGTTCTGAGAGCACTGGGTGATTTTAAACACACCTCATTCCTAAACAATTCAGGAACCACACACCAGTGTGCTCTCTCCTACACACAGGCCATGCTAAGCCCTGTCCTATGCATCTATCCTGGATCCCCAGTTATCTACCTAAGAGCCCAGGAGAGGAAAAATTACTCTGCAGCACTGCAAAGAAAATGGAAGACCTTGATTCCATTCCCTGCTCCATTTAATTGCCTGCCTAGCTCCTCCATTTGAGTATGGCTAATCCATTTTTGCTGTTCAGTAACCCTAATAGACTCTCCTTTCTTCCCTTCTCACTGTTCTTCACTTCAAGACAAAACCACACAGGAGAAGCATGTGAGTTGTGAATTCTGCTAGAGGACTTGAATTTTGCACTGTAACACTCAACCAGAAGCCTTTTGGTGAATTGAGTCACTGTAGATTTGTACATGATCCATGTGAGAGAGATTCATAACCTAGACATTAAAAAAATGTTTGCTGCAAAGATAACGACTCTGAAAAATCTCATTCAGTGTCAATGCTGTTTTGTTCACCATATTTGCTTTATGGAAATGTAATGTTCACAATTAATCATTTTTTTACCTCATCAGATGAATTTTGTGCTCCAAACAGAGAAGAATCAAATAAATTAAAGCCAGGTGACTTCTGGGTGAAGTTCATGTGAGAAAAGAAAGCAGGAGATTTTGATGTTCCTTCTTCACAACCTAAATTTTGAATGCTGTAAATACAGAAATGTAGAAACTATATTAATAGCTTTTTAAGTGGTGTAGATGGCTTTTTCCCTTCTATTTTTTCCTTTTCTTCTTTTTTCACTGTTTTACATCCCCATAGCTTTCATCAATAATTGTTTTTTGCATTACAGAACAGATAACACAATTATTTAAAGTAATGGGAGGTGATGTTCTTACAAACTCCCTGCCCTCTTAACAAAAAAAAAAAAAAAAAACTAAAAGCCTATTAAAGATTGAAATCAGAGTGACAAATATTACTGCAGGAAAAGACAATGTGTATAATATATTTTTAAGCAAAGTACTGATCTTTCAAAACAGCTTCAACTGGAAATGAAACTGTAGGAAGAAAACTTAATAAATATCAAGCATAACTCAGGAAAAAATTCTAAATATTTTTAGAAGAGCTTTCTAGAAAATTATTTCATTACTATCTTTCAAAAACACTAAAAATGTTTATACAATAAGTGTGAGAACAAATTTTGCTTATAATCAAAATAAAAGCTGAAATCATACGAGTCAAATAGAGGTGCTTTTGAGAAGTGTGGGTTTTTCCCCTTTAAGTCAGGTGTTTTAGGTGCTCTTAAGAAAGGTTCTGCACTTTCTTCTTCTATGGCAGGATTATCTTCATTTGGCTTAAAACCTGTGTGCACATCCTGTTAAAAAGAAACAAACAATGATGTTTATACCATACAACATTTCCCAAAATACCATTAGTCCTTTTAACTGTAAATATGTTCTCAGTGGAGCCAGCACTGAGCCTGTTTATTTATAGTTCTGTGCAAGAAATGAATTTTAAATGCAGACTTTTTTCAAAACATTTCACCAGCTCACATTGGTGAAAATGTTATGCACCAATTGACACTTTACCAGTTTCTTGCCAACTGAATCAAGTATGTCAAAATACTTAGACTATTCTAAATAAACTTCTTACTCATGACACAAGAAAGGTTTTTCTTACTTGAGGTACATACAAACAGTCCATGTGCTCATCTGCTTCTTCATCAACATGTTTGGCCTCCTGGCTCGCTGCACAAAAAAGACAGCACTGCCTGTATTATAACAGCATTTTAACCAGACACATATAAATGACATTGTGGGAAAGAATTCTTGAGAAAAGTTCACTAGCTTGGCATTGCTATTGGTAAGGAAGTGTTCTGACTGTGGTTTTCTCAACAACCCATTTTGTGGCTCTGTCCATAACAATTACCTCTTGTTCTGCCACTCGTTGCTGTCAAAGCATTACTCAGGCTGCTGCTTGTGGTTTGGTGTGTTCTTCAAACCTGCCCATTGTTCCTGAGAGTGCTGTGTTTGTCTACTCCAGCTATTACCCTCTGAGAGGGCTAATAGTCAATAGAAACAGGTGGGAACAATAGAAAAAGCACATCCCAGTGACAGTGATGAAGTGTAGTTTAAAGAACTGGGCAAGAGTCAGGAGGAGAAATGAGAAGAAACATTATCAGACTTGCTGCTGTCAGAGTTTCTGCTCTAAATTTCAGACTGTGCAATGTCTCAGGCACTGTGGGTTAAGGTCCTATATTCTCTTTGTAAAAAAAATCTAGGCTATAATCTTTTACATGCATCTTAATTAGAAGTTCAATTAGAAAAACAAATATTTAAACTGAAGTTCAGTTCCTCGTGATTTCGAAAACTACAGGTGTATTTGTAACTACCCTGGCTTTTTCCTGCAAGCATTCTGCATGTCTTTCTCCAGTTAATTTTCATCTTTAATAATCTTGATCTGATTCTTCAAGATACCTAAATTACTGGGTTTATTATATTTCACTTTGCATTTTCTTGTGCCTTCTGGCTAGACATTAAGACTGGATTTCATTTTACCCAAGTAATTTGAGATTCAGGTATGAATTTACAAGAGATGTTGGACAGATCCTTTCCCTCACAATGGTCAGTGCAGACTAAATCCCACATTACTGAGCAGTTAAGTCTCCATTTAAATCAGGACTCTGCCTGTCTGCTATACTCAAATTTTGAGCTAAACAATCAAGGTGGAAAAGAAATGCAAATGGTGGCCCTCTCAATTCCAGAGTTAAAATTTGGTGCCTAGAATTTCCTAGTTTATAACTATATGATCCAACCTTATAAAAAAAATTACAGTAATACTTTACCCATTCTTGCATTTCCACTCTCAAACTGTTGATAGGAAGTCAACTGCTTTGGAAGATCTGACAGTCTAAAAGACAAAGTTTAATATTTGCCAAAATGTGAATTATTTCCATAAACCCCAGCCTCAGGAATGAAAGCTATTTTGTTAAAGAAAATTTACCTGAATTTCACCTGGTTTTTTATGCTTACTGTTGATGGAACTTGGGCAATTTCTGGGCGATTACTCCCTGCAGTCTCAATAACCATTGTCTAAAAAACAGAAAAAACTCACATGAGGCAGCAAGTGAAATTTGCATTTCAACAGTATCACTCTGATTTCTCCTTAAGCTGTGGAAATCCCTTCTTTTAACCAGAAATTAAGGATCAGACAACATTAAAACTTTTTCTTTGTTTTACCTACATTTTGACAGCATGATACCTTACATTCTGTAATTTTCTAATATTTAGTCACAGCTCTGCTAACTAGATGTGATTAATTAACTTTTCACTGTAACACCAATAGTGCTGTGCCATTTACAAACTTCCTGCAGGTTGGCTGCTGCTGCAGCCTGGTTGCTTGTGCTTGAGAACACAGAAAGGGCTGGGGCCAAAAAATCACTCGGATTCCTCCTTATACTGTGAAAATCCCTTCTTTTAACCAGAAACTAAGGATCAGACAATGTAAAAACTTTTTCTTTGTTTTACCTGCAGTTTGACAACATGATGCCCTGTATTCTGTAAATTTTTAATACTTAGTCACAGCACTGATGTGATTAATTAAGTTTTTACTGTAACACCAATAGTGCTGTGCCATTTACAAACTTCCAGCAGGTTTGCTGCTGCTGCAGCCTGGTTGTTCGTGCTTGAGAACACAGAAAGAGCTGGGGCCAGAAATCCCTCTGATTTCTCAGAAATCACTCTGATTTCTCCTGAGACTGTGGAAATCCCTTCTTTTAAACAGAAAGGGCTGGGGCCAGGCCTGGCTCTGCCTCTGGAGGCCAACTGAGCATCCACATCAGTCTCAGCTAGCACAGGTCTCATGCGGAGATTGAAAAACTGCAGAAAATATGGAAACACTCCCAACCTCACAGACTTTCATCAGAGCAGAAGCCATCACTCTTCTCTGTAGCATGTATTTGTGCCTTCAGGGCAGGGTGAGGAATCTATGCCTCAGCATCAAATAACACATTATTTTACAGGGAGTGTCTAGTTCTCGTTTCTTTTTAATTATCAAAATGTATCAAACTGATTTCTATTCAGGGTAGGGTACAAAAGAGCTGATTCTGCAGAATCTGCCTGCCATTGAACTCCTGTAGTGTACAGCACACCTTTGCTGAAGCATAGCAACCTTCTTTCTTCCAATCTTTTTATTTTTCCTCAGGCTCCATCTTCTTTTCCTTGTTGCCATCACCCTTTCTTAAAGTTCTCTTAACCTTGACTTACTGCTTCCTACAATTGTCTAAGTGCAATTCTAGGTCCCAGACTCCCAGCCTCATCTCTAGATTACCCTGGCAACAGCCCTGCCATCATCCTCATCATCTCCAACTCCCTAAGCCAGTCACAAATCAGAATTGCTTGAAATTTCTTCTGGTCTTGCCCCACTCAGTCCTGTCACTGTCCTTCATCTTGTTTTGTGTTGTGAAGGCTTTGTCTTCTACACAGACTTCATTCTAAACCATTTAGTGATTCCTCACCTCATTCTTCAGTTCCCTTGAAATTCTTAAGAAAATCACAGCTGATTATGCTAACTTTTTTTAACTGATTTTTTGTTGTTCATTAAATTTTGTTGTTCATCAAACTGGTGTTCAATTCACTCCACCATTTCAAAAATGTCATAGTAACTACAGTCTTACAGGTGAGAGATAGAAAATGGAGTTGTGGGCTCTTGCAGTGCACCAAGGAGTGTTGTTCATGGTTTTATCCCTCTCAGCCCAGATTTCTGTTTCTGGTCAAACCTCAGAATGGAGTTGTTAGCTGTGGGCTGTCCTGTACACTCAGTCCTTTATGAAACCCTTCATTATGGGGTGGATGGCTCATGATTTACCATTAACAGAAGGGTTTGATCCTCCTTTAGAGTTCCAAATATTTGTTACATACAGAATCTACAGAGATGATTTTAAATTATAAAAACTGTGATACAAAATGAGTTGCTAAGATGATCCACTTCGATTTTGGCATTAGAATGCACTTTTTAAGAACAGAGATATTTTCAGAATGCAAAGGCACCAAAGAAAGATTTTTACTGTGATTACCAAGAAATTGCAGATTACCATGATTAGCAATTTACAGTGCTAACAGGTTTTGTGTAAGATATAATACCATGAGGTATATTTGAAGTGTTTTAAATTTAAACAAACACATAAAACAGATTATATAACTTCATATTTTTACCAGTGGGAGAGCAACACACCTGTGATAAATTTTTTGCAAGGTTAGAGGAACTGCTGGTGGCCACTGAAAGTTCCACTGATTTCTCTTTTTCTTCTTTCCCTAAATTTACAAATATTACATAATATTGTCAGTAAGATTAAGTATCTAAAGTATGGCATTGTCAAACTTGGGAACAAACCTTATAAATTTTCCTTTTAATAGAGAGCAAAAAGAAACTTTATCACAAAGTATGAAAGTATGAAACAAATAACAGCTGTTTAATATTTACTGTACTAATGCAAACAGTGCTAAAGGTATTTTAGATTTGAGATTAAATTCTTTTCAGATGTTTCTGACACCACACATTGGGTGTATCTGTCATGTTACTTTACTCATTGCACAGATAAGGGAAAAATCAGACACACAAGATTCACAGAACATTAAAAAAGGTAAGCACCCAATCTTCATTGAAAGCCTGGCTTCAAATATAAGTAGTTGAGCAGCTCACTAGATTTGTTTTCATCACTTACCCATTCTTTTGCACAAAAATAACCCAAAATGCTCACTGAAGTCATTAAACACACTGCACCTGTTTCTGGTCTTTGCTTTGAGAATCGAAAACTCTGTACAGACTGGACAAATTTCTGAGGAATGCATGGGACATGCAATGTTTTAAAGAGCTGGTGTTTCCCCTTTGGCAAAGATGGGCATTCACGCTCTTCAAACACCCTAAACAAATTTAAAAAGAAAAATGACTCATTGCAAAAGAAAAGAAATCATAAAATATAGCTGCTTCAAATAAGTGGAATTCTCAAGGGCATTGGATGTTGTCAAGGAAGTTCTACCACTTTCAGCATCAGTAGTTGACAAAAATGAGGTTTTCTTTAAATAATATAAGGGAGAGAGAATATCTCTGGAAAAGAAGCCATGAAGAGTAATAAGCCAATCAAAGGAACATAGTTGGCTTAAATTTTGTCAGTATCAAAGAAAAGAATAAATATTGTGGAGTTTTACACTTTAATCAAAGTGCCTAATTATTATAGTTCTGAAATCACATTTTCACATTTAAAACCACTTTTTCTCTCTCTGAGATTGTCTGAAATACTCACACTACACATACACAAAAGGGAAAACTGCAGCAAGTGTTTTCACTTGTGGGGTAATTATCTGTGTAGGGTAAAGAGCCCTTTACAGTGCAGAAAGACAAAGGTTAGCAGAACAATGAAGAGCAAAGTGGCTGTTTGGCACAGGAACATTTACTATTTCTTAGAATAATGAGTTCTATTTTATTTTCTCTCTGGCATTCCTGCTTAGTGCCTCTGCGCTTCTAGCTACAACATCTGGTTTGTAGTTGACTGAACAATGCTGTTCAGAACAAATGAAGAACTGAGTCAGTCTTTTTGTTCTTCTTGAAATGCTCCATAAACAAAAATAAGATAAAATGTAGGATACAATTTTTAAGATAGTGTGGAGTAAAATTAGCAACACTAATTAAAAAATACCACTGAGAAGATCTGGCTAAATATAAGGACCTAACATACTAAACTCATATGCATACATGTGAGCTGTGTGAACTGTGCTGTCATAAAACCCTGAAAGCACCTCAGCCAAGCATCTCTGATGAAAAGGACTATTTTGTCTTGCAGTAACATTTATACCTGGTGCTGTGCTGGACTGAGAATGAACAAACTGTACAAAACATCTACCACCTAAAAAACTAAAATCCAGAGTAAATCTTTCAGTTACATTAGCTCCAGATAAACCTGTGTCAAGAATGAATGCAACAGAAAGCAAGATGTGTGGGGCTGGTGTATCTGTAAATTCAGATGCAGGGAGTCAAAAGCAAGGAGAAATCAAAACAGAGCCAACACACCTCACTGAGGGATTCTCACCCCTCCACGCCCAGAGCATGAATCTCTGCCTCTTACAACAGGTCTTTAACTGCTGGTTTGTGTTCTGCAGACTCAACACACATGGGTTTCTTTGAAAATTCAGAGTGCTTTCCATCTTTTTTTTTTTACCTTGCCTTGAAACTAGGGGGATTTCTTGCTTCCCCATGTTTCTGTTCTTGCCAGTTACAAAATTCTTACATGAAAAGGTAAAATGGGTGCAAAGGCTACACCACAAATAAATGTTCATCTCAATGATTCATAGGTCTGTAAGAAGATACTAAAGACTTAAAAGGTCCCTGTGAAAAAAATCTTAGGAATTACTAAAATGACACTTTTTTATAGATATGTTCCACTAAATGCCTATTTAAAGCCCTAAAAGGATTATTTTTCAAGAACACCATAATATAAAATCACTTAGACAAAGTCTTTCAGACATATTTTTGCTTTAAAATGGATTTTGGTCTAAAAATGCCAGATCAACAGGAGATGTTTTAACATTCCCAAGGACTCCAGATAAGTGCAAGATAGTCCTCATGGTGATTTTCAGTCATTGTAATTGAGCTCAAATTAAAGCGAGTCCCAGCTGTAAATGATCACTGACTAATTTACTAAGCCATTAATCCTGTCTATGAAACTTTCACTCATGCTTGTTTTTAAGAGCTAAATTAAGAGTTAAATTTCTTAAGTAGTTCAGAGGTGAAGACAACTGACATGTGGAACCCTGACTCCTTTTCCAAATACATATATTTAGTAGAGTTATTTTATCTCTGACTGCACAGTCCCTGTAGTTCTATTCAAAGCTACTCACACAGATCTCTCAGCAGTAGCTGAGGAGAAAATGCTTCTACAAACTAGTATAGAAAATTTGTCCAGATACATTGAGCTTCCAAGAATCAAAAGTTGTCACTATCTTAGCCCTCAGAAATATAAAACTTTTAAAATTACATAATTAAATCACATGACCAGGATTAGAGAAGCTTTCCAGTCCTAACTGAACAGCAATCTGTGTTTTGTAGCAGTCTTTGTGTAAATTCTGACACAGTATCCTGGATAAAAGCAAGGGCAAAAAATCTTTTGAAGTGTACCTTTCTTTAAACAGTTCTGGCTTCTCGAGACTTTTCTGATTTTTTCCTTCAATCTTTTCGGAATTATTTTGATCTTCTTTAGTCTCTTTGAAGCTCTTAAAAGATAAAGAACAAATGGCACAAAAACTGACAAAACTTGGACTATTTTAGCTACATGCTGCAAAAATTTTCTAAACTTCATGAATCAGTGCTCATGAACTAATACTAAATAGTAGTAGTTTCTGTAGCCAAGAGATTCTGAAGAAATGGGGAGAACAAGGTTAAAAAGAGGAAATTTTTTTATTGGGTCAACTGTAACAACTGGAATAAACAGAGAAGTTTTGGAGCATGGGTGTAAATGTCAGAAGCTGGAGCTCTTTGCATGGTCTCCTTCAACAAATTCTCCCTTTTCCAAACTGTCTGTTTACACAGCACAAACCACATTGGGAACTTCAGTCTGGAACCAGGAGTGTCAAACAGGATGACAGAATATAAACAGCAAAAGCACCTGTGCAAAATGTGCTGCTATCAGCACTAGGCAGTGAATGGAGTCCTTGATCTGCTCCAGACAGATGGGTAAAAGCACCCAGATGCAATTTCCATAAAAAGTTATTAAACCTTTACAAGACTGGGCTACTCAGGCTTAGAAGAGACCTTTTACAGAGGAGTAGGTCCAAAATCTGTACTGATAAAATCCCTTTGATTATTTTGAAGATTCTCCCTTTGGAATCAGCATTTCTCCTGGTCAATCAGCCAGTTTTACTTCTGGGTGTTACATACCCACACATGTATTTTGGTGAAAAAAATAAGGAGAGAAGGAATTTCCATTATTCTTATCATAAAGCATACTTAGTTAAATGCAAACCTTTAAAAACCCAGTAGGAAAAAGAGTGTGCAGCTTTCACCCAGTGTGTGACAGCTACACACTCCAACCCTGGGGCTCCCTGAGGAGTGGCCCTGATCTGTTTGCAAGTGTATTCTCCTGAGCTGACACCAAAGTCATCGTGACACAGTGCCTTGGCAGAAACTGTGGCACAAACTGAGGTCAGCAGAAAGGAAACTGTAAAAACCTTCACATCCATGGCCCCCTCTTCTCTAAGAAAACACATGTGATGCTATAGAAATGTAATTATAAGGTTGGGTCATCCTGTTGGTCTGTGAGCTTGAAAATACACTACTTTTTTGATGTTTCAGAAAATGTAACTGCGCTATGTATGACCACATATATAACACATATTTATATAAAATAAAATAAAATATAAAATACAGTTACCTTTGTTAAATAGTCAAATTTCATTTGTAATTCTTCAGCTTCTTTTTCCAGTTTGATGGTTTCCTGTGCAGCAGCTTCAGCAAGCTGCAGGGTTTCCTGTGTTTTTTTCCTCATAGAGGCACTTCCAAGTCATGGAATATATTTTACAACAATATATGGAATATATTTTACAATATATTTCCTCAAGTAAGGGATGCCACCAGATCCCTGACCTCTCTATGCCATAACACAAATGCTAGATGTGCAGGAAGCCCTGATAAATCTGCATTTTCTTGGCAAATTTTCAACCCTAACATCTATTAAGCTTCTCCTAAATGAAGCATTTTGATGGATATGTTATTAAATGAAATTTTGTATTCTTTACCCAAAATGCTCCCATAAATTCAAACTGAATAGCTGACTTTGACCTCCAGTTTTCTCAGAGAGAAATGTTAATGCTGCCACTCTAAACATAAATATATAAATGTATAAATGTATAAATATATAAATATATAAATATATAAATATATAAATATATAAATATATAAATATAAAATATATAAATATATAAATATATAAATGTATAAATGTATAAATGTATAAATGTATAAATATATATATAAATAATTGCTATCTTTTCTAATAGAAAGTTTTGAAAGGTGAATATAAAACTTCTTTCCTGACAACTGAGCAAACACTAGAAATCAAGGATACATATGTACAGCCCAATTATTTATGGATGCAAAAGGAACAGCCTCTGCAAAAATAAAATTTACCTTCAGATCATTAACTAACAAATCAATTTTCTTAAGCAAATACAAGATAAATTAATAGATCATGAGCGTTTATCCTGGCTTGGTACAGATAACAAAAATTGCAGTATAACAGCACTAAAATGTGATGAAAATTAAATTTATAATTTTGAGAGGCTCAATCTAAAGAAATCTTAGAACTTTTTCACCCCAATAAGTTCAATGACAAATCTCTCCCCATTACATTTATGGGTTGTAGGAAGCAGTATCAATATGTATAATCTAAATTCTTATTTTCTACAGATTTTTTTTTTCTAAAAATGGTGTGACAAAGAGAATATATTTTATTAGTTTAAAGGAAACTTTGGAAAACTGGAGGTTTTCTGTATGGCACCTTTAATGTGCAGTGCACTGCCAAAAATTTTTATTGCAAAAGCATTGACAATAGCAGTACCCAGAATATCCAAGCAAGCATCTTCTTTCCATTTGTATTTTTCAAGGCATTTCAAAACTCTCTTTTGAATTTCTTCAACTTCTTCCTTTATTTGGTAATACTTCTGGGCCAGAGCAGTTTCTGTATATTTTTTGTGGTGTTCCTCCAAATTCATCCTACACTGGGTTATGGAATCCTCATATATTTTCCTATAAAAATACATGCAATTTAATTTTTTTTCACAGGAAACCATTGTTTATAAGGGAAAAAAAACCTATAAATTCTGGCATCAGCTCAGTTAATTTGCTGCTGTCATAGGAAGAAAAGTCAGTTTATATTTATATAGCAATATTTGGGTTGATTTTTTTTTCCAGTTATATTCAAGGAAGACTATGCTGTATGTAACAAAGGATATGATGTAAAAAGCAGGCAAATCTCCCTGTTCTGAGGGGAATGTGGACCATACCATATTCAAAGGCAGCCTGGCAGATGACAAATGTGGTTTTGGCTGTGTAATTATCATGAAACTCACTGCAGGCCCAAGTCTGTGCTGGTGCATGTTGGCACAATTCCATCAGTTTTGGTGGAGCTGGATCAAAGTTACAGGGGGAGAGAATTTGGCCAAACTTCCCATATTTAGAGCAGCCTGGGGCACCACAGGACTGAGATGCTGAGTAATCTTGGGGAAGCCTTAAACACACACACCAGTCACACTGAAACAACAGGACTATTCATACTTAGGGCTAAGCAAACACTTAAAGGTTTAAGTGGCAAAGAGCCAGAATGCTCAGCTTCTTGTGGGGCTGCCCTGTAAATTCATGTTACACTAAATGTAACTTCACTGACACCATGTGAGCACATAGCTATGAATTAATGAAGTAGGTTACATCAATTAATGCAGGAAAAGCTCATGTGAACAATGCAGAGGTAAATTTTAAAATATTAAGTTATTAGTACACCTAAAGATTAGCAAGAAAATCCTTTATGGGAAGAACTAGGGTGCATAAAAGCAATGAAAGCCAGAATCCCATTTCTTAACCTGTCCCTACACTAAGGAACAGCTCTCACCACTTGCACAGCTCACAGGACTTCCCTTTAAGGAACATTTTATCTCCAACTGCTATTTATCATTGAACTGCAGCATGACTGAAAGGCTGCATTTGAGAGTTCTGGCTGCCCACTGGCTGTGCCAGGCAATGGCAGAGAGAAAAACTCATGTCTACATTCAATACCAGAATCTTCTGCTCTTACAGAAGGAAAACAAATTCACAAGGCAAAACACAGTCAGATTCTAATTTTCAAATCAAACTGCACTCCAGGCAAGAGTTCCTGTTGAACTGACTGTTAAAATGTAGGGGAGAGAAGCTGTAGGTCAACACTGTGAATCAAACCTAGAAACTGATATTTCCCAAACTTCACATAGAAAATGACACTAATCTATGTGCTTTTCTACACAGGTGGTCTCAGGAATTTAAGGGTTTTTGTTTGCTTAATATTTCTGTATACTGTACAAAATTTTTCAGGTATGAAAGATGAAAAAAATTCAGTTCTATTTAATTAAATAGATGTTACAGCAGTCACTGATCAAAAATAAATTTGCTAATAAACTTAGAATGCATTACAAATAGATTAAAATAATATAAATAAGTAAAAGAATTTCTTTTAGCAGGTACATTTTAAGCCTGTGAATATAATCCTAAAACTTTATATTCTTTTCCCAAAATCTATTTTTCACAGACAATTTTTATGGCCATATGTAGTTTAGAAGTCTTGAGTAATCACCACTATTTTTAATATTTTCTCTGAGTAATTTACATCCTGCAGTTCTTGCAGATAACACAGACTATTTAGAATTCACCACTGTTCACAATAATCAGAAAAGGTTTTAATCTAATTACAACAGGAAAAGGGCAGCACTCACAACCCCCTGAACATTATGTGGATAGCAATTTATTACTTTTTCCTTTTCATATCACTTATTTTCAGGATTAACTTCCAGTTCATAAATGCATTCTTATATGTGCTTGAAACCAATAACAACAAAAAAATGTTGAACATTTTATAAACCTCCATTATAAGTGCCTAATTAAACATGAAGTGATCTACCCATCTTTAAAACACATCTTTCCATCTAAAGCAGCATGTCCTCAGTGCCCCCAAAAGTCAGATTAAAAAGAACATTCAGCTCATAAAGTTCTAAAAACACTTCTTTTTCTTCCTAATTTAAATATTTAGAATTTACTGAATGCACATCTTGCTGACTTGAACATATCATCAAATGCTTTGGTGCAGAGAGACTATATTTGGGGCACAGTTTTGAAAAATGCATGAATGAAATTTATTATGTGATTTGTACTCATGATGTCTCACAATTAAGCTCAGGAAAACAGATCAAACACTTTCATGTTGGAACTGAAACTAGTTATCTAAAGAAGCAATTTAAAAGTAATGCTTCTTTGGCTTGTCAGCTCAAATTAGTGAAAGCCAAAAAGGCTTAATCATATACTCATAGAAAGCCAATTTAGCCTTATTTTTCACCAAATTTAGAGCTCTGAACAGGAAGAAGAAAGATAAGCTACTAAGTGAGTTAATTAAAGGCTCTCAGGCATGCTGTTTCTGCTGTCTTGGACAACTGGCAAAAAGAATTATTGCAAAAAACACAAAGCCAATGTTTTAAATTACTTAAATTTACAAATTTTGACTGGTATTTAGGTATTTGGAGGGGTTTGCCATGACTTCTGCACCACAGAGCAGCAGCCTCCACCCCCTCAGAGGCAGAGCAGGGCAGGTGAGCAGCCCCCCCAGACTGCAGATCAGTTTTTGTTCAGTGGAACTTTGCAGGGTTTCCTTGGCACAGCATTTTTGGCACAGCATATTCTCATTTCTGTGAGAATCTTCAGGGTCTGCTCTTTATTTCAGGGTGAGAATCTTCAGGGTCTGCTCTTTATTGACTGTAGGCAGCTACATCCCACAATTATTAATTTCTTTTAAATGCTGAGTCTAATTAATGAAGATTAAACGCCTGAGATGCCCCTCACTGAACAGAATTGAATTTGCAATTAATGCTGACTAGAAGCTTGCCCACAACAAGTCTTAAAATTATTTTAGACCAGGCTTTTCTGAGCCACTTTCTCATTTTTCAGGACCTAAGATTGAGTTTGCATGTTTTGTGGTTATTTTGAAGAATATACAACAGTATACAAAAACTTGATTTGTATATTCTGATAATGCCATGCAATTCATATTCAAAAATAAGGAAAAGCATAAAATTATCTAAATGCTTCTTACTGTTACTTGAAAACATTAATTATTTTTATGTATTGGGCTTTTCTTGATACAGTAGGCAATCATACAATTCTCTGAAAAATTATAATAGGCATTACAATGGGAAGCAACTGATTTTCAAGAATTCATATTTTATCATATTTCTTTAGCAATTAAAAAATAGCATATGATCTCATAGTTATGTAAACAGAAATTCTTTCAATTATTTGGTCTCTTCTAAGTGACTATAAGCTGAAAAGTTTGCAACAATTTTTTTCTTGCAGACAGCACTAGTTTTGCTGATCAGTTTAGTCAGTACTGCTGCTGGAAACCTCATCTTATGTGATCATAGATACCTCTCAGTTTCTGTGGCTTCCTCTAAAGCTTTCATTTCGTTGTTCAAATATTCTCCATGCTTTTTAAGAATTACATAGGTGGACTTCCAGCTGTGAACAAAGTAAAGAAAAAATAAAAGCATATTAGTGGTCGTTCTTAGTAAAAAACATTCAGAAAAGAAAACACCTAGATACTTTAGCTAGCTTGCAAATGATTTATTAATTTTTTGAAAGTTAAATATAAATGAAGTCTTTTGCAGGCATACATTTGTTTTGTAATATTTTAAACCTGCAAATTCAAGAAGAAATAAAAATATATATATATTTAGAATTAAGAAACATTACAAAGCACTTTTTAAGAAATTAATGAAATGAACTTCACATATTTTTGGAGCTAATGCTAAGTAATGACGCATCTAAATCCACATTTTGGTCCTCAACACATCACCATCAATAAATCCTTTAGATATGTTGAATCTTCTTGTTGGAGACACCCACAACTTCATTCTCACCAGTATCACCAGCACCCATCTCACACCCTAATGCCCTCAGAATTTCCAATGCACTCAGAATTTCCCCATTTGCCAAGCAAGTCCTGCTCAGAAAGCATCAAAGTGATTTTCCTGCAGCAGGAGGCTGTAGGTGGTGCTGAGAGCAGAGCAGCTTCACAGAATTCTTGGGACTATTGAAAGAGCAGGACTTTCTCAACATCCAGGCATTAGAGATAGCTCTGCCTTGGATATGGGAATACCAGAAAAACAGGCAGATAGACTTTCTGATTCAAGTGTAATTCTGATGTCATCTTTAGGAGAGGAATATTAAAAAGGTTTAGAAAAGAAAGAATCTTGTCGGGGGAAAAAAAATTGGTATAAGAAGCAGGAACCATCCAGCACTCCTGGCACAAATTGTTGGACATCACTGGTGATTAAAAGTGGAACTACAAAATGTTACTTCACCATTCCTCCTGCAAATTCAGCAGAAAGCTGAATTTCAAAAGGGTCAGATTTTTTTCAAAAGCAGAAACCAACATACTTCTATCAAAATGTGCTTGCACACCAGACACTATTATGTTCTTTTACTCAGAAAACTCCATTACTTACTTTGTAGGGAAAAAAATAAGATGTAAAATTCATAGAGATTTTATTAATCAGAGCACAAGCCATGCTGTGAGTTACATTTTTTTATTCACATCTATTCTGTGGACATGAAAAAACATGTGGTACAAGAACAGTGGTTTGTGAACACAGCCAGGCATGCAGGATTCAAGCAGCTCATTTACTTGTTTGCAAAATGCATCACTGCCTCATGGATGTCCTTGGTAGCCATCACATTTATTTGTCCTTCTTTTCATCAGCCAGGGTATAGAAAAGATCTTTAACCACACTACTCTGAAAGCAATAAAATTATCCTGCAGTTTGTCTTGGGACAGGACAACAATTTTCCTAACTAACAACATTCTGAGTTCATGTGGCTTTTTTTAAAATTATCTTCTGTTTCCAAATCCCACCATCCTTGCGTCCAAATTTAAAAATTGTATAGAGAAACAATAAAATTGGAATAGGTTCCTTCAGCAGCATTTCACCCTTTCTTACTGCTCTGGGATCAACATTTCTAGTTTGAATCCTTCAAGAAACTAAATATTAGCAAAATGTCATCACTTGTCTAAAAATATGTTTCATTTGGGTCATTTTCTGCCTTCAGGTCTTTTTTACATAGACCAATATGGATTTCTTCAGAAAACACAGTATTATCCCAATACATCTCTCCCATAAATCATATTTTCTCTAGACTTGCTGAATATAAGAAGCTTGTATTTTGTTCAAAGTCTTCAAAACTGCTTCAATGTACTCAGAATGTCTTGTAACCCAGACAAAATGTTGCTTCTCTGAGAGCTCTGTTAAGCTCTATCACTGGCAATTAGTGAGCTGTGAGGGTGATTGTGACTCCAAAACAGTATCTGAATTTACAAAACCAACATTAGAATCATGTCCAGTATAGATGGAGTGTCAACTAGAATAAATTTTAGAAGTTTGGGGTGATTCTACTGTGTAAGTGCTCTAATTGTCTGATCTTATAGCCAGGGCTTGTTTATTGCAGTTTTCAGTCTGTCGTTAAATGACATTTCCAATAATTTAAGACACAAAGTCTCTACTCTTCTGCAAGCATTGTCCTTCTATGAATACATGTATTCATTAATGAGTCACTTCTCATTTTCAGTCTCTTTACACTAATGCCATTAATTATTCTTTGTAGGACTTGAGCCAAAACCCATTGAATTCAATGATTAAAATTTAGATCAGATCCTTAGTCCTACCCTTAATTTTTTACTCCTTCATTTGCATCACTTAACAGTTTGTCATTTGCAAACAGATTTGCAGCCTCAAAAAGATATCAAGGGAAGCAATGTGGATAGTTTCATAAACTTGTGTAAGAGTTCATTTTATGCTACATTGGAGGCAAGAACTTAATGTGATGGAAAAATAGAATTTATTTACCAAGGTCAGATCTTTTCCCAACTCATTTAATGGTAAAGCTACAAATCAGTATTGAATGGCAACTCATTCAAATAAGCCAGCCACTATACCAACTTTATTCACTAATGATTCCATTCTTGCTTTTTCTTTCTGAGAGTTCAAAATAAACCTAGAAAGGACCCCAATGCCATCTTTACTTTTATCTTTATTCTCAGAAACACCCACACTCTCCATTCATATTGCAAAAAAATTTTTAAATGTATCTCATAGATATTTTTATTGAAGTATATCATAGATATTTTTATTGAAGTACTTACCTTTAGATATAGAATTGTAAGGAAACAAAATAGAATTTGCCAAAAAAAATCCTCACTCCAGCTTCTGAGGAACTAGTCAGATTGTGGAGTAATGGAAAACTCTGGTGGATTTTATCAGCTGGGAAAAAATCTCTGTATTGTCAAATATAGATTTGCCTTTCCAGCTACCCTTGACAAACACCTGAGGTTTTAATTTTTAAAAGTTACATGTCAGGAAGATGAAATTCCTTGTAGCTAAATTGTGTCTTGAAAAGCTTCTAATTACTAAGATCCAAAAGTGATCAGCATTTAAAATTTGAAAGACTTATCTGATACAAACATTTATGAAAGGAAAACTGTGAATAGCAGCCCATTGCAATCATCAAAGGATTGTGCCCTGAAGGCAAATTTTGCAGTCTGGAGCAAAACTGATACTGGAATCTGCCAGCAGAAGCATAGCCATGTGTGGAGAGGCAGTTATGGCACATCTTGTGTAAAAATCTCTATAGGAGAAAAAGTAACTTGAAACATGTTATGAAGAAAGGATAGAAAGATGTTCGATTTTAGGAAGTTTTTTTTTTAACAGCATTCTTAATATTGGTCAAATTGGACAACACTCAGGTGCATCCAAGTGTAGAAAAATTATTCTTCTGTTACCTTACTACATGAATACTTTAGCATGCTGCAAAGATAGTACCTGTGATCTTCTAAAAACTGGGGATCTGAATAAAAAACCAACCCAAAATCAAATGTAGTCTGCTTTTCTATAATTCTTCTTCAGCAGGTGGTTAATACCCAAATTTTTATACCTAAAATTTGCAGTTTAAAATAAACAGGAGAACACTGAAGTTTTTTTTTAACATCACTGCTGTCAGAACACACCCACATTTATTTTTCCCTTCCTTCCTCAGTGGCTTCCTTAGTGGCAGCCCCAGCTCAGAGCTCAGGCTCTCCCATACTCACACATCACAGTGCCTCTTGCTGTTCTCGTTGTGCTTTTGCAAATCAGCAATTGCCTCGTTGCTTTTCTTTATATTTTCCTCCAGCCAAGCAATTTCATTCTTTTTTTCTGTGATTTCTGCAGTGTAGGCTGGAATTAAAAAATAAATTTAAAAGTATATTCGTGCATTTTCAACAAATCCGTGAAACAAAAAATCTATATTTAGAATGATTGAAAATTCCTTCCTAAAAAAACTTAATCTTCATTAATGCCAGGTGAGTGGACAGCCTGCAGTTAAGCAAGGTAACAACAAAGTGAGCCAAAACATAGGGATTTTCAGCTGTTTGGTGAGAACTTTAATTATCATCTAATATTGTGAGACTGCCATGGTTTGTGCTGTTTCTGAGTCCCAGAACTGTTAGTGATATTCCCCAGTTCTGTGCTCCCACTGAAACACTCCTCACTCTCTAGCCAGAACCAGGACCCTCTTTCAAACATTTGTATTCTTTTGCAGAAGCCCAGAATGTCAAATATTCTGAGTGGGAAAGCTGACTATAATAAAGAAAAAAATAAAAAACACCACAAAAGGCATATAAGCAATTAGTGGAAAACAGAAAGAGAAAAAATAAAATAAAAAGGAATTTTACTCCATGTAGGAATGTGTAATGTATGATAAATTGGTATAGGACACAGGTTAATTAATTAAAAAGTGCATTATAGTGACAGGTTCTCAAGGACTATGATATTTGTGGAGATTCTTAAGGCAATTTTAATTCTGCCTCTTCTGACAGCAGACAGCTGATAGCACTTTCTGAATGAGTGGCTAGAGGAGAATCCACGTTCTTGAAAATGATCAGTATTTCCTTCACAAGTAAAAGCTGTGAGAGCTGTCATGCATGCTCACCTTGCAATGCAAGGCATAACTTGGTGAATGCTTTTTCTCTGCATTTTTTAATTCTTTTTTTCTATGCAAGATTTCAGATTTATCAGTGCTAAACCATCCCTTGCTGTCACTGCTTCCCTGAAGCACTAAATGCCAGAGCAGGTGGCCCAGCACAGAAGTCAATCACATCCTGCCCTTCTCTCATCTACTCCATTGGGAAGAGCATCTTAGTGATGCAAGATGGGTCTGGAGTTGTTGGAATTACTGCTCTGAAACTTCAATTTTCCTGAATTTTGGCTCTGGTTTTGCATTATTTGCTATATATTAATTTTCAACAGCATCTGCATTTATAGCAGAAAATAAACCACTTCTCACAGAGAAATGTCAGTCAGTGAAAAGCAAAAATTTCTCAATGTCATTTAATATCTTGGGTTATCCTTGGGTTATCTTCAGTCCCTTAATATTTTCAATATCTAAAGTCAATAACTTGTCTTTACTCAGCATGAAGCATAAATATTGGACAACTGACATGGCTTCATTTCTGTAAATAAACAGCTGAGTATGGCAGAACTCTGTAGATGACTTTTTGAGATTTATCAAAACATAACATTATTAACAGAATAAACACTTCACATCTCGTTTAGTATTTTTTACAGATAAGCACTTCTGTGAGCTGTCCAACTCACCCTGTGCTTTCCCAAGGACTTGGTGGGTGAGATCCATCTCACCCCAAAATGCAGGGACCCTCTTCAGAACAGCTCACTCATGGCTGCAGCTACACCCAGCTGAGAGAAGCTGGCATTTTAAAAGTTTACTTTATCTAACCCACTTTAAACTGTTTCTTCAGGATAAGGTAAATCACATCCTAAAAGTGCCTGTTTCCCTCCACTGGTAAGAAAGGGACTGTAGCCAAATAGCCTGATGGATCTCACACCAAAAGTCCAAGGCTGAATGCTACAGCTGTTCATCTGCCAAGTAATATTCACACTGAGAAAAAATTACATCAGTGTCACTATTTTTTGCTGAGTTTTTGGAAGACTTAACCCAAACTGCTAAAAGCCTGAGTGTTGGCTGTGTGTTTACACATATTTAGGTATTGCTGAACACAAAAGCAGCTATGCCATGTTACTACACCGCCCTTGGATTTTCCCTAAGAGCATTTACCCTACGCCTGCATAAATGTTAAGGAAAGCCTTATCTCTGAGGTTCAGTTGTGTGACTGGAGAGTTAAACCAGAATCCAAGGTGTGCCAGATTTAGTGTTACAGATGTTTTCATGTTTAAGGTGCTTCAATTCAATTGTGATAATCTTCTCAATGAATAAGTACTTGGACATATCAGTGAAGATTATTAGAAATGTTGTAATCAAAAAGAACACCAATTAGACCAGAATTTTCCCTTCTGTTTTTTGTTTGTTTTTTTTTTTTTTTTTGGTTTTTTTTTTTTTTTTTTTTTTTTTTAATGGAGGTTTTATGGAGGTTATGTGCTTGCATATCTACCATGAAGTACCAGAGGTGAGCACAGATGTTCTCAGATTGTTTGTGGCAGACAAACTATTATTCAGATTTCATGAAGTGATTCTACATAGTAGCATGGTTAAAAAAATCAGTCCAGACATAAGTCTGTAGTATTGTGTTGTCTGGAAGCTCTGGGACAGAGCAAATTTGATGCAGAGCAAGACTTTCTCTTTGGACTTACTGTTTTGAATTTCAAATAAAGTAACCAGCTGCTTGATAGCAAAAAAAGAAGAACAAGGCTTGAGTACGTAGCAGCAACTGAGAGAACTTTCATTATGTCAAGAAAACAGAAAGGGAGAAGATGCAGTGAGGCAGAGGTCCAAATCTGGAAAGAACAAAAACTATGAAGAAAGAAAGGGAGGCAAGTGGCAGATGTATTGAGCAAGCACAGCTGAATCAAAGGCTGCCAGTGACTGTGAGGAGCAGCAGAGTCGGAGCAGGAAATGGCGCAGCATGAAGCTGCCTGTCCATGAGGCAGCTGAGCAGCCTCGGCTGAAAGTGTTGAGCAAAAGCAAAGTGTGCTGGGGAGAATGAGCGAGTATTGATGGCTAAAGACGAGGCAGGGTGAGAGCAGGACACGGGACAGCTTCCATTGTTTATCCCGCTTCCGCCCCCGAGACACAGAGCGTGTCCCAGGATTAACGGAACAAAATCGGTGTTCAGCATCCAGTAAAATGATCATTTATCACTACTCACAATTTATCTGATGGTCCACATGTTCCTTAGCACTGTGAATCTTTTCTATCTGGGAAGCTAAAGAAGAAAATTAACCCTTCATTATATACATATATACGAGTGGAGCTGTGAAACAAACATGCTGCGCAGCATTAATTGCACAAACTCTGATTAACAATTATTTTAGCAAAATATCTAAATAGAAATTTTACTATTATTAACCTCCCAGCTAACATTATGTAGCCAAAGAACAAAAGCATAATATTATACTTTTATTTGAAGTTAATATAACTGTTTAAAGCAGAAAATAAAGCAGACTGTATGCAGTGCATAAGTAATTGTTAATAAAAAAACGTATGATATAATGACCTACCAAACTTGACCAGAATTTTGTCCAAGCTGATCGAAACCTTGCCACTCATTTCTTAAACTTCAAAAGAAAAATGCAATTCAAGGATTTACACAGTCAAAAGCCTTGTTGACACAATAAACAAGTAAAAATTGCAAGACAATACCACACATTGTAACATAAAAGGGAGAAAAGTAGTTTTAGCTGCATTTGAATTACTACCTAGTGGAACCAAATTTCTCACTAATGGTATAAGGGAGTTGTAAGAGTCTAAACCACACTTAGGGAAACAGGACATTTATAATTTAGGTACAGCGTTGCTCCTGGAGCAGTTGTGTTTGAGGGGTTTAAGGTTCTCAGAAGGCAATGAAGAAAGCAAGGAGAGACGTTTGTGTACAAGATGTATAACCTGTACTCCAGCTGGTTACTGAGCCTTTGGACTGCAGTGCTGCTGATGGAAAAGCTCCTCCAGCATCCTGCACACTCCTCCTGTCCAACCACCAAGTCCATTGAAATCAAAGGTGTGGGAATGCTGGGTGTGATTAAAGACACAATTCTCACTAAATGGAAAACGGATTGTTACAAATCCTTTCTTCTGTTTGTACCGCGCTGCTACGTGCAGAAATTCAGTTTTTGGAGCTGGGGGGTGATGGCGATCCCTAAAAGGGCTGCAAACACCGCTCATCAGGACGCTCCGGGCGCAGCTCGTTATTCAGGTGCATTAACAACGAGCAAAGCTGGGCTTTGACTGTCCCACCGTGGCTTCCCCATCACACGGCGAGAGGAGCAAAGCCACGGCAAAGCGGGGCTGAGGATGAGACCCTAATCCAGGATCGAGTGGAATAGAAAACAACCGCAGAACTGGACTAAAGTGGCATCAGGGCTCCATCCTGCAGCACTGGGGCAGCGGCAGCGGGAGGGGCGAGGCAGCGTTTAAACGCTGGGTGTTTGACAGAAATGAATTTGTCTCATCGTTAAGGGGGGATCAGAACATCCAAGGGACTGGATTAGCACAGGCTGCGGTAAAAACTCCGAGAAGGAGATAATAGTTTTACCAAATGTATTTAAAGGATTGAAATCCTAGTGCCTGAAAACACTTAAGGTGGCAAATTTTTAAAAAAATCTTCTGAAAATAATAAGAAAAATACGAGGAAATACTACCTCAAGCCACAGATCAAGGCAGAATATTTTTGCTTTCTCACCATGCGAAAAAAAAAATTTCCGAAGTAATTCCTTAGAATAAAAAAAAAAAAAAATGAAGCGTATATTAAAAAGGTGAAAAAGGTGTTCTCAATAAAATATTTAAAGTGTTTATTAGCTGGTTTTCTGAAACTTCCAATAAAAACTGTAAGAGATTAGGTAAAGAAATTTTATTTACTGTTATTTATAAACTGCAACACAAATTTCATCAATAGACCAGACTGTATAGCTATATATTATTGAGATAGAGACTACTGTATTATCACAAAAAAATACAAATAATTTTACCTTTTGAATATTTTTGTAGAAGAGTGCTAATGTTTTTGTAGAGAGAACGAAAGTGTTTATTTTCTTTTACTGTAGTTTTACAATAAAATTCATAAAAATAGTAAAGTTGCAGAAAATCGTGCTTCTGAAAGCATGAATATGTAAAATATTTATTTTTCTGGTATTGTTAAAAAGAAGTGGTGTAACTGCAAATGTCAAATGTTATTCTGTGCTGTGAATTATGAGGATACAGGTGTCACCTGTAGAAAACGCTGAGAAATTCAATGGCACTGGTAATATACATGGTGTTTGCAGACTTTTAAAACAGTAGATAACACCAGCCTGTAACAAACTTTTGACATCTGATGTCTTCCAGGATATGACTGCAGCAAAGACTGGTTCTTGGACATACTGCAGAAAAGTAGCATCAAACCATCAGCCAGCTCAGGATGTTGGCTGATTCAGAGGAAATTCTCCTATGTGACTGATATTTTTGTTAAAGATAAATATGTAACACACGTGACAGGGTAAAGCAGGTTCAGACTTCATCTGTTCTTTCTAATGGGGCTATTCAGAATGCTGCCAGGAGGAAAGTATTGTTGTGTATTTTGCATTTTTGCACGGCATTAATGTAATTACACGGAATCCAATCACGGCAATAAAGTTTGGTATATTAAGAGATTGTATTTGGTGCAGAATCCACAAACAAACTGCCTGATGTGGTCTCAAGCCATTATAGCACTAACATTAAAAATGTCACTTCTCAGAAACTCATCTGGCAACAGCCAGGTTCTTCATTAAAAGGTGGAAAATACCCATAACCTGTGAGGTAAATATCTTCCTTAAAATCCACATCTCGATTCTACCAGCTGTAAACTGTGAAACAGTATTAATTCCAGCTGACTCTATATTAATAATTTTCATTTTAGGGAGGCTCTTTTGGGAGCAAACCTGTGCTTCTCCCGTGCTATTCATTATTGTAAAGGGGCTGGTTGTGTGAATCTTCTTGAAATTTAGAAGAGCTTACATTTCGTGACTTTTTATCTCTGCTGATAAAATACAATTAAAATGTGCCTCTCCTTGTGTTGTTTATGCTCCTTTGCCCTTCTTTTACCACACTGTTTTAGGAAACCTTGGAGAAGAGCTGAACCCCATGAGGAGACCTGAACCAAGAACCCATTGGATTGCCACAATTTACTTAGTCAGGACATACCAATCAGAAGGCTTTTACTGCAGATGATTCCCTAAAGTCTTGAGGTTTAAAAATTAAAACTATTTTTCTTAAAAGAGAAAAAAAATAGGGGAACCCCCCATACTGTGGGACTGGAGCGCCACAAAATGGCGGCGTGAGAACCGGGGCCCGAGTCAGTCCGGGCGGAGAGCGCGGCCGGGGCGCTCAGGGGACCCTCTGCCTTTGGGGGGCCATCAGCACCGGGAAAGCGACCAGAACGCGGCGGCTCCGCATCGTCTCGGGCGCTGCCTGAAGGGAAAGGGCGAGGAGCCTCCAGAGACTCACCCAAGGAGGAAGCCGCCAAATCCCCCCTCACCGCCGAACGCGACCCCTCAGCGCTGGTCGCGCCCCGCGGCGCAGCCCCCGCGGCCCGGGGCACCCCAGCCCCGCCGAAAGGTGCGGAGAGTGCGGCAGGTGCCACCTGCCCGCCGCGCTCCGGGCAGGGCTGGCGGGAGCCGGGGTAGCCGGGCAAACCCGAAGCAGCTTCGGCTGTCAGGAGAAGGGGCTGAGCCCGTTCACCCAGCGGAACAACCGGGCGGGTTTGTCGCCAGCGGCCGCGGCGCTCCGCTCCCCCAGGGACACATCGGCGGGGCGCATGTGCCCCCCCCAAAGCACCCGTTTGCCTGAACAGCGGGACTTATGAGGGAAAGAGCGACATTTCTGAGGGCTTCGGGCGAAAAGCGATGAGGATGCTCCATCTACCGGGGGCAGCGCGCAGGTGGGCGGTGGCCGGGCGGGGAGAGGAGGCAGCGCCGCCAGAACGGGACATCGTCTGGAAGCCTACTGGGGGTTATTTACACACATACACGCTCTGGGATGTGGCACAAAAACAAGGAGCCGCAGAATGTAATGTGCTTTATCCAACCCTCCAGGTCCTACTCGTGTTGCTGACCCAGCTGGTGGAAATCAGCCTAAATCCTCCTTCCCTCAGTCCCTCACAGACCCGGCCCTCAGATAGTTTTAAAAGGCATTAAAGCACCTCCCTTCTCATCCCGGAGCAGTGCTTCACACTAAGGATGCTGTGGAATGCCGCCCCTTGCCTCAACACAGCTTGTGCTCAAACAATTGTCTTGTGTGTTTGTTTGTTTATGGAACTGCAGCATTAAAAGGCAAAAAAAAAAAAAAAAAAAAACCCGGGTGTGAAAGAATTTAGAACAAGATGCCTCCCTCTACACTTGGTTGGTTTTTGCTCCCAGTTGAGATTACTGAGGCAGAGGATGAATTTAAGATTATCAGTAAGGAAAGGAAAATATATTTGGGGTAGGCTACATGCTGGAGGGGGGAAGAAACCCATCAGCTTTCTTCAGAAAGAAGAAAAGATAGAGAAGTAGAAACAGGACTGAAGAGAGAGACACACAGAAAACTCTCTGCCAACTGCAGCCCAGGTGACAGTCAGATGCGATGCTGCTTTCAGAACAGTCAGCTCAAACAACAAGAAATGCAGCTTCAAAGAGAAATAGCTAAGCTTCTTGGCTTCTGGTCAGCCACGTGGAATGGAAATAAAAAAGATAAGAATATGGAAAGAGGCGTGTTCTTTTGGAAGGTCTGCGGCCTCTGCTCCGTGGTGAGGCTCAGTCCTTCCCAAAACATCTCCCCTTATCTCCCTGCCTGTCCTGGAGAGTGAGAGCGTCCTCCTTGCCCTGCTCCCTAGGGACATTCTAATTCCTAGATGCCTCTGGAGCTCTGCATTTCCCCGAGGAGAAGCGGCTTCAAAGCTTAACCTGCCTTAAGCAATTCCTTAAAGACCCTCTAAACTTCTCGATTGAATGGGAGCTCAGCAGCAGAGCAGCAGGTACAGCTACTGATAACACGTTCATTAACACCTGGCCGTGTCCCGGTGGTTTCAGTAGTGCCAAGGGAGGCTGAGGTTCCCACAGACCTCAGTTCACCCGGAAGGTGCTCAGTCAGTTCAACAGGCTTTGGATAAAGCCGGCAGCGACTTCCCGGTTAATTCCTCCGAGGGCCTGTTCCCACCGGGGCTTGGCGGGGCCCGGGAGCTCCTTTACCCATTTGTTTATTATAAGGACTCTCAAACCGAGGTTGTCACTCTGTTCCCACCAAAAAAAAAAAAAAAAAAAAAAAAAAAAAAAAAAAAAAAAAAAAAAAACCTTCTGAAGCTGCAGAAAGGGGGATTTTGTGTGCTGCTTGTTCTGAGTTTTTTTTTCTCTTGTTTCCCAGCAGAATCCCTCTAAAAAGTCCCCAGCTAACCCCAAAGCCGTAAACAACCACTTTCATTACCGATGGCAAGAAGGAAGGGCTCTTTCATAGTTATCATCTCTAATCAATGATGAATGGGCTGTATTGCTCTGAAAAGGAACCTAGTCAAGTCAGGGCTCAGAAAAGGCTCCCAAACCTTCTCCCCACTGCTGGCAGACCCCCAAATCCATCATCCTGTTCTTGGACGGCCCCGTTGCTGCCTCTCGTTGAGCTCCTTGCCCCTCTCCTGTGCTCTGGCTGCTCGTCCCGGTCCTGATTGCTCCCCTTCCAGCTGATGGAAACCCAGGACCTTCCCCGCACAGGGCACCCAGTGCCCCCAGCAGTGATCGAGTTCGGGAAGGTCTCTGGGGACACCCAGCCAAATTCCTCCAGGAGAAAACAGGGAAGTCGCTGTCTGGTAAGGGATGGAAGACTGCTGTCCTCATGAAGCTGCTCCGAGATAAATTTTCTCCTTGAAGCAGCCCTGGAATGCTGGAGCTCAGGCAGCGTGGCGCCAAACCTGTGCAGCCGTGGCCCCAAACCTGTTTCCAAGCCCGGGATGGTCCCTGACTCTCACATGGTACCCAAAGCTGCGGAGGAGCTCCCTCCCAAGAAAAGAGCGACCCCAATTCCCGAGCAATTCAACCACAGCGAGTCACCTCCAGGAGGGGCTGGAATCCAGCTCAGTGCCAGCCGGGACACGGCTTTCTCCCAGAAACATTTAGACACCCCAGGGTATCTGAACGTGGGTCTCCATCTTCCCCAAACCCGCGAATTGTCCTCATTCCTGCTTTCTGCTAAATGTTTTTGTGACAACCCTCGTCCTATCCTGGGAGGAGTTGTAATATTGAAAGGACGAGGAGAGGAGAGGAGAGGAGAGGAGAGGAGAGGAGAGGAGAGGAGAGGAGAGGAGAGGAGAGGAGAGGAGAGGAGAGGAGAGGAGAGGAGAGGAGAGGAGAGGAGAGGAGAGGAGAGGAGAGGAGAGGAGAGGAGAGGAGAGGAGAGGAGAGGAGAGGAGAGGAGAGGAGAGGAGAGGAGAGGAGAGGAGAGGAGAGGAGAGGAGAGGAGAGGAGAGGAGAGACTTAATGTGAGACAAAAGCACTATAAATCAAAAAATCTATTTATTTGAATACTTCGTGATTTTGTTGCTCTTGTTGAAATTTTCAGTGAAATCCTGATGGAAGCAGATTGAAGATTGTACAGGAACATCTCAATGTAGAAGGAGATTTGGCAGTGTGCGTATTTACCTGCAGATGAAGGCAGCAGCCAAACAAACCCCAAAGGATTCACAACTTTAAAACCAGATTCACAGACCCAAAAAACCTTTCATACACCCAAAAGAAAATTAAAGATTAATCTTGGGCAGTAGATCCTTTCTGTCTGCAGCCGTGGCCTTGACCAGAGGCCTGTACAAGGAATGCCTTTCCTTACCAATCTCAAAATAATTTCCATATTTTGTGTTTTCAGTGCATCTTTATTTTAACTTCAGATATATACCAGCCATGGCCTGATACTTCTTTTTTTGACAAGTAACTTAAATAATACAGCAAAGAACAAAGATTTAATGAATATATGGTGAGAGAGTAAAAAGTGGGCGAACATCTCTCTCTGTTCCTGTTTTAGGGACTCTTTGGTGCTTTCAATAGGTATCAGGAGCTTAAGTGAGTATCCAACCTGCCCACTCTCTCTAATATTAAGGAGATTACAGTTTTAAATGCAAATTCATTTTAGGAGGAAATGAAAGGACTGAAAGCTGTTACTTCCACAATGAAGGCGCCCTTAAAAATAGTAGGGCAATGAAGAACGTGGAAACACAGGTCATTTCCCCACCAAGCATCCCCCACTCCAGCATCCCGAGCTTGAGGTTCTCCACCAAAGCTCCGGGATGGCTCGGTGGGAAACGCTCCGGAGAACCCGGTGCCGGCTCCCCGAGGGGGGCTGACATTTCCGTAACCTTTTCCATCCGCGGCAGCGGGCACAGTCCTCGGGCTGAGCATCCCCCGCCGGCTCGGAGCCAGCCGGGGAAGGACAGGAACCCTCCTGCCCTGCCCTGCCCGGCCCGGCCCGGCCCGTCCCGCAGCGCTCCGCGGCACCAGCCCAGACCCATCCGAGGCCGGGAAATCCCGGCTGGATTCCCAGATATCCGCCCCAGGGGCCGCCTGCGCTCCGGTCCTGCCCGTCAGCATCCCCTAATGAAGTCCTGCATCTCCGACAACCCTACCGAGACTTTAAAGAGAGGCTTCTCCTTCCCGAGGGTATTTTTTAATATGCTACTTAACGCCAATCAAGGGCTTTAAAAATATATTCGCACCTCTGCTGCGTTTGGAAACTCCGTCTAGATAAATAATCCCCAGTGACTGAGATTCTAGGACCCAGGACGGCTGACAAATGCTGATGCAAAGGTGTATAAATATATTGCTCAGCGTATTTTTGCTTTAAGGTTCCGAGGAGAGGGGAATATGCCCTATCCTGAGGCCAGAACCCCCGTGTCCGTGCAGGCCGCCGAGATGCTGCAGGTGTCTGTCATACTTTTGATAAATATTTTTTTATGGACAATTTTATTTCTTGTTCTCCAGTGGGTTTGTCTCTGCAGAGTTAACTCATCGCAAGGGTCAAAGCTGTCATCTAAATAAAAATAGTTATAATTGCCGGCTATTAATGTCACAAGTAGCGTTTATTATATAGGAAAGAAGAAAATAGGGGGAAGGGGCCGAAATGAAGAGGGCACGGCCAAGTGCACCCCAGGCTCGGCCGCAGCTCTAACAAGCCACCGGGGCTGAGGCAGGAGCTCGGGCTCGGCAGGAATCTCGGCTTTTGGGGTCCGGCAGCGCGTCCCACGGGGATGGGGTCGCTCCTGGGGTCGCTGCCATCGCTCCGGAGGCAAAGCCCGGCCCAGCCCGGCCCGGCCCGGCTGTAGAGCTCCTGTGGAGCGGCGGGGAAACGGGGAGCCTGTCACGGTGCAGACCATGGATAAAATTCCCTGAGAGCTTGGAAAGGGATGGAGGGGCCCCCTTGAAGCTCATCTCTCTCGGCTCTGGTGGCACAAAGCGAGGAGCCCCAAGATCCTTTCCCAAACAGGGACAATCCTGTCACGCCAGTGCCACTTCCCAAAATCAGAACCCATAGCTCCCATCTGGAGAGGGTGCAGGACTACTGGGGCTGGGCTGGTTTTCCGCCCTGCGTGACCCTTCCAATGGTTAACGCAAGGCTCCTGGGTCCATTTCGGTGTCGCTTTTCTTTCTCTCCCTCTCCCCTCCCAGCAGCGCTGCCAGATCGCCCCATGCGGGCCGGTTTCTGGGGAACAAAGGCTGGGGACCTGGGGGACAGCCCCTCGCCCCTGCCAGCCGCACTTAATGAGGATTCATTTCTTTAGCCTACAGTCCTGGCTTTCATTACGGAGCCTGTCTCGCTCTGTTCATGGTCATTAGGCTGCAGCCCAGCAACTCCCTCGCCAGATCATGTGCGTGATTTTAAAAAAATAGCAAAAAATTAAAAAATTACCCCTTCAGTAATATTAGTAATCACCTCCATCATCACCATCACCATCATCTGTCCGTTCTGAATTAGCTACCCATTAACGCAGACTTTCTATCCTTCCCTCTCTCCCAGCAGAGGTTTTTCTCCACCGGCCCCGTCCCGGGACGCTGCCGGGGCTCGGCGGGGCCGCTCCTGCCCGCGGGGACGCGCCCGGAGCCGCCGAGGTCGCCGCCCTCTCACCCGCTCGCTGGGGAAGCCCGATGCTCACACCGAGGAGGTCTGGAGGCTTTTTAAATTCCTGCCCGAAAAGGTTATTTGGGATCTTTCGTTGACTTGGTCAAATTATTGTTTTTCCCTAAGGGAGAGGACAGTGGTGGGATGGAAGACTGGAAGAGGACCCTCAGCAATATTTATACATTATATTCTCCTCTTCTATAATTTTTCTTCCCCCACCCTTTTTTTTTTTTTTCCTAAGCAGATCGGCAAATCAAACCTGCATGAAGGTGAAGCCGAAAAGTCACTCCTTTTATTTTTTTAAGTTTCTGTGGAGTATCTCTGAACTCGTGAGTTTTGTGTGCGCTTTTATGTCTCCCCAGCTCTGTCGGGTTTTATGAAAATGAGCAGTATTGAAAGCTTTTCCATCCCGCTAGCTGTGAGCCTCACATAAATGATGTAAATGGCTCGAAGGGTTTTTTTCAAGTGAACTGTGTAGATCTGTGAAAATAATATCAGGGTTTTCCGTCAGAATGAGCTTAGCACTGTACTGAGGCGTACCATAATCTGACCCGACACCTCCGACCATCTGCGCTATCTATCTGCCTTCTGATTTACCAAATCTTCACAAGCAAAAGACAAATTGTACTTGATACTAAAGAAAAGACGGCGAGCCTCAGTCCAGCTCCATTTCTGCAGAGAAATGATTGGAGAAAATGTAAATCTGTTTAATTTCGGTCTACAGGCAACTAGCAAAGGAGCTTTCTTAAAGAAGGGAAGAAAGGAAAACAAAAACAATAGGAAAAAAATAATAAGGGGGGGCGGGAAGAGACAATAACAAGATATCAAATTAAGAAGGGATTTTTTTGACAAGCATACTAGGGAAAAAAAAAAAAAACATTGCAAAGAGCAGAGGGGAGAACATATTGAGCTTAATTCAAAATATATGCTGCCTTTCCGAGCATGGTCCTTAATTCCCAGAAAGAAATTACCACTGAGCAGCTATTTGTAGAATAAAGAGTGGCTTCTTGATCATCCGCCCGTTCTCTACGGAAAATAAATTGTATCCTCGTAGCTCAGAAAGAGATTTCATCCCACCCCGAGACGTCTGGAGCTGGCCCCGCTCCTCCGAAGGGGCGGCCGGGGCTCACCTCGCACCCAGCCCCGCGATCGCTCTCTCGGGGCACCGAGGGGGGAAAAAACCCACGGGGAATGATTATTACAAGGTGATCGATATTTCAAAAGATTCCCGAAATCTGCTTTAAGTCGCTTTCCTGACCTACAAATGACTTCTCACTCCTCGCGACTATTCTCGGCGTCTATTCAGGACCATTCAGCCGAAAACAATAAGGGTTTAAATGTTAAAAAAAAAAAAAAAAAAATTAAAAAATAGCGCTGTGATTGAACGGGAAAGGGCACTGGGCTCTTTGCAGATAATTCCTCGTCTCAACAGAAATGGGAAGTCACCTGCAGGGGGAAAGGGGAGAGTTTTTCCCTAAATCTCGGCTGTTCCTGCCGTGCTCCCGCCGCACCATTGTCAGTGACATTCCCAGCATCACTGTCACCGTTACGCAGCCAATCTTTTTATCTGATTTCTCAGCTCTGCCTTGTCCCCCTCTCCGCCCGCGGCTGCCAGGAGCTCTGTGCGAGCATCGCCGGGCCGGAGCCCGCAGCTTTACCGGGGAGGGTGCGGGGGTCCCGGGCGTGCTATCGCTGGGACCGCTCCCTCCAGGCTGGGAGGGAGCCGCCTTCCCTCCCCTCATGCAGCGTTCCCCGGGGCTCTCTGCCCTGCCCGGGTCGGCGGGGCGGGCGGCGGGGTCGCGGTGCCCGGGGAGCGGGGCGGGGAGCGGGGCGGGGAGCGGGGCGGGGAGCGGGGCGGGGAGCGGGGCGGTGCGGGCCCTTCCGCCGTGATTGGCAGCGGCTGACAGTGAGTGGCAGCCCCGCCATGGAAACCCGGGAGCCAATCTGCCGAGCCCGCAGCGAATCAGCCGCTCCCGCAGCAGCGCGGCGGCGGCGGGGAGCTGCGCTTGTGCCTTTTCTGGTTTCATTTTTTTCTTCTTCTTTTTTCCTCCTTTTTTTTTTTTTTTTTTCCCTTCACTCCCTCCCCCCCGCCCGCCCTCCCTCCTCGCTCCATCCTCCTCCGCCTCGCCCCTGCCCACCGCCCCCAGTCGCCGGAGCTGCCGAGCGCTCCCCATCGCCTCTCCGCCCTCCGCCGTCCCTCCCGCGGCAGCTCGGCCGGCACCGGAGCAGCGGAGCGAGGGGCGGCCCGGGGCCGCTGCCCCTTCCCCGCCGCGGGGCTGTGCGCGGTGGCGGCGGGCATCGCCGCGGGTGCGCGGAGCGCGGAGCGGAGCGCGGCGCCGCCTCCATGTTCCAGCTGCCCATCCTCAATTTCAGCCCGCAGCAGGTGGCCGGGGTATGCGAGACCCTGGAGGAGAGCGGGGACATCGAGCGCCTGGGGCGCTTCCTCTGGTCCCTGCCCGTGGCCCCCGCGGCCTGCGAGGCGCTCAACAAGAACGAGTCGGTGCTGAGAGCCCGGGCCATCGTGGCCTTCCACACGGGGAACTACCGGGAGCTCTACCACATCCTGGAGAACCACAAGTTCACCAAGGAGTCCCACGCCAAACTGCAAGCCCTCTGGCTGGAAGCGCACTACCAGGAGGCGGAGAAGCTGCGGGGCCGACCCCTGGGGCCGGTGGACAAGTACCGGGTGAGGAAGAAGTTCCCGCTGCCGCGCACCATCTGGGACGGCGAGCAGAAGACACATTGCTTCAAGGAGCGGACGAGGCATTTGCTGCGGGAGTGGTACCTGCAGGACCCTTACCCCAACCCCAGCAAAAAGCGGGAACTGGCTCAGGCCACGGGACTTACCCCCACGCAAGTGGGCAACTGGTTCAAAAACCGCCGGCAAAGGGACAGGGCTGCAGCCGCTAAGAACAGGTAAGGGGCAGGACACAGCTCCCCCGGGGCCGGAGCCTGCGGGGAGGCGGTGCGAGGCTGCCGGCAGAGGACGGGGGAAACGATCCCGGGAGATTTTTCAGTGAGATAAAGCAGGAGCAGCGGGAAAATATTAAGGCTTTTTTATTACTTCGATTTAATAGGGGAAGATCCCCGCCCTGGGCTCCCTGTTGGCTGCCCTGTGGGGGAGCGGGACAGGGGGAGCAGGAGAAGGGAACTCTCCTGGCTGCAGAAGGGCCATGTTCAGGGGCTGAGCAGAGACAAACGCCTTCCAAAGTTTTGCCCGGACATATAAATACTGGTTTGAGAAATGTCCATCCTGAGAAGAACCAGCCATGCCCTCTGCGGGCCCTGCCGCAGCCGCCGTGCCCTGCTCCTCCACTGGAGCCATCCGGGAACACTCCTTGGGATATTGTTCTTGTTTCTATTATATATATATATATAAATATATAATAGAAATACAACCTGAAAAAATATATATAATTTTTTTAAAATGTATGTTACGGAACAAAATCACGGCTCTGAAGGAGCAGCGTTATCCCAACACTAGTGACACAAGCAGGCGGCCCGGCAAGCAGGGCACGGAGCAGAGTTCCCCGTTTATCTCCTGCCCAAGACCCCGGGGTGGGGAAAACTCCCCTTACCACCCCTCAGCTGGACTGTCGCACGTCGAGGACGTGGGTGCTGTCACCCCGAGCCCTTTTTTACAGACTAGGGGAAGATGTAAGGCCTACTGGCGGGGAGACGCTGCCCGGGAGCTGCCGCCGGGCATTACTGACCCCTAAGACAAGGCCTGCTTTGGGGACAGGCTGCAGAGGAGGGTGACAACTTTCCCCTGGGCGTGCCAGCAGAGGAGCGGGGCTGACCCTGGGGTGGGCACCCTGTTTTTCAGACAGAGCTGAGGAACTGGGTGCCCACCCTGCTCCTCCTCTCTCCCATGGCCGGTATAAGCTGTGAGAGCCGGGGGCAGGGTCGGGGGAGCCCCTGGGGGGACACGGGGGGTGCGGAGGGCGGGCGGTGATGCCGTGTGTGCCGCTTCCTTGCAGGCTACAGCAGCAGGTCCTAACGCAGGGCTCAGTGCGCTCGCTGCCCGCGGAGGAGGAGAGCGGCGGGGAGGCGCCGGGGGCCGCCTCCAGCCCCGCAGCCAGCCTCTCCAGCAAAGCGGCCACCTCCGCCATCTCCATCACATCCAGCGACAGTGAATGTGACATCTGACACCACGGCCGCGGCGAAGCGGGCGGAGAGGTGGGCCCGGCCCAGCGGTGCCTCGGCCGCGGCCGGAGCGGCGGGGCTGGCGGCGCCCAACGCGGGGTACGGGGCGCTCCCCGGCCGCGCCGCCCTCCCAGCCCCGCAGCAGACTGCATTAAAAAAACGTCGTTAAAATCGTTGTCGCCTTTATTTCGAAGGATTTGCAGAATTGATGCCTAAAAAGAAATATTTAAAGAAAGCCCAGAAAACGTAAAAAAAAAAAAAAAAATTCACCAAGAAACCGAATGCCAAGTTGCAAAATGTTTGAGCCCCCGCTCTTATCACGCGGGGTTGTTTCATGTTGAAAAGACGCTGTTCTTTTGGTTGGGTTTTGCTTTACTTTAAAGGGTTTTTATATATATATATATATATAATGTTTATTTACTTATTTAAGGGATTGCTATGGTAGATTTTTTTCTATTATTATTATTAATTATTATTATTTTTGGCTTGTTCTCTATGTGCACAGGTGACTTGTAGAGCATGTGCAGGACGAAACTGTATGAAGCAGCCTAAAACCATAATAAAATATTTGGTGAACGACCCCCTCGCATCTGCTTTGAAATGACGGTGTCGGTTCCAAGCCCGCCGGTTTACGCAGAGCAGATCTCCGAGGCCACGGGTATTTCAGCAGCAGCTCGGCAGGACAGAACTAGCCGGTCCTTGGGAGCAGGGATGATGTTTTTGCCAGGCAGGGAGCTGGGAGGAGCCGGGATGAGGCGAGAGGAGCGGGAACGGGGCCGGCGGGGGATGCGGGTGCCCGAGGAAGGGAAGGAGGCGGCATCGCCTCGGCTTCTTCTCCTCCAAGGGCTGAAGCGCTGGGGATTATCGGAGGCGAATTTTCTGAGAGGAACGAGGGGAAGAAAATGAAAAAAAAAAAAAAATATTATGGAGAGGAATGGTTGGGGCACAGCCCCGCCGGGGAAACTAAGCTTCCTCCCTCACCTGGCAAAGGCGAGGAGAAGATGGAGAATTAACAGTTCTCCATGCCAGTGAAAGGCCATAAAGGGGGCTAAATTACCCCAAATCGGTACCTTTGCCATGTGCCCGTGGCTGTCCCCACCATCCGCCTCCCTCGCTTTGTTTTGCTGGAGGAGACCAAACGCCAGGTCCAAGGAGCGTGCTAAGCTTTTCTCCCCAGCAGAAGGATTTTATATTATACAATTTGACATTGATCTTTAAATCGCCTGAGCTGTGCTTTTTTTGTCTTCTCGGTCTCATCGCGTTTACTTGCCTGTCCTCAGAGAGATGCCTCCCCGGTAAGCTGATTGCTTGGCTCGATTTATTTAGCAGCCGCAGCCTGGCACCGGGGGAAGCCGGGCAGCGCTGGCAGCAGAGATGCCCCGGCTCCGGCTGCCTGCGAGGGGCAGGGGCATTTCAGCTCCCTGATGGTTTATTTCAGCCCTGCTGCCTTTTATCGGGACGGATATTCCCGTCTACGCAGTGAATTCTGCCCCTCTAAGTTTGAATTTAAACCTGGATTCAAGGCGTTTACACCCCCCATGCTTAAAGCTGCGTTCCGTCCCCAAATGCATGTACCTTGGTTTTCCCTACAGATTATTCCAGGGATGCGGCGGGTAGCAGGAATTTTTAAACTGTTTTTTCAAGTAAATTTACAGGCAGCTCTTTTCCTGGTGGACAGGCAAATAATTTACATTTTAGGAGTGCTGAGGGTCGGATCGCAGGGAGGGGAGCCGGGCAGAGTAGGGGCCTCCACCTGAGTTTGGGGTACCCACCTACGGGAGGGTCAGGAGAGCACTTTGCACCCCAAACCCTGAGGTTTGTTGCCTCCTGAACTCCTGTGGATTTAAGCCGAGCAAGAAGAGCCCGGCTGTGCTGTTTAAGCGCCAAACGAGGTTGGGGTTTTACCTTGGGTTTGGGGTTCGCTGATGGGCAACACTTCCCACCCATGAGTTTGTTTTGGGAGCAAAAGCGGTGTTCGCCCTCAAAACGGAATCTGTTGAAATACACCTTTATTTGTTCTTTCTTTATTTATTTTCCTTCCCGGAAAATCGGTGAATTGGATTCAATTTCTCCACCGGCTTCTGCGGGCAGAGTAGCAGCGCTTTTTGTGGCGAATTAAAGATAGAAAGAGAGCAGAGAGCACATGCGCTCAGCGTCTGCTAACGCGGGATTTCTTTGCGACTAAAAAACACCTGGAATTTGTTCAATGGGCAGCGGGGACGATATTGTCTCTTTCGACAGAGGGTTTGGGTGCCGTGAAGGATGCGGCATCTCCCTTGAGTGCAGGGAGTGAGTGCAGGGAGTGAGTGTAGGGACCCTCCTGCGGGTGCTGGCGGCAAGAGCACAAACCAACCTTCGGAGAGAGTGGCCGGGGTGGGGAAAGGAGCACGGAGCCCCCGTGGGAAGAGCAGCCCCCTGCCCGGCCCTTCTTGTTGTGGGAGAACGGGAGAACCGAGCATCTCCGCATCTCCCAGCTCCTCTTCTTCCCCGTGGGCCGTGGGGCTGCGCCCGAGCCTTCACAAGACCCAAAACAAAACCCCGCAGTTTCCCCACCCCGTCCCCTCGTTTGTTATTTTCTTTTTTTTTTTCCCAACTGCTCTTTCCCTTCCCTTATTGAATGTCCTCCCCCAGGTTTTTCAGGAATTTTTTTTCCCCCTAAAGATCAGCCCAAGCCATCGCCCTCCCAAGCCTCTGGTTGTTTTTAAAATAATAATAATTATAAGCGGGTAAGAGTGAAGGAGCTTGTATTTACATTAAACAAAACGCTCCGAAAAGGGTCACTAAAAAGTCTGCCTTGACCCCTCTCTCTCCGGCTTAACAAAGAGAGAAAATATTGTATCAAAAGTGAAGTGAATGGGGAAGGCGGAAAAGAGAAACAGCTTTTCCTCTCTTCAGCTGGGAAGGGGGGAGAAATGTTTGAATGTTTCCGTTTCTTTTGAGAAGCGGGGCAGCCCCGGGCAGGGCTGAATGGGAGAGTCTTGTAAGCGGGCTGGGAGGCTGTCAAACTGCTCAGAGGTAATCACTGCTAATGAAGGGGTCTCCAGCCCTCCCTGGGACAAAGGATGCTTACCAGTGCTAGCCGGGACT
This sequence comes from Melospiza melodia melodia, assembly GCF_035770615.1. NCBI lineage: Eukaryota > Metazoa > Chordata > Aves > Passeriformes > Passerellidae > Melospiza > Melospiza melodia. The sequence goes on from NC_086199.1 coordinate 5,821,916, forward strand.
GAATACCTAATAAGTTTGCGAGGGGGCAAAATGAGCGAGCTGTCTGTAAATTGATTTTGTAAGAGAAAAAAAAAAAAAAAAAAAAAAAAAAAAAAAAAAAAAAAAAAAAAGGCTTGCAGGTTGGGGAGAGAGCCTGGCTCTGGTGCAGCTGGGGACAGAAGGCCCACTTATCCAGGGAGCATTGTCCCAGTCCTGCACTGCAGAGGAGGACTGCTGCTGTTTGCAGTGGAAACTGCCACGGAGGGAGGGCTGGGGGATGCAAGGGCCTTGGAAAAGCCACACCAGCCCCTCCAGGCTGGGGGTGCTGCCTCAGCAGCTGCCTGGCCCATGTGGGTGCTCCGTGCACACTCATCCTTACATCCCAGTCTGCACAATCCCTGCAGAGCCTTCATCCCATCCCCATCCCACAGCCCAGTCCCACAAAAAGCACTGCTCTCTGCTTTTCCTGCCTTTTGCCCCTTGTCTATCCAAGGGGTTTTCTTTGCAGAACAGAAAAATGGGTGTCTGTAAATTTATTGAACATCGCACCACCAGCAGCACTTCTCTCATCTGGGAGGGCTCCTGGACATGGGGTCAGCTTTGGCTCTCTGCCCTGGGTGCTGGGAGACGCAGGAGGGGCTGGTTCAGGGGGAAACACCCCTGTGTGACCACAGGAGAGCGGCGTGTGTGCCGTGGCTGTGGGAAGCAGGAGAGTGAGCCGCATTTTGGACGTTTCCCGCATCCGATTAAGGGCTTGGGAGGATCAGACTCTCGCAGATCCCGTTACCCCTGGCTGCTGCGGGGGTAATGCCGTGAGAGAGAGCGGAACACTCCCAGCCGTGTCTGCCCCGCCTCCCAGCAGAGCCCGGCGCCGGCTCTGCCCCGTTCCTGTCATTTCTTTCTTTAATTTCCATTAAAGATCCAGGTGTGCTTGCCGGAGAGGGAGATGGAAGCATCAGAGGCCAAAGGGAATGGAGCTGCCAAACTTTGACCTGTCCTCTCTCTCGTCTCTTTGCCAAGGCTGCCCTGCAGCCCCAGCACCCCAAAGGAGCCTGAACCCTGGGCTGCCCTTGCTGTGCCCCTACCCGGAGGGTGAGACCGAGCTGAGGATCCAGGGAAGAAGCATTTCCTCTCAGATCCTCCGAGGCTTGCAGCACTTTGCACTCTATCAGCGTTTGTTCCTGGCGCCGGGGGGGACAGAAAAAGCCCGTGGATGGATATTCCCTTCTGCCAGCACTGGCTGCAAGACCCCCAGCCAAAGGCCAGGAAAAGGCTCCCCTTCCTTCATCACTCGCTGCATCCAATTTAAACTCCCCCAATTTGCAGAAATTCCCCAGAAAGCTCATTTAACCCTGCTGCCTTCTGATCTGTGACATAGGCCTTTCTGGCACACACTTTCCCCTGCAAGAAATATGGTTTGAAAGGAAATTTTCAGCTTCAAACCATGTTGAAGCAAAGTGGATTCACATATTTGTCATCTCTGCCTCTTCCCAGAGGTAGGAGAGAGATGTTGTTCCTCATAATCCTCCACACTTTGTTAATTTTCTCCTTACACTTAGCAGAGCTGGTGCCATTCCGTCCCACTGGAGTCAGCCCAGAGCATCAGCCCTCACCACTGTTCCCACTATTTCCATCCCAAAAATCCTAAAAGTTGTGCCAGTCACCCACTGCTCTCCCTGTACGGGCTCCTCTCTCACTGTGTGGAGCAAAACCCAGGGGTTTTACTTGTCTTTTAGCTTGGGGTTGTCTGACAGAGCTGAGCCAAACCCACTTCTGTGGGTGACCCTCACACCCAGCATGGGATCCTCACCCTCCCCACTGGCTGCTGAGGGAAAAGCATCTCCTTCCCAGCAATGCTCCAGGTGGGACCTCCAGCACCCCCTCCCCACCAGGCAGCCAAACAAATGGTGTCAGACAGGACTTGCAGCTCACTATCTCCAAAATCTGGATTTGCAGCTCATGTTTCAGGCAATCAGGGCAGCCTTATGAGGTGGGTGTCCATATGGAGAGCAGACTATGGGGTGGTCTCTTTTTCCCTTATCAACACCTTCCTCCAGCACCCTCTCCTGACTGGAAAGCACCTGGCAGGGTTTTATCTCTTTATTGTCACAGTGCAGACTTGCCATGGAGCAGGAAGGCACTCTGCCATGTCTGTGCTATTAAATGGCTTGTCCTGACACTGCTGCCTGCTGGAAGGGTCACCTCTCTGTGATTTTCGGCCCCAAAAAGGGGCTGAGTCCGTGGGAAGGACTCTGCATGCCCTGCTGGCTGTTGAGCTCTGCCCTAGGGATGGTGTGAGACAGCCCTGCCTGGTCTGAGGCAAACCCTAGCCAGGGACTCTTCTAACGTTTTAATAGGATAAGTGATGAACCTCAGTGCCCTCATATGCTTTAATGTACAGATACAGCCAGACTAAATCACTTGAGACATCCCAAACAGCCTAAAGGATTTAGACACATCTCTTTATTTCCATTTAAAGCTGTTCCTCTTGATACCTCCTTTTTTTTTCCCCTTTTTTTTTAGCAGTCTAATATAAAGCAAAGGTGTGAGAAGAGAGGTTGTAATATTCTAGAGGTAGGAGCAGAATGGAAGCATCTGTTTGTCCTGAGCACCCACATCTTATTTGTGCTGGTCTGAGAAGTTCAACCCCTTTGAAAACTCCACAAAAGCTGGATAAATGTTTCAGAGTGGAGCCTCTGAGAGGCAAACAGCCACTGCTGAGATCTGCCTGCACACACAGGTATTGATCAGCAGAACAAGCTTCTCAGCCTTTATTCAATAACTCCATAGTAACCTCAATGGCACACGATTTGGGGCTTCTCTAGAATGAGCAGGAAGTTTTAACCCAGCACTACCTTCTCTTTTTCCAGACCTGTTGATTTCAAGAAGAGCTCTACAACAGGAGAGCAGACCTCGGGTGGTTTTTTCATCTTTTTTATTTATCTTTTTTTTTTTTTTTAATATATTTTTATTCAGACCAGCCTTTTGCTGGTCTGAATCTTCTTTCAAGGCCATTAGTGGTTCCATTCAGGACAAAGCCATCCCCTTCCTCCCAATGTCACTGACTGAAATGCAATGTGCTTCTTCAGAAGCTATTCTTGAAATGCTTTCAGAACACATAGCTGTAATACCAAGGTAGCTGAGGATGGAAGGAGAGCTCTTCTTTGGAGCCCTGGGTGGGAGGGCAATTCCCTGTTAAATGTACAGAGAACCAGGCACACACAGGGACACACAGGAACACACAGGGACACACAGGGACACACAGCTCCAGTGGCTTTCAGGCACCTTAAAGAAACACAAGAACACACAACCATTCCTCAGGGAGCAAATCACAGAGTCTGCAGGCTGGGAAAAAACCTCCTCATAAACATCTCTATCCGGACACTTAGATTGGAAACTGCTCTTCAGGCCAGATCATTTATTAAGTCAACTTGAAGACTTTATGGGTTCTTCAAAATTACCTTGGCTTGCAACCATTTTCTCTACCATGCTTTCCACCAGTGCAGGTCAGCAGGCAGGCCTGGAGTCACCTTGGGGACAGATGTCCCCAAAAGTGCCCTGCCTGGAGGGGGCTGATCTCCAGGCTGCCGTGTGGTCAGTGGGAGAGAGCAGGGCTCAGGTGGGTGCCCCAGGGCACCTAATCCTGCTCTGGTTACGCTGCTGCAGTAATCCAGCCCCGTCCATCAGGCCCTCTTGCCCGGAGATCCAGCCCCAGCCTCCTCCCCCCATGTCCTCAGCAGCAAGGAGATCCAGGCAGTTTTAACCAAGATCATCTCTCTAATCAAGTTCACTGTCTGCCACGGCTGGGCTCTGCCTATTGACCGCAGAGTGAGAGGAGGCTCCTGAGGGCAGCGCTGATTTCTGTGAGTATTGTTCCCACTCAGCCATGATCCTTTTGATCCCCTGAGAGCCCCAAGTGCTGAAGGAGTGATGCAAACCAATTTGGTTGTTAAGCCTAAACTGCTGGAGTGTTTCCTGGCAGACTCGTGCGCCAGGTCACCCGTGGGTCAGAGGGACTGCAGGGCTCCAGTGGTGGGATGTCCTCTGCAAGGAATGGTTCTTGAAGCAACACCAGAGCCACGTTGCTACATAAGAGCACAAAGCTCATGGCTTCTAGGTGGATCTCATTATTTTCCAACTTTTTTAAAGCTATTTTTTCCAGCAATATTTCAATTTATTACAAGTTAATCTAATAAACGTTCCTGTTACAGTATTTTAGCTGTTTTCTGCCATTTTCTCTAGGCCTTGGTTCTGATGAAAAATCATTGTTTCTTTGCTGAAGAGATGAGCCACACAAACTCTGCTAAAAATCTTCCCCACAGAGGCATCCTTGGTGTGCACCAGACTTGATGGATATGGTTGTTTACAAGCATCAGGTCTTGCCTTTCCTCTTTCCTTCATCACACATTGGCTTTCAAGTGTCTCTTCTCAAAATTAAGAGTTTGTAGGACAGCGGCTTTAAGCAGATGAAATATTAAAATTAAATGTTTTTAGCACAGCCTCAGAGTAAAGCGAATGAGCTGCTCTGCCTGTGGGCTGTTTTTTTAGAGACAAAGTATTTGTTCTATTACTTATTGATGTTGCTAATTGCCTTCTGAGGGTTTGGAGGGGCAGGGCAGCAGGCTGCATTGCTGGATGTGGAGCCCTTCTGAGATAAATGAGCTCTGAGAAGCAAAGAATTTGCTGTAGCAGCCCTGGGATACGTGCTGCATTTTTGCAGTGGCACCCAGTGCTCTCCATCTCCTTGCAGAGAGAGAGCTGCTAGCACTCATAGTGCTCAGCTCCTTTTTTATTTATTTTTTTTTTTTTTTAGGAAGCCACAAAATGCAGTTGCCTCATTTTAAAAGCCTGAATTTAAAAATGCTGACCCAAGAATTTAAGTTTAGGTTGAATGCTTGCATGTTCACTTTCCTGAATCAAAACCAGGTTCTCCTCCCTCCACACTCATCACACACATCCACACACACAGAAAGCTGTGATGGAGGGAGCTCTTAGTGTTCTGTCTAAACTAAATGTCCATTATGGAAATAAACATGCTGGAGGAAGAAAAAACCACTGCATCCACATTAGCCCTTGAATAGGTTATGATTTTACATGTACAGTTTACAGCTTTCCATATAGCTGGTACCTCTTGTATTGGAGCATGAACATTAACCTTCCACAGCTCACCTTGGTTTGCAAACTGCAGGAATCAATTCTCCTAAGATGGATGTTCACATCTAGTTAGCTTTCTGCATTATCTCAGCTGGAGAGGTCACTAAAAATAGTTGTATAGCACTTTAAATTTTTAACAGGGAGACTTTATTATCGTTTAGATCCATCGTCGCTGCTTTACCTACCACGGTTCTTCCAGCTGAAATAATGCACAGAGCTGGTAGTGGCTAAGTGTTTTCAGAGTTCATGCACTGATGAGCAGGACAGCTTGGACAATATCTGAATTGCTAGCAACAGCACACTGAGCAAGCTGCATGGGCAGTGTGACACGGGTTCAGTAAATCCCCACTGCTCCAACTATTTCATCAAAAATGCCATTTTTTTTGCTGCTCTCCTGCACTGCAGGGGCAGGACAGATCTGTCACTGTGTGCTGCCCTGCTCCTGCACAGTCACATCACGGCCAGCCATCCCCAGGCTCCCTGCAGCCCTGCTGGGGTGTTCGTGGTGCCAGGGAGCATTGGGGGGCTGCAGGAGCACACCCACACTGTGTGGGACAGGGTGACAGAAGAAAGACTGTCCTTAGCAGTGCTGCAGCACAGTTTTCATTTGGTAGCTTTATCTTCATTGCTTTCAACAATTTCCTGTGCTCTGTTACGAATAAGTCACCTTGCCAAGGCCCTCACAGCCTTCCAGGCATTACAGCTGGCTGTTCTCGTGTCACCTCTGTGTGTCACTACACACAGGGGGTTGTGGGCATGCATTTTGTCTGTTCAGGTTTGTCTGTGTTACAGAACCAACCCAGCCATTGGGAGGTTTCTGAGTTCCACCTTCCAAGTACACACAGGTGAGAGCACAGTGCCTTGGCCCAGCCACTCACACTGGCATTGGTGATGTTGTTTTCTCTTATAGAATATTTATTTAAGCCGTGAGGGCAAGGCTCAGAGAAGACATGAAATGCCTGGCAGCACAAGCAAAGCATCAGAATTCACCAAGAGTGATAGAGCAGAATGATTCCTTCATTACATTGCAAAGTAGACATAATTAATAAATTGCTTTCATTTCTTTAGGAGAATGGTATTAATTATTTGCTGCATAGCTAAATAAGCAATACTTCCTTGAGTATTAACTGCTGAGATATACATTGCATCTCGCTGTCAATTCAAGCCAGAACCAAACACATCTTTAGAGCAGAAAACAGGTTCTTGTTGACTTCCATTGCCATTAGATCAAATCCTTCTACAGCAGCATGAGAATGCAACTCTCAGGGCTTTAATTACCTGGATATTAAAAACTTTTTAACAAGCTGCACAACAGAACCTAAGAAGAGTCTTTTCCCACCCTTGCATTCTGCATCATATCTCCAGAAGAGGCTGAGCTGCTGGGCATTAAAAACACCCAGAGAGCAGCTCTCACTGCCTTGGACCTTGGGCAGATGGACTGGAGATGGTTCCCTCCTGGAGCAAGAATGAAACTCTTGTGACGGGTAACAAGGTGGATAAAATCATAGAATCATGGAATGGTTTGGTTTGGAAGGGACTTTAGGCTCATTCAATTCCAACCTGCTGCCATGGGCAGGGAGACCTTCCACTATCCCAGGCTGCTCCAAGCCTTGTCCAACCTGGCCTGGAGCACTGGAGGGATGGGACATCCACAGCCCCAGTCAAATTAAAATTAACCATTCTGCAGAAGTCCAGGGTTATTTTCAACAGCCAGCATTTTCATCTTGGGGAGGGATGGAAGAAGTACACGGCTCTGGGTGTTGTGTGGTGTTCTTCCTGTCTCTCATTTCTGCCTCAAAGAAGTTTCAGAAACTGCTCTTTGAAAAATGAGCCACCTGTATTTGCAAATTTTTATTCTCAAGGAGAATCCTTCAATGGGTGCTGTTCTCAGCAAGTCAGGACTGATCACATCCAGCTGGCATCTCCCAGCAACCCAAGAGGAAAGCTCCAGGTTCCAAGGAAGCTGATGGACCTTTAAGTCAGGGATACACCAAATTAACCAAGATTTCAGTGAAAGTCAGCAAATGCAGAAGGCTGTGAGCTGAGAGCTTTGGTGGGTTTGTGGTGGGTCAGTCCTGGCTCTGGTGTCCCACGAGAACAAAGCACACAGACATCCTGGCATTGCCATTGCTCATGGGACAACACCCTCAGACCCAGCGTGCCACACACCCCAAGGGTCCCTGCAGCACTGAGGCTTTGGAGGGGCCAGACCCCAAAACCAACAGGATTTGGGGTGAGTCTGAAGCACTTGGGTGCTCTCATGGTGGCTCCTCTGCTCTGCAGTGTCTGTTTGCTCATTACAAACCCTCCCTTGCCCATGTGCTCTTTGCTTCAGCATCTTTTCAACCCCTGTGGTTGAACCCCTCCTTTCTTCTCCTCCTCTTTTCCAGCCCTCTCCCATCACCCTTGGGCAGACCCTCTCCCCACATCTCTCTGGAGCTGATCTGATCCCCGCTGGGGTTCACAGAAACACCTGGCACCAACCTGGAGCCACCTTTCCCACAGCCCCCAGCTGTCCTTGTCACACCAAGCCCAGAGGTGAACGTGGCCTGGCAGAGGAGGAGCTGCCAGAAAGGAGCAGCACATCGGGGTCCTGGGAGGATCCCCACAGGGAGGGACTTTTGAGACTTCAAATCCTTTGAAAAGGATTTCCCACTCACAAATGTCCCTTTGAATTGTGAAAGCTTTAAAGCTTTTTCCACCTAGAGCACCTCATGTCTCAGCACACCCAGACGTGGTGCTAATTGGCACAGCATCGCCTGTCTGGAACCTCTGCTGTGAGCACCTTTTCCTGCATCATATATAAGAAAAAAAAGCCAACAAAAAAAAAAATACATTGTTTGTCTCTGCTGTAAAAGTCGCCTATCTCTTAGAATCATGTAAACCCCCTGAGTTCTTGAATATTAATTCAGAGATTTTCCCGTTATTAACAATTAAAACATTGACTGTTTTCCTTCTGGGTGTAAAATTTACAAACTGATGTAAAGGCTGCCACACATGAGAGGGACCAATGTTCACTCAAATATGTTATTCAGAGTTTATGGGCATACTGGGACACTCCATGGATAATGCATTTTTATCTTGGATGTTTAGGGCTGCAGGTGAAAGGTTGGACCAGCTGGAGGAGACCCCAACAGCACTGAAAGAAATAGAGGATTTCAAAGGGAAGGAGATGCTTTTCTGATGAGTTTTCAGTCTCTACCCTCACTCTACTGAAAGACTCCAGTTTCTGTGAGTTATCTCAGAAGAGCATTCCCACACTGAATTCCAGCAAGGTGAGCATGGCACTGCAGGTGTCCCAGTCAATGCAGGGTGCAGAGCATGGCAGAGCATTGAGGGTGGCCCTGGTGGCACAGAGGAATGGAAATGATGCTCTATGACACATTCAGATGTGTTTGCACCCCCTTCTTTCCATCCCCAGTCCTCTGGGAGCCCCTCTGGGTGTGCCCAGGGGGAGATGCTGGCACTGCCCCCACACCTGATTTCAGAGCCCAAAGCCAAGAGTTCCATTTCCCCACTGACATGAGCAGGTCCTGGCGCTACTGCTGGGGCAAAAATGGGTAAATTGAGGCTGAGGAGAGGAGGTGGTGCTGGGGCACACAAAAACCAGCCCCCAAGGACCATCCTTTGCCTTTTGGGAAGGGGCAGCAGCCTGGATTAGGGCTAAACGGATTTGTGCTTGCAGGACCCTGGGTCTCTAATTGGGTTTGTTTTTTTTTTTTTTTTAATTCCTGTAATCCTGGATGATTTGGAGCAGATGCTTCGAGATTACTGACAGGGCCCAAAGGTGACTGCAGGAAAAAAGAGCCAAGCTTGGGGGCTGGGGGTGCTGCTGTGCTTGGGGGGCTCCTCCCCTGCTCAGAGGGGCTACAGCACCAGCAGAATCACAGAATCTCAGAATAACCTGGGCTGGGTTTGGCCCTGCACCAGCATTTGGGGTTGCTGGAAGTTGCCTTTGCTCTTTTTCTGGTGAATAATTTGATGTTGTGCGCCACAGCCTGCAGGTGGGGGAGGATGGGGCCCATTTCCCAGGAGATGCTGATGGGAAAGACAAAACCATACGGAGTTGCCAGAGAGAGTTCATTTTCCCTGCCTGCTCCTGAGCACGTGTGAAAATCCCCGGGGTGTTGGCAGCAGCCCTCACACCTGGGAGCCCCATGTGAAGCTGTGAAGGTGCCCTGCCAGCCAGCCAGGGATGCAGCTGCTCCCATGGGCCAGGTCTGGCCGTGCAACCCACCAGAGGAGGAGAATTCAGCTGCTGATGAATTTAACACATCAAATACTGGTAGAGGCAGGATTTTTTAAAAGGCAGTAAGACCAAAGGTAATGATTTTAAACTAATGGGGAGTACATATGAGGAAGAAATTGTTTTTGATGAAGGTGGTGAGGTGCTGGCACAAGTTGTTCAGAATTGGTGAATGCCCCATTCCTGGAAATATTTAATGTCAGGTTGGAGAAGTCTCTGAGCAGCCTGGTGTGGTTGAAGGTGTCCCTGGTCACTGCAGAGGGATGGCTGGGTGGCCTTTAAATGTCACTTCCAGCCCAAACTATTCTGTGAAAACCTGTTAAACAGAGGTTGGGTCCCAGCTTGGCACCATCCTGCAGCTCTTCTCCAGAGCTGAGCAGCTCCTGGTGACACCAAGGGACTGCATTGAGCAGAGGGACAGCAAGAGCCATGGGACAGGAGGGCAAGGAGTTCCATCCAGGGGATAAATCAGGGGTTCCTCAGCCTGGAGAAAAGGAGGCTCAGGGGGAACCTTCTCACTCTGCACAGCTCCCTGACAGGAGGGGGCAGCCAGGTGGGAGTTGGGTTCTTCTCTCAGGTAACAGTGACAGGAAAAGAGGGAGTGGCCTCCAGTTGCACCTGGGTAGGTTTAGATTTAATGTAATGTTAAATAATCAGCATTATTTAATGTTAATTTAATCTTAATCTTTAATTAAGATTAATAAAATTCTTCATGAAAGGGTGGTCAGGCATTGGAACAGGCTGTGACCGTGTTCACAGGGGTTTCAGACTGAGGGAAGAGATGAGGATCTGACTCCATGTTTCAGAAGGCTGATTTATTATTTTATGATATATATTACATTAAAACTGTACTAAAAGAATAGAAGAAAGGATTTCATCAGAAGGCTAGCTAAGACTAGAATAGGAAAGAATGATAAGAAAGGTTTGTGGCTTGGACAGACAGTCTGAGCCAGCTGACTGTGATTGGCCATTAATTAGAAGCAACCACATGAGACCAATCACAGATGCACCTGTTGCATTCCACAGCAGCAGATAATCATTGTTTACATTTTGTTCCTGAGGCTTCTCAGGAGGAAAAATCCTAAGGAAAGGATTTTCCATAGAAGATGTCTGTGACAACAGGCAATGGTGGAGTCACCACCCCTGACGTGTTCCAAAGGTGTTGTGGATGTGGCACTTTGGGACATAATTTATTGATGAACATGCCAGTGCTGGGTTATCAGCTGGACTTGATGGTCTTAAGGGTCTTTTCCAACCTTGACAATTCTATGATTCTGTGAAAATTCACTTTCCTCTGTACCAGCTCAGGGAATTCTGAGGATATTTCAAAAAACCCCAATCTATAACCACCCTCTGCACAATGTACAAATTCATTGAGGGTGATTCCCAAGAACACTTGGATTTTCTTGGCCCAACAGGACTCTGCTGTCCATTCATTATCTCTTCCTTCCTTTGTCTCATCACAACTCCAGGTGGGATGAGCTGGAACCTGCACTTGATCTTTGGGAAACATCTGCCTAATCTATGCAAAATGTTAAGAGACTGGATCCAAAAGCAAGCCTGTGTTTATGGGTCCCCAGCAATAATTTTGCAAGCCTCTAATGCTGCAGCTCCAAGCAGCCATTTAGGCTAAAATATCTTCTTCCACCTAAATTATTTAACAAATACCATACAAAGACATGTAATATCTGCAATATTCATAGCCTTGGCAGCAGGCTGGAAACACTTGGATTTGCACAGGGTTATTCAAGGCTTTCCTTTGAAGACCAGTAGATTTCCTTTGCTCCTCTGTCACTGAGCATTGCCATACAACATTAATAGCACATAACTGATGATTCATAGCCCATTTGTGAGAAAATGATGGCTCAGAGGTGGTTGCAGTAAACAAAAGCATATCTTATCAAGCTTAAATGAGAAGTGTGTGCAGGCTGACTTGTGTGAGGCAGAGATGAACTGTGATTATTAGCAACTACAAGCCCCAAGCCAGGGAAGCACTTAAGCACAATCTTCTGCCCCATTGGCTTCCCAATGGGAAAATGGGATTTTTTCCCTCTGAAAAAATGCCTGGGATCCTTCAGGGTGATCCCAGGCTGTGCTGGCCCATGGTGTGCAGGATGTGGGGCTGTAATGACCCATTCCCATGAAAGCTGATGATGGCAGCAGTGTCTTCCTCATGGGACAGGTATCGTCAGCCTCCACTGCTTGGAAAGGAAGGGAAGAGTTTATCTGGCAATGTTAACATGAAATGTTTGGATAGAAAAGCTCACAGCCAGGCAGTTTTACTGCTGCTGGGCAGAGCCAGCTGCTGAGAGATGCTTTGGGGCAGGCTATTTAAAGGCACCATTGGTCCCCAGCCTGCTCCCTGCAGCCACGACTCTGAGGCTGGAAAGGAGAGAGAGCTCAGACCTGCTGAGGGTGGTCCAGAGCAGCCCTGCTGCAGGAGAGCCTGCAGGTGAGGATGAGGATGGAAGGTGTGTGGGATGCAGGATTGTCGGGATCTCTCGCTGGTCAGAGTGACCCCGAGAAATGTTAGAAAGTCTCTTTTCCCAGCCCAGCGTTTGAAGGAGGAGTCAGAGCTCTTCATTTCTCGGTCTCAAGGTTGTTTATTGTTCCTTATCTATAAAATTCTTTCTCCTGTCCAGCCGAGGTCAGCTCAGCAGGACAGTTCCAGGCACTCTGCCTGCCCCTGGGGTGGTGTTATGTCTTTATACTAAAAACTACATGTACAATGTTTACAGTAACTTCCCAATACCTAACACCTATGTTAGACAGTGAGCTTCTACTCTAAACCAATCCAAAAGCGCCAACATCACAGCAGAAGATGGAGGCCAAGAAGAAGGAGAAAGGCTGGACATGCCCAGATCCCTCCATCTTTTCCCGCTGAATCCCCATACCACAAACCCCAAAATCTACTTTTCCACCCTGTGATAAATTTACTATTATTATACCTAAACTGTTGTGGCTTGCTGATCTTCATCTAAGGTTGGTAACTTGCTCCATGGGTCATAATCAAACCCACAGGGGCATCTTGGGCTCTGTGCCAGGGTCTCTGAGCCCCCTGGCAGGGTCTGGGCTGCTCAGCACAGCCAGAGGGATGTCCTGGGTGCTGACAGAGGATGAGCAGGGCTGTGTCTGTGTCCCCTGTGCCCTCAGGCTCTGGAGCTGCCGCAGTGTCCAGGCTGGGCTCCCCAGGCTGGCCCCAACCATCCCTGCTCAGATCAGCCCCACGAACACTCCCTGTACCACCCTGGGCTGCTCCAGGCCTGGGCACTGAGTTGGCAGCAGGGACAGGCAGCAGGAGCTGTGCTCGGGGAGGGCTGGAGGAGCAGCTGGAACTGTTGGGATTTTTTAAATTTTATTTTTCTCTCAGTAGTAATTGGTTTTTTTACTAGCTAGTGATAGAATTATCATAGAATGGTAGTCATTTGGATTGAAAGGGATATTGAAGACTATTTTGTCCCAAGCCCACTGTCAGGAACACCTTCAGCAACACCAGGTTGCTCCAAGCCCCATCCAGCCTGGCCTTGAACACTGCCAGGGATGGGGCAGCCACAGCTCCTGTGGGCACCCTGTACCAGGGCCTCACCTCCCCACAGGGAAGAATTTCTTCTTAATATCTAGTCTAAATATCTTTTAGTTCTATTTCTCCTTAAATTTAAAACCACTCCCTCTGTTCCTGTCACTACCTGCTTGTGTAAGAAGTCATTTTCCCACTTCATTATAAGCCCACTCCAGGTGTTGGAAGGCTCCCATAAGGTCTCCCCTTCCCTTTCCAGGCTGAACATCCCCATCTCTCTCACCTGTTCCCACAGGAGAGCAGCTCCAGCCCTCTGAGCATCTCTGTGGCCTTTCCAACAGGTCCGTGTATACCTGAGGCAGAGCTCTGGGTGAGATCTGACCTCCAGCTCCCACTCCAACCCCCTCTGCCTCATCAAAGCCTCTCCTGTTAACTCAGACACTTGTTAAAGAAAAAACTTCATTTGGGTGGTGGTTTGGGTACTCATGCCTGCTGTTGTGTCCCACAGACAAATTCTGACTTTTTGGGAGAAAAGTGAGCTCTTGGCTGTGGGGTGGGGGTCAGGGCAGGGCTCAGGGCGCTACCTATTGTTAGTAGATATTTAGAATAGAGACCCAACAAGATAAAGGCCTTTTGAAACTCTAAAGGAGGGAAATGATGCTTCAGGTTTTAGCTTTTACGTTTTTCCGATTCTGTGCTGCTTTGGTGTGTGGTTCTGAGCTTCATATTAGGGAGTGGTGAGCTCTATGCACAGAGCAGGGAGACAAAACAATTCCTTCTCTAGCTGGGGACCAAGAAAAACCAACCCAAATTCCAGGCCCAAGAGTGTAAACAACGGTGGAATGAAGAGAGAAAAACAAGGATGGGACTTCATAACCTAAAGCTGTAATTGGACAATTAACTCCAATATGCAAACGGACCAGAAGTTATTAACCTTGTGACCAGTTGTCCATTTTGTGACCATTTTGGTTCATTTTGGGTGCAGCCCTGGCTGGGCTCTTGTGCTGCCCAAGGTGGATCCATCGAGGCCTCTTAATAAATCCCTGCTTTATTCTTTAGCTCTGTCCAGCCTCTGTTCTGGGTCAGCTTTCACACAGCATCACCCACAGCTCCTGGAGCAACAGCTCCACCGTGTGAGCCAGGAGCCTCCAGGCACCGACTGCTCAGCTCTGCCTTTATTCGTCGCTTAATTTGCATTATCAGACTCTTTTTTTTTTTTTTTTTTTTTTTTTGCAAGTGTAAAAATATTTAAAATATAAAATATAACATTGTAATATAAAATATAAAAATATTTCAAAGAGCGAAATATTTAAAATATAAAATATAACATTGTAATATAAAATATAAAATATTGTAATATAAAATATAAAAATAATTAATATGAAATAAAAGTATTTATTATAAAATATAAAATATTTAATATAAAATATAATGTTTTAATATAAAATATAAAGATATTTGCAGCCTGCAATGTTGCTGCACTGCAGCTCCTCAGAGCCTGCAGTAATTCCACATGGGCCCTGCTGCCGGCCTGACCATGTGTCTGACAGATCACTGTGGGACACAGCTCTGCTTTTATTTCACTGCTTAATTTGCATTGTCAGACTTTTTTTCAGCAAATGTAAAAATATTTAAAATATAAACTATAATATTTTAATATAAAATATAAAAATATTTTAACATAAAAATATTTAATATAAAAAATAAAAATAATTAAAATCTAAAATATAACATTTTAATATAAAATACAAAAATATTTCAAAAAGCAAACCAACACCACCACCCGCACACACAAATCCACGGGGCAGCTTCTCCTGGGCTCCCACAGGAGGACACACTGATCGTGGCAGGAGTGAAATACACATTGTTATTGAACATATTGTCAAATGTTGCAACCTGCAATGTTGCTGCACTGCAGCTCCTCAGAGCCTGCAGTAATTCCACCTGAGCTTGTGTCTGACATCACTGTGGGACACAGCCTCCCCCTGATTCCCCTTGCCTGCTTCTGCCCCAAGGACAAGGTCACCCCCTTGGCATTTTTGGGTTTGGCTTGTGGTCTCTGCACGGGCTGGAATGGTTTAACAGTCCCACTGGAGTCTGCCCCTTGCCCAAACCCTCCCAGCACAGCAAACCACAGAGCTGTGTCCTGTGTTTGCTCAAATTCCCTCACTCAGGGTCCCATCCCACCCTGCTGGGGCTCCTGTCAGTGCTGGGCCCAGCCAGGGCTCGCCAGGGCCACCCCAGAGAGGTGCAGAACCAGGTGTCACCTCCAGAAAGCTCAGAGGAGCTCGGGCACAGCCCAGGGATGGCATCTGTGGGATGGGGGCTGGCAAACCTCATCCTCCAGCCTGGTGAGTAAAACCATGGGGCTGTGGAAAGAAGGATCTCTGGGCTCACTCCCAGGCTGTGTTTGCTGTTCCCCCCTCCCTGGGGATCCTCTCTGGCTGTGCTGCCCTGCACTAAACAAACCCGACCCATCTGGACACACAGCCCTGGCTCGAGCCAGGAGGTCACTCTGTCCCAGGGTGTTTGGTGCCTGCTGCCGCTCCCCATTGCTCTCTACTCATTTCCCCTCTCCATCCCCCTTGCTGCAGATTTTTTGCACAGGGGGGAGGACACTGACTTCCTTAGTGATCCCCCAAGTGTTTGCTGTCCCTGCCTGCCCTTTCCTGATGAGATTTGATGGAAAACACTCTGGCGGCCCCAGGATGGCAGTGGTGTGTGTCAGTGTGTCACTGTGTGTCAGTGTGTCAGTGTGTGAGTCACTGTGTGTCAGGTGTGTGTCAGTGTGTCAGTGTGTGTCAGTGTGTCACTGTGTGTGTCAGTGTGTCTCAATGTGTGCGTCAATGTGTGTCAGGTGTGTGTCGGTGTGTGTGTCAGTGTCTGTCTGTGTGTCAGTGTGTGTCAGTGTGTGTGTCAGTGTGTGCCAGTGTGTGTGTCAGTGTGTATCAGGTGTGCGTCAGTGTGTGTGTCAGCTGTGTGTCAGTATGTGTCAGTGTGTGTGTCACTGTGTGTGTCAGTGTGTCAGGCGTGTGTCAGTGTGTGTCAGTGTGTGTGTCAGTGTGTGTCAGTGTGTCAGGTGTGTGTCACTGTGTGTGTCAGTGTGTGTCAGGTGTGTGTCAGTGTGTGTCACTGTGTATCAGGTGTGTGTCAGTGTGTGTGTCAGTGTGTGTCACTGTGTGTCAGGTGTGTGTCAGTGTGTCACTGTGTGTCAGGTGTGTGTGTCACTGTGTGTCACTGTGTGTGTCACTGTGTGTCAGTGTGTGTCAGTGTGTCACTGTGTGTCAGTGTGTGTGTCAGGTGTGTGTCAGTGTGTGTCAGTGTGTCAGGTGTGTGTCAGTGTGTCACTGTGTGTCAGGTGTGTGTGTCACTGTGTGTCACTGTGTGTGTCACTGTGTGTCAGTGTGTGTCAGTGTGTCAGGTGTGTGTCAGTGTGTGTGTCAGGTGTGTGTCACTGTGTGTCAGGTGTGTGTGTCACTGTGTGTCACTGTGTGTGTCACTGTGTGTCAGTGTGTGTCAGTGTGTCAGGTGTGTGTCAGTGTGTCACTGTGTGTCAGTGTGTCACTGTGTGTCAGGTGTGTGTCAGTGTGTGTCAGTGTGTCACTGTGTGTCAGGTGTGTGTCAGTGTGTGTCAGTGTGTGTCACTGTGTGTCACTGTGTGTCAGGTGTGTGTCAGTGTGTGTGTCAGTGTGTGTCACTGTGTGTCAGGTGTGTGTCAGTGTGTCACTGTGTGTCAGGTGTGTGTCAGTGTGTGTCAGTGTGTGTCACTGTGTGTCAGTGTGTCACTGTGTATCAGGTGTGTGTCAGTGTGTGTGTCAGTGTGTGTCAGTGTGTGTCAGGTGTGTGTCAGTGTGTCAGGTGTGTGTCAGTGTGTCACTGTGTGTCAGTGTGTCACTGTGTGTCAGGTGTGTGTCAGTGTGTGTCAGTGTGTCACTGTGTGTCAGGTGTGTGTCAGTGTGTGTCAGTGTGTGTCACTGTGTGTCACTGTGTGTCAGGTGTGTGTCAGTGTGTGTGTCAGTGTGTGTCACTGTGTGTCAGGTGTGTGTCAGTGTGTCACTGTGTGTCAGGTGTGTGTCAGTGTGTGTCAGTGTGTGTCACTGTGTGTCAGTGTGTCACTGTGTATCAGGTGTGTGTCAGTGTGTGTGTCAGTGTGTGTCAGTGTGTGTCAGGTGTGTGTCACTGTGTGTCAGGTGTGTGTCACTGTGTGTCAGGTGTGTGTCAGGTGTGTGTCAGTGTGTGTCACTGTGCATCAGGTGTGTGTCAGTGTGTGTCTGACCCCTAAAGGACAAATTCCACCTCCTCCCCTCTTCCCTGTCCCCACAGCGGGCTGACTGCAGCCCGTTCCGAGCCATCCCGCGGACACCCAAACCCTGCGGGATCTGAGCCCTGCCAGAGGAAGCTCAGGTCTTTTGATGCCACCTTGTGGAAACCTCGCTGTCCTGCTGGCACCCGGGCCCGTGTCACCGAGGGACGGCGCTGGGGATGGAGCGATGGACCCCTGGATGCTGAGGATTTGGAATTTTCTGTGCTGTCAGGCACTGATCCCCAAGACAACCTGCATTGGCCTGAGGCTGTGGAGAAGGATTCCAAAATTGAATGATAGAACAGGGATTGTGGGTGTGGAGTTTGAATAGAAGTGTGTGATATCACATAACACACTTCTTTTTATATATTACTATGATATATATTTATATATTTATATACTTTTTTATATATTACTATAATATATATTTATATATTTATATATATTACTATATATATCAATATATGTATATATTGCCTCCACCCTAAAACCTCCATCTTGCTTTATATATATTACTATATTCTAAAACCTTAGAATATAGTAATATATATATAAAGGAAGATGGAGGTTTTAGGGCAGAGGCTGGTCCTTCTTCCCCACCTTCTTCCTCACCTTCTTCTCCATGGGTTTGGGTGGTTTTGTGTAACTGGATAAAAAAGTCCACATGGCGGGCAGGGGTGGTTGGGTATTGGGTTAAAAGTAAAAATAATTGAGGTGCCATTTCTTAATTGGACAGTTCATCCTTAAAAGGCCTTGTAGAGAGATAGATAGGACTCTATTTTTAGTTTGTTACAGTGAAATGCTGTAGAACTCAGGATTTGTGAGACTATAACATGGATAAGAATTAACAAACATCTGAGTCCCAACAAGAAATTCCATCTCAAGCATTTAATCCCAACCTTGGCAAAAAAGAAGTTGAGACTCCACTGGAGTGCAAAATGTGCCTGGGGAACATTTGGGGTGAGGCTGAGTGCAGCTGATCTCACTGAGGCTCAGGTGTAACCCTGTTCACAGGGTCTTAGGATGAGGGAAGAGACGAGGATCTGACTCCATGTTTCACAAGGCTTGATTCATTATTTTATGATATATATTATATTAAAACTATACTAAAATAATAGAAGAAAGGATTTCATCAGAAGGCTAGCTAAGAATAGAAAAAGAAGGAATGATAACAAAGGATCGTGTCTAGGACAGACAGTCTGAGCCAGCTGACTGTGATTGGCCATTAATTAGAAACAACCACATGAGACCAATCACAGATGCACCTGTTGCATTCCACAGCAGCAGATAACCATTGGTTACATTTTGTTCCTGAGGCCTCTCAGCTTCTCAGGAGGAAAAATCCTAAAGAAAAGATTTTCCATAAAATATCATGGCTACACTCAAGTATGCCCAGAAAAGCCTGGAGGGATGGGGATCCTCCCGTGTCAGGGCAGCCCAGGCTCTCCTGGCATTGAGTGTCACCTGTGTCGTCACCACAGCAGTGACAGGAGGTGACAGGAGGCTCCTGAGTCCTGTGTCACATCCAACAACACAGTCAGGAAAGAACAGATGAGCTGTGGGCATGTGAGTGCCTGCTCTGGCTTGTGCTCCATCCTCCTGCGGCACGAGGAGCAGCAGGAGAAGCAGCTGCCCTAAAGGGATGCAGAGAGCTGGAGTGAGCCTTGCACAAGCTTTAGGTGAGTAAACCCAAAACTGCAGGGCAAATTCATGCCAGCTCAGCAGCCAGAAAGGTGAAAGTTCCTGCCCATGGTGTCTGGAACAGAAAATCCTCCATAATTGCACTGCTGGCCAAGCCTGCACTGGGCAAATCCACTACAAGGGGTAACCAGGTAATTCTCATGTCACCAGCTGCACCCTTGGTATTTTAATACCTGGACAGGATCAAGGTCTTTATTAAATTGACTTACAGGTGTTTTGTGCTCATAAAAAACACCCAGAAAAGAGGATCTGTGCATGCCCCATCCACTGCTGCTGTAAGGACTCCAAATGCATCCCTCCCAGCAGAGCATCCTTGCCAGCAGGCTGCAGGGGATTTATTGGATTTATGGATTTATTGGAGGATGCCAGAGGGAACTCCTTCCTCATGCTGGATCTGGACAACAGCAAAGTCAAGAATTTTCCTCTGCTCTTGGTTCACCAGGCTCCTGCTTCACTGCCTCTGGCAGGGAAAGGTTCTGTCTAATCTGGCAGATAAATCAGGGCCTGAGGGGCTCTTCCCTGAAAGACAGGCAGAGCCCTTCCCTGGCATCACACAGCATCAGATATCCCACAGAATACAAAATTTGCCTTAAATATCTCTGTGCCTTAAATCTTTCTGAATATCTTCCTATAACCCTATGTACCCTGATTTCAGCCCCTATCAGCATCTTCTGATACCCAATCCAAGCATCTTGATGTTGTTTTAATTTGGGAAGTGTGGACAATGAAAATTTGAAAATTTTCTTTTAAAATTACTTTAAAATCTGAAAATAAATAGAAAGATTATGTGTCTTGGTGTGTCATTCTGTATTTAAATTTGTCTTCACCTTATGTTGGTTCTAAACTGGCTTACAGTTTAGAAATCCCAATAACTTCTGGAAGTGTAAAAGTTGCAAATTAAATGATCCTAAATCAGGTACCCACATCAAATACAGTCAGTGGGATTACTATCCAGGTCATATTTCAGGATATTGGCACTTTCAAGGTGCTCTTGCAGACTTGTATTTCCACCTAGGGTACTTTGAAGGAGTAAAACTCACATAGGAGGGCAGCAGCAAATTAGTGCTTGTTTTCCACCCCTGCTTTGGAAGGGGCTCCCAGGGATGCTGCTCTGCCATTTGCATGGCTGAAAAAAAAAAAAAAAAAAAAAAAGGGATTTATTGAGAGAATGAGGAAATATCTGCTAAATTGTGTCCTGCACCATAAAACTTCTGTTTGGATACCAACAAGTGTGAAATCCCAGGGAGGGAGTCATAACCAACGCGAAGACAAAAGCTGTGAAAATGTGACCCTCTGAAAAGTCGGGTTAGGAATTCTTTCCTAGCAGCAGTTTTCAGCTTGATATGAAGCGGACTCAAAAACCCCTCCCGGTAATTCCCAAACCGGCACCCCGCTTTCATCCCCTCCACGGGTCACATCCCTCTACTTATCTGAGACATGGGGGATGCTGGTCCCTGTCAGGTGCAAAAAAAAGCCACCTCGTTGGCTGGGAAGATTGTGCTGGCACCAGCCTGGTGTCTCTCAGACATGTGTATTAAAGAAAACAAAACATCAGTGCCTGATCGTGGCACCCCATTGCCCAAAACCCCACCAGTCTGCTACTCACCGTGCCCCTAGGAATGCCCAGTGGCTCGGGCTGCACACTTCGGGCACACTCAGAGACCGATGCCATAGTCACAGGGGACACCTGGATTAAGAGACAATAAGGTGATTTGGCACAGATGAAACCTCAGCAAACCCCCGCTCCTCCTCCCTACTTCCACCACTCACCAAAACATCTTGGCAGTTGCCGAAGGCCACGCAGATAGCGCCATTAAACACAGAAGTTCAGGGCTTCGTCACCAGGTCCTGTAATACATCCGCAGGACTCACATCTGCAGGACACCCAGTGCATCAGCCGGGTGGTGACAGGGGCTTGGCATGCTCCGAGTAGATTGCCTAAAGCACACCAATGAGAACGGAAACGTAGAACTGCATCACCAATTGAGAGCTGAGCAATAACTACTTCTCTCTACTGCTCACCTTGACTGCTGGTATCCAGCTTCATTTCCTAAAAAGAAAGACAAAGAACAGAGCTGTTACAGAGTCATCAGAACACTTCCGCTGCAGAGACAAATGACGCCTCACCTGCTTATAGAAATCCCCCAACCCCGAATGGGGCCCCCTGGCACAGATTTAATGCATCTGAATCTGAAAAAAAGGTAGGACAAGAGTCAAACTGCTGCAGGATAACTGAAGAGCTCCAGACATCCTGTGTCCATCTACAAATCCCATCTAGAGTCCAATTACACCCCACATTACACATCCCAAGTCCCCAGGACTTGTCATATTGCAGCAGGCTATGCGGCAGGGAAGAGCAGCTCCGGCACAAATGTGTGCAGACACCTGTGCCACAGGACAGACAGGACAGGACAAACAAAGGGCACAACACACAGACAAAAATCTCTTGACAAGGAAAATGGCTGCAAGGACTGAGAGAATGCAAAAGGAGATGACAGAGTCGAAACTGAAGGTGAGCTGCTGAGACTCAGAGAACCCTGAAGGAAGAAGAAGCTAACTCAATGATTGATTGCAAGAACAGCAAAGATCAATGCCTAGGAATCCTGTGGTCAGAATCCTCTGCCTAACCTCATATTATTACAAGTCCTAATCCACCAAAATGGATCCAGGTGGGGCATAGCTGTCCGTAAAGCTCAGAAAAACACCTGACAAGACATCTGACTGGATGCTTCCAAAGAGAGAACTTTTGACTGGGGAGCTCAGACAGCTATCAGAATCGCATCTATGGCCTGGGTGGCAGGCCAAGGAGTGCAGAGATCACGGATGCTAACAAGGATGCCAAGGTTTCTGACAGGCCCCCCTAAGGTAAAAGACATGGCAGACACAAACAACACATAATGCACAACAGACAAGTGACACGAGACACACCGGGACTGCTCTGCCCTGCACACCGCACCACTGGGATCAAAAGTGAGACTTGGCTTTTATGGGGCCTAAGGGGCCACTTCATGAACACCCCCCACCTCCAAACTGGACTCAAAAACCCCTCCCAGTAATTCCCAAACCAGCACCATGCCTTCCTCCCCTCTGTGGGTCACAGCCCTCTACTTATCTCTCAGACATCTGGGGATGCCAGTCTGTCTCTGGTGCAAAGAAAGGCCACCTCGTCACCTGGGAAGGTCCTGCTGGCACCGGGCTGGTGTCTCTCAGACAGCTAGATTAAAGAGAACCAAACATCAGTGCCTGATCTTGGCACTGCATCGGCCAAAACCCCACCACTCTGCTACTCACCGCGCTCCTAAGAAGGCCCGGCACCTCCTAACCCTGACCCTCTGCCATGGATGCAATGCATCTGCACCTGAAAGAAAGTTAGAACATATGTCAAACACCACCAGGATAACTCAAAAGCTGCAAACACCTTATGTCAATCTAGGAATAGCATCTAGAGCTCAAGTACAGCCCACATTACAAATTTCAACTCCCCATGGTTTGTCCTATTGCAGCAGGCCAGGCAGCAGGGCAAAAGAGCTCCGGCACAAATATGTGCAGACACCCGTGACAGAGAACGTGACAAACAGGGGGACATGAAACACGACACATCATGCTTGCGGTGAGGGCCTCGAGCGGAGAAGGAAAAAGGGACCCCAAAGACACACCAGGTAACAGGCACACGGGACAATACCAGACAGACCGGAGCTGTTCTGCCCTGCCCGCCTAAAAGCTGCCATCAAAAGTAGAGTCTCTCCCTTCACTTGTCCTAAGAGGCCCTTGGACAAGATTGCTTTTCCCTCCGCTATTTGTTAAATCTGGCCCAAAAACTCCCAATCTGCTACACTCCCATCTCCAGGCCGAGGCCCCCGATTTATCTTTTCGATGATGATCGGTGAGGGGAATCCACGTTGCACCTGAAATGAGTCTGCCTCAGAGGGCTCTGTGATGGCCTGTGAGCCTCTTGGTCAGCTGCAATAAAGAAAACCAAAACCAAAGTGTGAGTCCAGAGTTATGTGGGCCAAATCCCACCAAGGCAGCTACTTGCCCTTTCCTGAGCATGCCTGGCTCCTTCAGGCTCCAGCTTCATCCTGAT
The DNA here is from genome assembly GCF_035770615.1 of Melospiza melodia melodia. Classification (NCBI taxonomy): domain Eukaryota; kingdom Metazoa; phylum Chordata; class Aves; order Passeriformes; family Passerellidae; genus Melospiza; species Melospiza melodia. Next base: position 5,844,900 of record NC_086199.1, read on the forward strand.
TCCAAGGCGGTGGCCTTCATTAGGAGTGGCACCTGGGTTAGAGAAAGGCAAAGTTAAATGGCATTCCTGTGAGTGCAGTGGATGACCTTGTGTGCTCTAAGACATGGCAATGCCTCTGCTAGGCTTCTGAACAGCCTTGTGTGGGGGAGGCCTCAAATAAAAATAAAGACCCTTTCTCACCCTGCTGCCTGCAAACCCTCTCCCAAGAACTCCTAACTGGATACCTGATCACCCTCCCTCTCCCAGTCACAATCCTCAACTCACCTGAAGCCTCAGTCTCAAACATCATCCTTGACACTGGGCAGATCCCTCTTGTGACATGATCAATCTGCTGAAAAAAATGTTGTGCTTGACACAGCTTGGAATTTCAGGGAGTTGCACTCCTCAATTAAAAAAAAAAAAAAACAAAAAAAAAAAAAACAAAAACAAACAAAAAAAAAAAAAGAAACAAACAAAAACCCACAAAAACAATAAAACCCAAAACACCTAACTCCCCACAGAAACAAAAAAACCACAGAAACCATAAAAAAATCCAAAAAAACCCACAAAAACCAACCAGAAACCCCAAAAAAACCCCCAAAAACTCAAAAATTCCACCAAAACGAATCCAACCAAAAATAACAACCAGAGCAAAACTAAAAATTACAAAAGCTCCTTAGCACTCCTAAACACAAAACCCAAAATCACAAACCTAAATCCTCCCTGTGTTCTATGCTGTTTTCTTCACAGAATCTTCCAAGTCTCTGTGCTTTAGATGCCCAGAAACTCCTGCTGAAAAGAAGCTGAGACGGTCGCGCTTTACGGCACCTTTTACGACAGTCGCGCTTTGCGACACCTTTTACGACAGTCGCGCTTTACGGCACCTTTTACGACAGTCGCGCTTTACGGCACCTTTTACGACAGTCGCGCTTTACGGCCGTCTTTACGACAGTCGCGCTTTGCGACACCTTTTACGACAGTCGCGCTTTACGGCACCTTTTACGACAGTCGCGCTTTACGGCACCTTTTACGACAGTCGCGCTTTACGGCCGTCTTTACGACAGTCGCGCTTTACGGCACCTTTTACGACAGTCGCGCTTTACGGCCGTCTTTACGACAGTCGCGCTTTACGGCCGTCTTTACGACAGTCGCGCTTTACGACACCTTTTACGACAGTCGCGCTTTACGGCCGTCTTTGCGACAGTCGCGCTTTACGACACCTTTTACGACAGTCGCGCTTTACGACGCCTTTTACGACAGTCGCGCTTTACGGCACATTTTACGACAGTCGCGCTTTACGGCCGTCTTTACGACAGTCGCGCTTTACGGCACATTTTACGACAGTCGCGCTTTACGGCACCTTTTACGACAGTCGCGCTTTACGGCAGTCTTTACGACAGTCGCGCTTTACGACGCCTTTTACGACAGTCGCGCTTTACGGCACCTTTTACGACAGTCGCGCTTTACGGCACCTTTTACGACAGTTTTTTTCTTGCCCATCTTGGCGGTTTTTTCTGTGTTTTTTTCTGGGTTTTTTCTTGCCCATCTTGGGGGATTTTTTCTGAGTTTTTTTCTGGATTGTTCTTGCCCATCCTTGGGTTTTTTTCCAGTTTTTTTTCCTGGTTTTTTTTTTTTTCTTGGTTTTTAAGGTTTTTCTCTGGTCCATCTTGGTTTTTTTTCCTGGGAGTTTTCTCACCCATATTGGGGTTTTTTCCTTGGTTTTCAGTGGGTGTTTTCTGGGTTTTTTCTTGCCCTTCTTGGGGTTTTTTTCTGTGATTTTCTGAGTTTTTTGTAGATCTTCTCCTTGCCCATCTTGGGTTTTTTTTTTCTTGCTTTTTCTGGGTTTTCCTTGCCCATCTTGGGATTTTTTTCTGGTTTTTTTCCCTGTTTTTTTTTTTTCCTGGTTTTTCTGGGGTTTTTTTCTGGTCCATCTAGCATTTTTTTTCTGGGATTCTTCTTGCCCATATTGGTGTTTTTTCTGGTTTTTCCTTGCCCCCCTTGGGGTTTTTTTTTCAGGGTTTTTTTTTTTTTCCCCTGGGTTTTTCTTTTCTGGATTTTTTGTTCCCCATCTTGGTTTTTTGTTGTGATTTTTTTTTCTTGCCCATCTTGGGATTTTTCTCTGGTCTGTTTTCAGGGATTTTTCTTGCCCATCTTGGTTTTTTTTCTGGGTTTCTTTTTTTTCCTCTGCCTTTCTTACGTATTTTTCTGGGGTTTTTTTGGTTTTTTTTGGTTTTTTTTTTTTCTGGGCTTTTTCATGCCCATCTTGGGGTTTTCTTCTGCGTTTTTTTTCTTGCCCTTGTTGTTGTTTTATGGGTATTTTTGGTTTTGTCTTTATTTTGTTTTGTTTTGTTTTTTTTTTCTGTGGTATTTCTGGGACTTTTCTTGCCCATCTTGGATTTTTCGGGGGGGGGGGGGGTTTCTCGCCCATCCCGAGGTTTTTTTCTGTGGGGTTTTTGGGTTTTTTTGGTTTTTTTGGTTTTTTTTTTTTCTTTTTCTTTTTTTTTTTTTTTTTCCATAGGTTTCTCCTTGCCCTCCTGGTTTTTGGGTTTTTTTGTCTGTCTTCCTTCCTTCCTTCCTTCCTTTCTCCCTTTCTTCCTGTCCTTCCTTCTTTCACCCTTTCATTTCCTTTCCTTATTTTCTTTTTTTCTTTTTCTTTCTTTCTTTCTTTCTTTCCCTGCATTTCTAATCTTGGTTTTCCTTTCTAGCTTTAGAATAAAAGAGCAGCAGTAGTAACTTTCAGGCTACCTGGGAGTAAAAAAAAACTCCAAAACGAAAATGATTTAAAGAAAACTATTCATTCCCTGGGAGCCTGAAATTTTCTACTGCTGCACATGACATAGAGCTTTGATTCCTTCTTATAGATAGTTGATATTTTATACTTTATACAGCAGCCCCTGCCGTCTGCACAGGCGCACTGCATGCAGAGCGCTGCGGCGTCGTTCGGTTCTGTTTAATGAAACTCGGCTGAATTCGGCTTGGTTCGGCTCTTGGTCTAAACTCGTTTCAGTTCGGCTCTTCGGCTAAACTCGGTCGTATTCGGCACGTTGTCTAAATGCGGCTCAAGTCGGCTACACTCGGCTATCGGTTCCAGTCGGCTATCATCGGCTCTTGGTGTAAACTCGGCTATTTTCGGCCGCACTGGGCTCTTCGGTTCAAGTAGGCTGTTTCCGGCCACACTCGGCTCTTCGGTTCAAGTTGGCTGTTTTCGGCCACACTCGGCTCTTCGGTGAAACTCGGCTGTTTCCGGCCACACTCGGCTCTTCAGGGAAACTCGGCTGTTTCCGGCCACACTCGGCTCTTCGGAACAATTCGGCCCGGCTCGGCTCCCTCAGGGCGGGAAAGTGGACGCGAGAGGACCCCGGCACAGCGAGGCGTTTACCCAGATGCCTGTCACAAACTCACCAAAATACTCTTGCCTGCGGCGCCGCTGAGCCCACAGCATGTCTCGAGTACACATGAAACGCCACAGAAAAATCCGTCGGGGCCGCCATGACGTCGGTATTCCGTGCAGGCAGTCCAGTTACACCCACCCGGTCCTCCACTTCCCCGCCCTTTTCGCCGCCATCTTGAGAAGGTCAACCAAAAGTCCGCGACATCGCCCACGCGCCACTCCCAAGGTGGCAGCCTCTCGGTGCAGGGCTGCAGTACCGCGCTCTGCCCACAAGGCGGCAGCACTGCCGCCCGCCCCAGCCGGGGGCGCAGCGCGCCTCGGGGCTGCGGGCAGCCAAGGCGGCAAAAAAGAACAGGGGCGACCCCCGCCGAAAACTGCTCTGAAATAAATGCCCCAAAACAACCGGGAAGAGGGAAAAAAACCCGTCTGCCTCTAATCTAATAGGATAAAAGACAAAACAAAACACTACACAAAAAAAAAAAAAAAAAAAAAAAAACCAAAAAGACATCAATTTATTTTAAAAATATTTAAATATTTTTTAAGTATTTTTTCATATTAATATTCACATTTCTATTTACAATGTATATTGATGTACACTGTCCATTTATACATTTCTTTTTATAAATACATTTCTATTCCATATTGCATATATCCCTAAAACTTAAATTTATTTGTGTATTTTTATACATATTTTTACATAGTAAGTATATATTTCTGTTACGATTTTTACTTCTGTAACACTTGGATGATTTAAAATAAAACCTTTACCTCCATCCAAATTAAAGCCAAAAAGAACCCCTTTTTTCTAAAGTGTATTTAAATATTTTTTAAAATTCTATTTTTCAGGTTCATATTCACATGTACATTTAAAATACATACTTATGTATACTGTTATTTGTATTCTTCATTACATCTCTTCCTATTATTTGTGTTTCTTTGTATTTTGTGTTTATATATATTTATATCTTGTTTGTATATCTCAATATTTAGAAATATATGACAATAATATCTACATTCATATTATTTAAATTAAAAACCCTGCCTCTAACACAATAAGAATAAAAAAAACCCCAACCCTTTATTTTAAACAAAATTTAAATAGGTTTTATCCTAATGTTCAATTTTTATATTCATATTTGTATTTATAATGTATATTAATGTATATTGCTTACTTACACATTTATCTTTACCAATGTCAATTTAAAACTAAATTTATATTCTATATTAGATCTGATGCGAGTAGTTTTTCATATTTTTTATATCTTTTTATTCATATTTTTTTATATTTCATTAAATATTTCTGCATCAAGATTTTTACTTCTGGGATTTTTACTACGGCAGCAGGCCATGCGGCAGGGCAGAACAGCCCCAGCACAAATGTGTGCACACACCCGTGACACTGAACGTGACAAACAGGGGGACAAGAAACACGACACATCATGCTTGCGGTGAGGGGATTGAGGTGGGAAGGCAAAAGGGACCCCAAAGACACACTAGGGAACACGGCACACCGGACAACACGACACAGACCAGAGCTGTTCTGCACTGCCCGCCTGAAAGCTGCCATCAAAAGCAGAGCCTCTCCCTTTAGCCGTCCTAAGAGGCCCTTGGAGAAGATTGCTTTTCCTGCTGCCAATTTTTAAATCTGTCCCAGGGATTCCCAACCTGCTACTCTCCCATCTCCAGGCCGTGGCCCCCGACTTATCTTTTGGATGATCAGTGAGGGGAATCCACGCTGCACCTGAAATGAGTCTGCCTCGGAGAGCCCCATGATCACCTGTTAGTCTCTGGTCAGCTACAATAAAGAAAACCAAAACCAAAGTGTGAGTCCAGAGTTATGTGGGCCAAATCCCAGCCAGTCAGCTACTTGCCCTTTCCTGAGCGTGCCAGGCTCCCTCAGGCTCCAGCTTCATCCTGATTCCAAGGCTGTGGCCTTCATTAGGGGTGGTAACTGGGTAAGAGAAAGGCAAAGTTAAATGGCATTCCTGTGAGTGCAGTGGATGACCTTGTGTGCTCTAAGACATGGCAATGCCTCTGCTAGGCTTCTGAACAGCCTTGTGTGGGGGGGCCCTCAAACAAATTAACACCCTTTCTCACCCTGCTGCCTTCAAAACCCCTCCCAAGAACTCCTAAACTGGATACCTGATCACCCTCCCTCTCCCAGTCACAATCCCCAACTCACCTGAAGCCTCAATCTCAAACATCATCCTTGACACTGGGCAGATATCTCTTGTGACACGATGAATCTGCTGAAAAATTGTTGTGCTTGAGAGCTGAGCAATAACAACCACTTCTCTCCGCTGCTCACCTTGGCTGCTGGCATCCAGTTTTACTTCCTAAAAAGAAAGACAAAGAGCAGAGCTGTAACACAGTCACCACATACACTTCTGCTGCAGAGACAAATGGGGCCTCACCTGCTCGGGGCAATCCCCTCACCCGGGATGGGGCCCTCTGGCACAGATTTAATCCATCTGAATCTGAAAAAAAAGTTAGGACAAGAGTCACACTGTTGCAGGATAATTTAAGAGCTCCAGATATCCTGTGTCCATCTACAAATCTCATCTAGAGTCCAACTACACCCCACATTACACATTCCAAGTCCCTGGGACTTCTCCTATTGCAGCAGGCTATGCAGCAGGGCAGAGCAGCCCCGGCACAAATCTGTGCAGACACCCCTGACACAGGACAGACAAGACATGACAAACACTGGGGACACAACAGGAACAGAAATCTCTTAGCAAGGAAAATGGCTGCAAGGACTGAGAGAAGGCAAAAGAAGAAGAGTTGAAGATGATGGCGAGCTGATGAGGCTCAGAGAACCCTGGAGGAAGAAGATGCAAACTGAATGATTTATTCCAAAAACTGCAAAGATGGATGCTCGAGAATTCTACAGTCAGAATCCTCTCCCTAACCTCACATCCTTACAAGTCCTAGTCTGCTACAATGGATCATTGCACAGCATGGCTGTCCGTACAGCTCAGAACAAGACCTGACAAGACATCTGACTTGATGCTTCTAAAGCGAGATGCATTTCTGATGCCTGTGTGAGCTCCCCAGTCAAAAGATCTATGGCATGGATGCCAGGGTGAGGAACGCTGAGATCACGGATGCTAGGAAAGGTTTCTGAGAGGCCCCTCACAGGGCTAAGATAAGAGACATGAGATATCCAGACAACGCACAATACACAGAAGACAAGTGACACGAGACACACCGGGACTGCTCTGCCCTGCTGCGCACCTCAGCACTGTGATCAAAAGGGAGACTCTGCTTTTATGGAGCATAAGGGGCAACATCTTGGCTACCCTCATTGCCAGAGCCAACTCAGACCCCCACCTTAGGGAGTCCTGACCCAGCACCCCACGTTCATCCCCTCTGTGGGTCACAGCCCTCTACTTATCTCTCAGACATCAGGGGATGCTGGTCCCTGTCAGGTGCATAGAAAGGCCACCTCGTCAGCTGGGAAGGCCCTGCTGGCACCGGGCTGGTGTCTCTCAGACAGCTAGATTAAAGAGAACCAAACATCAGTGCCTGATCTTGGCACCGCATCAGCCAAAACCCCACCACTCTGCTACTCAAGTGTGAAATCCCAGGGAGGGAGTCATAACCAACGCGAAGACAAAAGCTGTGAAAATGTGACCCTCTGAAAAGTCGGGTTAGGAATTCTTTCCTAGCAGCAGTTTTCAGCTTGATATGAATGTTATCACTTGAACATTCCTTGGTTTGCACCACTGGGGTTGCCTTTGAAAAGGCATGGCATGATCTCATGCTTTCCTTTCCTTTAAAAACCTTTGGGGTTGAACCACAAATGGTATTTCCCTGTGAAATCCAGCTCCTCTGCCCAAGAGGCCACGGAGGTGGGCAGCAATACAACATTCCTTCCCAGGTCTGAGGGGAACACGTCTGCATTCATAAATTTAAACATCTGGCTGCACCACAAAGTAGGTCAGAGCTCATCTCCCAGAGGAGGATTTGTCAGAGATCCAGGGAATTGTGTTCTGTCCCTCCTGTGTCATTTACACAGCACCAAACTCAGAGCAGCTGTTCCCTCATAGGTGCTGACTGTGCCCTGAAGGTGTCAGTGCTCCCCTGCAGGGGAATGAAAGTGTGACTGATCCCTCCCCTGTGTGTCCTGCACTGGGGGAATGTGGCACACTGGTCTGTGATGCCACCCCATCAGCACCAGTCTGTCCCTGAGCCCTGTCAGGCCAATGGGAACGAGAAAATGTGAGGGAAGTTCTGTATTTCACCAGTGCTGTGGCTGCCAATAGGAATGAGAAAATGGGGGGGAAATTCTGTATTTCACCAGTGCTGTGGCTGCTGCTGGGTGCCTCCAAATGTCTCCAGGCAAAGCTGTCACCCCAAGGTTTGGGTGGCACCAGGTGTGGCCATGGCCAGCTCTGTGCTGATGTCTCTGTGACTCCTCTCTCTTGAACCTGAGCACTGTTCCAGCCTGGAAAAAAGGTTCCCCAAAAACTTGTATATCTACAGAAAAGAACAAGAGCTCTTTTATTGAAGCCACATCTGCTGGCAAGTCTCTCTGTCAAACTGCTCTGGGCTGGGTGTCACCTCCACATCTGCTTGGTGTGGTCAGAGCTGTTGAGACAGAGTGGAAATTTTCCAGAGCAGAAATCCATTTTAATTTAGGTGAAATGTACATCTCTGAGTTAAGTCTATAGCTTGCAAACAGAGCTGTTTGGTCTGACTGCCTGTTCTCACAAAAAACCTGTGCTCTAAGAAACTGCTTCAGCTGAAATACAGTGTCACAGACACATTTTATGGAAAATCCTTTCCTTAGGATTTCTTCTCCTGAGAAGCTGAGAGGCCTCAGGAACAAAATGTTATCTGCTGCTGTGGAATGCAACAGGTGCATCTGTGATTGGTCTCATGTGGTTGTTTGTAATTAATGGCCAATCAGTCAGCTGGTCAGTCACAAGATTTTATTATCATTCCTTTCCTTTCAAGCCTTCTAATGAAAACCTTTCTTCTATTCTTTTAGTATAGTTTTAATATATATATATATTATAATAAATCAGCCTTCTGAAACATGGAGTCAGATCCTCATCTCTTCCCTCTTCCTGGGACCCCTGTGAACACCACCCCAGGACAGAGATAAGGGAGGGTCCCTTGAACTCTGAAACAGACAGAGAGGCTACAGGAGACAGGGCAGATGAGCCAGGAATTCTTTCTGATAAAAAAATAGCAGCAAATGTAATGCAAAATCACTAAAATAAACATGTATAAACCTATTGTGAAATTACATGCATATGGATTAGATAAAGAAATAAAAAAGGATCTGGAGTTCCCAGAGGTACTCATGTCCTTTTAAAGGAAACAATCCCCACAGGTACCCAGCACTGTAATAAACACACCAGCTTTATAAATTTCACAAAAGTTTTGGTGTTTGTTTGCCTCCATAAATCACTGTGGCACCAGCCTGGGGACATCCTGCCCCACCTGCACCTGCCCTTGCCCTGCTGCAGCAGATCCCACCCTGCTGAGGCACAGATGAGGGCCCCCTGGCCAGAAAACTGCAGAGGGAATGTTTAATGCTGGGATACGGGATGTGCCAAGCCAGAAAGCTGCAGGGAGAGTGTTTAATGCTGGGATATGGGATGTGCCAGCCCCATTCCCCAGGGGGAATGTCTCAGGCTGTGATATGGGCCCTAAAAGCTGCAGAGGGAATGTCTCAGGACATGATATGGGATGTGCCAGCCCCAGTGCCCTGAAAGCTGCAGGGGGAATGTCTCAGGCTGGGATAGGGGATGTGCCAAGCCAGAAAGCTGCAGGGAGAATGTCTCAGGACATGATATAGGATGTGCCAGCCTCTGTGCCCTGAAAGCCACAGGGGGAATGTCTCAGGCTGGAATATGGGATGTGCCTGCCTCAGTGCTCTGAAAGCTGCAGAAGGAACGTTTAATGCTGGAATATGGGATGTGCCAGCCCCACTGCCCTGAAAGCCACGGGGGGAATGTTTGATGCTGGAATATGGGATGTGCCAGCCCCACTGCCCTGAAAGCCACGGGGGGAATGTTTAATGCTGGGATATGGGATGTGCCAGCCCCATTCCCTGCCCATCCCCGGCGGCTCCAGCCGCTGCTCCTGCCCTGCCCATCTGCACCTGGGAACAGATCCCAGCTGCCCTCCAGACACGTCCCAGCCCAAGGAAACGCCCCAGGCACAAGCTCCAGCCCGGAGGTGGCACAGAGGGGGCAACGCTCGCCAAAAGCGCCAGGAATGGGAATCCCTGCCTGCAGGCAGCGAAGGATGCTGCGGATCCCGGCGGGGAGAGGCGAGCGCTGGGCTGAGCCCCCGGGCCGGGGGCTGCTCACAAAACACCAGAACACAGCCCCGACACCCGCAGAGCTGTGCCCAGCCCCGGGAACAGCCAGATCTCATCTCTGTCCCCTTCCCTGCAGGCCCCCCCAGGCCAGGCTGAGCCAGCCCCGCATCCCTGGGATGAGCTGGGCAGGGCACCCGGGCTCAGCACGGCGCTGCGCCCAGAGCAGAGCAGGAGCAGTGGATTGGCCCCGGTTTCCTGGCAGAAAATTGGCAGGAAATGGCTCCAGTCCCAGCTCTCCAGAAATGGGTGTCCAGGTAAAACAGGGTGGGAAGGATCCCAGGATGCCAACAAAGAGTTAATGATGGAAGGAAAAATGGGGGAATGTTTAAAGGGGCAGGGAAAAACATGAGATAGAAGAGGCCAATAAGGACTAATTTTATTTCTCTCTACTAATTAATTACTAATTATTACTAATAATTACTACTTATTCTCTCTAATTAAAAGGGGTCAAAAGCAAAGTGTGGAGCTGAGCCTGGGTGTTACCCCATCCATCTCAGCCACACCACAAACAGGACAGGCTGCCAGGCCCATTTCCAGTACCACCCCTCCTCTCTGAGGCTTCATTTGAATATTTTTCCAAGGATTCTGGCACTGCCTCCATGCTCCTCAGCAGACCAGAGCCCCACTGTGCCTGCAGGAAGAGACAGAACCTCCACTGTTGCTCCCCCAGCCTCTGCAAGCACGGCTGGCACAGGGCTCCTGGAATTGCTTCCTTCATTTCCATTTAATGAAACACCCTGGGAAGAGAGGCTGGCTCTGCCCTCAGGCCTGTCCTGGCTCTCTCTCTCCCCTGTGCAGCCAGGACATGAAAACTGGGACATGAAAATTCCATCTACAGGCGCATGTGAGTCTTGCTTAAGGATGGGAAGCAGCCATGGAGGGACCTGTTTGGATCAAAGTGTCCATGGAGCCAGCATGCAGGGATGCTCTTTTAAGGGCTCAACCTCACAGTGCTGGGTTGGAAACCAGAGGAGGAAAAGATTAGAACAAAAAACATGAGACTTCCAGAGATGGTCCTCTGCAGGTGTGGCTGGATCTTTGCAGCCCTGAGCTGCAATGGGTGATGGCAGTCAGTGCATTCCCGTCCAGGGATAAGGGAAAATTCAGGTCCCTGGGATGGATATCTGCACATACAGATGTGCCCCTCTGCCATGGAGTCCAAGGGATGGCAGAGAAATGAGAGAATCAGATAAATGAGGCATTTTTGTCCTGAGGAAGGGCAGGGAAGGATGTCTGTGCATCAGTGCCAGAGATGTCCTGCACTGAGAGTGATTTCCTAGAGGAAATTTTCTGCAGGAAATTTCTCCTAGAGGAGATTTTTCTGAATGCAGAAGACCCAAATTTCCCCAGGTTAAAGCATGAATCAAACATTTCCCTTTGTTTTCTAGCACTTGCTTTCACCCTAAGCAGGAAGCAAGCTACAAAGAATCAGCTCTGCCTATAGAAAAAAAATCCAGGAAAAAAACTATACACATGCAGAAAGTTAAGATTTATTGCCAAGTTTTGATGCAGGAAGGGCAGGACTCATTGCCCATGTAGTGTAACATTTACATTTCTTCTGCTGGATCAAATTCAGGCTGGATGTGACCCTCAGGAGCCCCAGCCCTGGGGACAGACCCAGTGGGGAGCCCCCACCATGTCCCCCCAGCCCTCAGGTGGGGCTCCCATCCCTGGGCATGGTCCGAGGGAGGCTGCTCAGAGTGCACGGAGATAGGATGTCCATCATCTGGAGCTGATGTCCACAGCACCCAAACTCCACCTCTCATGAAGCCCTGCAGGCCTTGGCCTCAAACTGATCCAAAATTCCCCTGTTTTGGTTCCTTTCAGCCAACTGAGTGCTTTTCATTTTGATTTCTTCCCCTCCTCCCTTCCTCACCCCAAACTAAAAATCCTGACAGCTTGGGCCATTGTGTCAGCTGACTTTCCCTTCCAAAAATAATACTATTTTTGATGCAAACTCCTCAGCCTGCTCTGTTTTAACTCTCTCCAGAGCCCTGTAAGTCTATGTGTGCAGGGATGCCTGTGTGTCCTCTGGCACGCTTTTGCACATGGAAAGAAAGAACTTTTCCCTACCTGAACGTTCCTGTTATTGAACCTCTTTGAAGTGGAGCAATAAAAAGTTCCTGTGCCCATGTGCAGAGCTCCAGACCTGCCCTTTAATGTCTCACATGCAAACTTCACTGTAACTGTACCAAAAACTGTGGAAGGCTGCTCCAGATTATTGCACTGGTCTCATGACTGAGTTGTTCTTCAAATAAATCCTACAGATCAGAGGATGTCCCCATCCCATCCTCCAGCTGGGAGTGTCTCCCTGCTGGGAGTTTTCTTTGCCCATGGCCATGTGGATCTGGGCACCTCACTGTCAGAAAGGATGGAGAGAGGAACACAGAGAATCACCAAAAGCATAAAATATATAAAAATCTGTGCCCTTGCACTGGAATAATTTACCAAGGGAATCCCTGACATTTCTGGCAGCAAATGCAGTGTGTGCTGTGTTTATCTGCAATTCAGCAATAAAATACCCAGAGCCACCAGGGCTCTTTGATGTGTGTCTTGGTTTGGAAAGACAGGAGTCTGCTGAGGAAGGCAGGAGCCTCCCCTGAAATGGAGAATGTAAACCCTCCCCACCCCTCTGAATTGCTATAAGTTTTAAATTAAGGGGCTCTCAGGCCTTCAAAAAAAATGGGAGCAGGAAATAACAGTTCTTTAATAGGGAAGGGAGAAAAAAAAAGTATAAAATAAACAATGCAGTGCACTAGAACAACACTGACAGAGTCAGAACCCAACCTGACACCCTGTGGGTCAGGGTGTTGGTGGCAGTCCCATTGGAATTGTGGCTCAGCCCTCCTGCAGTGTCAGGGGTGGTTCTGCTGCAGCAGGGATCCTGTAGAGAAGGATGGATTCTTCCTCTGAAGATCCAGTGGAAGAAGAGGCAGCTGCTGTTCCTCTGGGGAATCCAGTGGAGAAGCCGTGCTGGTGTTCCAGAATCTCCAGATTATATCCAGGTAGGAATGCTTGGCTCCTCCCCCTGGGCTCACATCTCCCAGTGGGATGCTGTAGTTCTTATCAGCCATGCAGTGACATTCAATAGCTGTTATCAGCAGATGTCTCCATGGAGGGAGGAGTGATTGTGGCCACTCAAAGAGAGAGATAAAGCAAACTGCCCACTGACAAAAGATAATCTGCCATACAGATGGTAATATAAAATATCTTGCATTGCAATCTTCAGCAATGTGAGATATTGCAGTGCCTTTTTCACCCTGCCTCACTTTTCCTCCCAGTGAGACAGAAAATAAAGCAAAAGCCAGAGGTGGGGGGATTGTTGTAACCCTGCTGGCAGCGCTGAGGGCAAAACCTCATTCCCACAGGGAATGTGCACTAAGCACCCATCTGTTTGCCCAAAATCACCCTCAGACCATGCCCCCAAATGGGGGGCAGTGATAGACCCCAGTCATTGATGTGTTCTCAGCCTGTGGAAGAAAATTCTCCTTCCACGTCTTTCATGGGGATGTGTCTCAGCTGGAGCCCAAAAAAACCTTAAAAATCTCTTCTGGGTGAGCAGAGAGAAGATGCACAGAAACATCCATGTATGGGGAGCATGGAAGGAACAGAGCAAGATTTGGGCGTATTTATCCTCTAAAGGAAAACTTTCTGGGTTTTAGTAGGCAGAGGCACTGGCTGGCCCAGCCTGGTTTTCAAGGCACCTCAAGGCACAACCATAAAAAACTCCCCATTGCAGGGCAGGAGTGATTGGTTATGGGGTTAAAAGTAAAAGTAATTGAGGTGTCATTTCTTAATTGGACAATTTGTCCTTAAAAGGCCTTGTAGAGAGAGAGATGGGGCTCAATTTTTAGTTTGTTAAAGTGAAGCACTGTAGAACTCAGGGTTTGTGAGACTGTCACATGGATAAGAACTAACAAACATCTGAGTCCCAACAAGAAATTCCATCTTGAGCTTTTAATCCCAACCCTGACATAAAGAAGTGAAGACTCCACTGGAGTGCAGATGGCTGGGGAATGTGTCACTGGACATGAGGTGATGTGGGTAAGGCAGCTACCAGGGCTGCTAGAGACCCTCTCTGTCACCCTGGGTACATCACTGCTGACCCCTGGAGCTCCTTAGACATGGGATAACTCCTTTTCCCCCCACTTCCTTCTCCTTTTTCCCGCACTTCCTTCACCTTTTTTCCCCCCACTTCCTTCTCCTTTTTTCCCCACTTCTTTCTCCTTTTTTCCCCCCACTTCCTTCTCCTTTTTCCCCCACTTCCTTCTCCTTTTCCCCCCACTTCCTTCTCCTTTTTTTCCCCCACTTCCTTCTCCTTTTTTCCCCCCACTTCCTTCTCCTTTTTCCCCCACTTCTTCCTCCTTTTTCCCCACTTCCTTCACCCTTCTGCTACAGGAGCTGCCACATTCCTACCCCAGCCCCGTTCCTGCTTGGAGCAAAGCCAGAATCCAAGGTTTCTCCCCTCCTGGACCAGGCTGGGGTCTCCAGATGATGTTCTGGGCCCAGCCCAGCTCCACGAGAGCCCTTGCCCAGTGCAAACACAGATCTCTGCCCAGCTCCAGCCAGGGAAAGCAGAAAAACAAGCAGGGAGAATAAACATCCGGATGAGGGCTGAGGAGGGAAAGCAAAACACTGCGGGGAGCCAGGAATAATAAGAACCAAAAACAAATAGAAAAGAGCTAACAGGAGCAACAGATCTAAAAATAAAATGAAAGAGCAGCAGCAGGGTGGAGGGGCTGGGATATTTTGGGGGCTGGCAAAGCTTGTAGGGCTGGGATTTGCTGTGGTGGGCTCAGCCCTGGGGCACAGCCAGGTTCTCCTCTCTCTGCCTTCCCTCCCCGAGGTGGGGGAGGATGGAGGATGAAGGCTGGGGCTCCCAGGAGCTGTTTGGGTGGCAGGGGTGGCAGCAGGCTGCTCTCCAGCCCCGCCACATCTCCCTGGGGCCAAAAGTGTTTGCTGCAGTGCCATCCTAGGGACAGATGTGCCACCCCAAACCCTCCTCAGCTCCCTGTTGTTCATCCCTCCAACCTGCCTCTGTGCTGGCCCATGGTCTGTGAGGCAGGGGCCACCTCTGCTCAAGGACTGGGGGGAGAAGATGTGACCCCTGGACACCCCAAATCAGTGATGTCCTTCCAGGAAGGGAACCCTGGTTTTCCCATGAATCCCAACATGGCTCTGCAAATCCTGTCAACCCAGAGCCATTCACTTGCTCCAATATTTATATCCAGAGGTGAAACCACTGGAAATCAAACCACTAAAATTCCATTTGTTGATTCCCATTCCCTGAACTCCCCAGGCCAAGGTCATACAAAATCAGTAGGGGAAAAAATAGGTTTTTTTCCTTTTTCCCCCCAGGAATTAGCCGGCAGAGGGAAGGCTGTGCAGGACAGACTGAGCTTGGCTGTCCCAGGTGGACGGGGAGCACAGGGTTCACAAGCCCTCAGCAGTTTGGAGATAGGCAGGGAGCCATCAGAGGTGGGTCTAATTCTCCCCCTGGGAAGCCACAGCCAGGCAGGGACTGATCTCTGCTCTCTCCAAGCTGACCATGGGACTCCTCTGCATAAAAAACAACTTCCTTCACATTTCAGACATTTGTTTTTCCTTTGTGGTTGCCCCCATTATTCCTGTTCTCAGGGCTGGGAACTTGCCCCCATCTCCTTTCTCTGCCCCCAATGCTCTCCTCACCCTGGCACCTCCTCCAGGTGCCACTTCCATGGTGGGACCTGCAGGGACTCTGGGAGCATGGAATAAAATAGATGGAGCTAGAATAAAATAAAATAAACAATAAATAAAATAGTCTGGGAGCTAGAATAAAACAAAACAAAACACTTTGGCCACCTCTGAGCCCCTGACTCACAATTCCCTCTCCCAAAGGCAAGATAAGCTGGGTTGAGGCTCTGCTGCCACCAGAGCCACCACATCCAACCTCCCCTCTCCTGCTCCTGGGAGCCCAGGGGCTGCAAGCCCACCTAATCAGAACCAACGGTGAATTTTAAAGATGAGGAAAAATAAAACCATGAAATTAGAAGAAATCAGTCAGGGTGGAAAGCCAAGGAGGCCACGTGCCAGGAAAGTGAGCTGCCTGCCAGTTTGGCGTGGAGTGAATGCTTGGCCTGTTGGGGTGAAATGCCAGAGCTGGGCAGGCTGAAGAGGCACTTTGCACCTTCAGGGGGAAAGGACCAGACAGAGCCTGGATGGCAGATGGGCCCCAAACACACTTGGGGATGAGGATGGGTGTGGGGAGGTGAAGGGACCTGGCTGGGGTTTGTCAGCACAGCTCATAAATGACAATGGTGCAGCTGCTGGGGACAGGCTCCCTCTGAAACCAGAGCTGGAGCTGCACAGAGCAAGGGACAGTCCCCAAAGGAGTGCTGAGGGCTGTGGAGCAGCAGGAAAAGGCTCCCAGCAATGCAGGGAGCAGCCAGACAAGGAAGAGAGGGATGCAGCCAAGAGCAGCATGTGATGCACCAGCCCCGAGAGTCAGACGATGAAAGGGCAGTGAAGGCCCCAAAACTCTTCCCTGTGCAGGAATGGGACACACAAATCATCACTGAGTGGGTGTCCACCTGGGACAGCCAGGCTCAGAGCCTGTCCTGCAGAACCTTCCCTCTGTGAACTAATTCCTTGCGGAAAAAAAAAGAAAGAAAAAAGAATTTTTTTCCCCCCACACTGATTTTGTACGACCTGGGCTTGGGGGGTTCAGGGAATGAGAAGCAATAAATGGGTTTTTAGGGGTTTGATGGGGGTGCAGGTTGTACCCAGCAGGGCAGCAAGCTCCCTGCGGGCAGAGGAGATGGGTGCCCATGCACGACTGCCCTGATCCTGCCTTGGCTGGGATCCCGCCCCTCCCTGGCTCCTTTCCCAGCTCCCCAGGACCCGGCACAGCAGAGAGCAGAGCAGCCCCTCACACCCAGAGCAAGGAGCCAGAGAAAGGAGCAGCCACAGCCAAGTTTCCCCCTGGTTTTCCTTTCCCCCTGGTTTTGCTTTCCCCGTTCCGTTTTGGCTGGGTCCAAGTGCAGGGTTTGGGATGTAGCCTCTCCCGGCTGCTCCCAGCGGGGCTGGAAGGAAACTTCGGCACCTCCCTGGCTCTGAAAGCTGCACCCGGCAAATCCTGCCTGGATCCGGGATGGGATTGCAGGGAAAGCTGCCCCCGGCGATTCCTGCCTGGATCCATCCCGGGATGGGAGTGCAGGGAAAGCTGCACCCAGCAATTCCTGCTTGGATCTGGGGATGGGATTGCAGGGAAAACTGCACCCGGTAATTCCCACCTGGATCTGGGATGGGATTGCAGGGAAAGCTGCACCCGGGATGGGATTGCAGGGAAAGCTGCACCTGGTAATTCCCACCTGGATGCGGGAGGGGATTGAGGGAAAGCTGCACCGAGCAATTCCTGCCTGGATCCGGGATGGGATTGCAGGGAATGTGGAAATGTGCTGCTACTTTGTGTCTGTGCTGAGAAAATAATACTAAAAAAAAAAAAAAATTAAAAAATTGGATCATTGAAGTGTGAGTCTAATCTTTTAAAGATGAGATTTTTACTCCTAAAAGTCTCATGGTTTTGTCCATGAGATTCCAGACGCGGTGTTTCTCCTGAGATGCCCAGCAGGGTTCTGCACTGGTCGTGCCCATCCCAATCTCTGCTCCTACTCAGGGATCAGCCCCTTGCATCCCTCCTTCCCCAAACCGGGCTGCCTGTGGGAAATTGATGCATTTCATGCCCTAACCCCCACAGGTGGAGGATTAAAAGGCAAGCAGGGGCTGGGTGCTCGGTGCCAGCTCTGCTGGGGCCCCTGGGCACCGCCTGCCCAGCTGCACAGCATCCCAGCTCGGGAGCTGACAGCACCGGGGAAGGGCCAACTCAGCTTTGCCATGGAAACATTTGTTCAGCAAAGAATTGCGAATTTTCATGGCGAGTATCTGGTTTCCTCCAAACTTAATTGTTGTTGTTTCTGAAAGCTGCCCAGCCGGTCTGGATCTGGCTTTCGTGAGCATTTTTTTCTCCCTTAATGCTTAATTTTCAGCAACTAGGATAACTCTGCTCCCTTTTTATTATTTTTTAAATTTTGTTTTTATTTTTTCTTTAGGTTTCTATAATTTTTTTTTTCAACATAAATGGCAATGGCAGCTCTTTTGGGCTTTTGTGCAGGGCACAAACTCTCACTGAGAGTAATGAATAAAGAATCACAGTAATAATTATACAATCACAGAAGGGTTTGTGTTGGGAGGGACCTTAAAGATGATCGAGTTCCAGCCCCCTGCCACGGGCAGGGACACCTTCCACTATCCCAGGTTGTTCCAAGCCCCATCCAACGTGGCCTGGAACATTTCCAGGAGTGGGACATCCACAGTTTCTGTGGGCACCCCGTGCCAGGACCTCATCATGCTCACATAAAGAATTTCTTTCTAATATCCTAAATAATCAAAATCTCCCTCTTTTGAGGATGGGTGACCCAGGAAGGGCCACTTGGATTTTTAGGCTGAATTGGAGAGGTGGGAGTGAGCAGCTGCTCTGAGGACACAGGGGAAATTCCAGGCTTTTCACAGGGCCAGCAACAAGTGATGTGATGACAATTTGGGGTAAAGCTCCTGGAGGACACATTTAAGCAGAGAAGGAAGGAAAAGATCATGTCTGACAATCCAGAAGGAGATGAGACATAATTCCTGCAGGGTGCTTTTCCACCTGGGTGCTGGGACAGTGGGATGTCCCTGTGCCCACAATGTCCCTGTGCCCATGGATGTCCCCCTGCTCCTGGAGGTCCCTGTGGCCCTCGGTGTCCCTGTGCCCAGGGGTGTCCCTGTGCCCATGGATGTCCCTGTGCCCACGGATGTCCCTGTGCCCATAGATGTCCCTGTGCCCACGGGTGTCCCTGTGCCCACGGGTGTCCCTGTGCCCACGGGTGTCGCTGTATCCCTGAGCCCCTCAGGCTCATCTCCCTCCCCGCCTGTGACCCAGCGCTGCCTTTTCCCCGCTGGCGTTTTCTGGCTTAACTCCATTTTTCCAGGCCGTGGGGAGGCGGAGGCTCGGCGTGTCCCTGGGTGTTCCCGGCGTGTCCCCGGCAGGGCTGTGCCCGGGCAGCCCGCGGTGACAGCAGGTGGCACTGCAGCCCCAGGAACCGCCCGCTCCTGCAGTCCCGGTCCCGTTCCCGTTCCTACAGTCTAACACTCCCACTCCTGCATTTCCACCCCTGTATTCCCACTCCTGCACCCCTGCACTCCCACTCCTCTATTCCCACTCCTCTATTCCCACTCCTGCATTCCCACTCCTGCGCTCCCATTCCTGTATTCCCACTCCTCTATTCCCATTCCAGCATTCCCACTCCTGTACCCCTGTATTCCCACTCCTGCATTCCCAATCTTGCATTCCCACTCCTCTATTCCCATTCCAGCATTCCCACTCCTCTATTCCCACCCCTGTATTTCCACCCCTGTATTCGCATTCCTCTACTCCCACTCCTGCATTCCCACTCTTGTATTCCCACCCCTGTATTCCCACTCCTGCATTCCCAATCCTGCACTCCCTTTCCTCTATTCCCACTCCTCTATTCCCACTCCTGCATTCCCAATCCTGCACTCCCATTCCTCTATTCCCACTCCTCTATTTCCACTCCTCTATTCCCACCCCTGTACCCCTGCATTCCCATTCCTGCATTCCCACACGTTTATTCCCACTCCCAGCTCCCACTTCTGCATTCCCACTCCTGCACTCCCAATCCTTCACTCCCACTCCTTTATTCCCATTCCTGCACTCCCACCCCTGTATTCCCACTCCTCTATTCCCACTCCTCTATTCAAATCCCTGCATTCCCACTCCTATATCCCCACTCCTCTATTCCCACTCCTGCATTCCCAGTCCTGCACTCCCATTCCTGTATTCCCACTCCTGCACTCTCACTCCTGTATCCTCACTCCTGTATTCCCATCCCTGCGTTCCCACTCCTCTATTCCCACCCCTCCATCCCCACTCCTGCACTCCCAGCTCAGCACTCAGGCTCAGAATCCCTCCTGGCCCTCCAAACCTCATCCCCCAGCTGTGCCCCCACCACCCTCCATGGTTTCACCCCGTGAATTTCCAAGCAGTGGAGTTTGGGATGTCATTTCTAAGCCATGCCAGAGCAGGGTGTCCAGGGAATCCTGTGCACGGTGAGGTTTTGGTGCAGGAGCAGAGGAGCCCCATCCTCACTGTGGCAGCTCTGGATTTTTGGGATGCAGGAGGCTGAACGTTGCCTGTGCACAGGGAAAGCAGGAGGAGGGAAGCAGTCCATGAAATCAAGGTAGCCTGGATAAAGTGCAATCACAAAGCCACTGCAAACCTGGGGGATTTGGGCAAAGAACTTGATTTGCTGTAAGACCATGAATGCGAGCACAGCATGTAAAGAAAACCCAACATCCCTCCATTAACTGTGCTGATTTATGCCAGTAAATATATCCCCAACCCTCCAGTTGTGCCTGCTAAGAATAAAACCTGGGATGCACCACAGCCTCTGCTCCCATCCTGTAACTCCTCTGTGAGTTCAGCCTTTATTTTTAGCTCAGCTTCCTCGGGGCTCTGTCTGATCTGATTTCTCCAGGGAGAAGGTTTTTCCTGCTGGATGCCACCCTCCTGGCTGGAAACCCCCAGCGCTGCTGAAGGGCCTCACCTCCTCAAGCAAAGACAAATGGGTCAAATTTGGTAAAATATTGTCAGCCAAATAGACCAAGACCTAAAGAAGCATTGTGGGGTGAGACAGACAAGTGGCACACAGACATTGCAGCAGCCAGGCAGTGGCTCTGGGAAAGGCAGGAAGGAAAATGGGACATTTTCCTTTTTCCTCGCTGTGATTTGGCCGCTGTGCCTTTGCCAAGCCCTTGGTGACAGGCTCCGGGGCAGATCCCTGCCAGGGCTCGGCGCTGGTTCCTGCTGGCTGCTCCTGGATGTTGTTTCTGGCCAGCAGCGGGCTGAGCTCATGTCTTGTAATTGCTGGGTGGGCTCGAGGAGACCACTGCGGCTTCCGAGCTCCCAGGGAAAGGGAGAAAATGAGCAGGATTAAGGAATTTCAGAAAATTACAGGCATTGTCATTTCACATCAGCCTTGCCAGGAGCACCATGCCCTGGAGAAGGATGGCCCCTGCAGGACACGCTGCCCATGGGCAGGACTAAAGGGTTTGGTTCCTCATCAGTCACACAAAAAACTGTGAGAGTGTGTTTGTGTGTGTGTCTGTGTGTGCATGTGGTTTTGTGTGTTTATGTGTGTGTCTCTGTGTGTCTCTGTGTGTGTGTGTGTGTGTGTGTGTTTTTGTGTGTGTGTGTGTGTGTATGTGTGTGTCTGTGTGTCTGTGTGTCTGTGTCTGTGTGTGCGTGTGTTTTTGTGTGTTTATGTGTGTGTGTGTCTCTGTGTGTCTGTGTGTGTTTTTGTGTGTGTGTGTTTGTTTGTGTCTTTATGTGTGTGTGTCTGTGTGTGTCTCTGTGTGTCTGTGTGTGTGTGTGTGTGTGTTTGTTTGTGTCTTTATGTGTGTGTTTTTGTGTGTGTTTGTGTGTATGTGTCTGTGTGTCCGTGTGTGTGTTTGTGTTTGTGTGTGTGTCTTCATGTGTGTGTTTGTGTGTGTTTGTGTGTGCATGTGTTTGTGTGTGTGTGTGTTTATGTTTGTGTATGTGTTTGTGTGTGTGTGTGTGTGTCTGTGTGTGTGTGTGGTTTTGTGTGTGTGTCTGTGTGTTTGTTTGTGCCTTTATGTGTGTGCTTTTGTGTGTGTTTGTGTGTATGTGTCTGTGTGTCTGTGTGTCCTTGTGTGTGTTTGTGTGTGTGTCTTTATGTGTATGTTAGTGTGTGTTTGTGTGTGTATGTGTTTGTGTGTTTGTGTGTGTGTCTCTGTGTGTCTTTGTGTGTGTTTGTGAGTGTGTGTGTTTGTGTTTATGTATGTTTTTGTGTGTGTGTCTTGTCTGTGTGTTTGTGCCTGTGTGTTTGTGTCTGTGTGTTTGTGCACATGCAGCCTTTCCAGGGCAGGCAGTGGCCCTGGGAACACAAGATTTAAGGGATATACACAAGATTTTAGGGATCCATCCCGCCTGCAAGCTCAGTTTTACCCCGATTTCCCTTCCATAGCAGGATTGCTGTGGCTGGAGGGAGCTGAGGGATGGCACGTCAGAGCAGGGGCAGCGCTGGCATTTATTCATTTTTAGCCAGGTCTGTCTGTTGAGGTGATGACGCCTCATGTGCAGCTCCCTGCCTGGCTCTCCTGCAGCAGGGAGAGACAGAAAGGCACAAATTCCCCTGGAAAATGCCAATTGTGGAGCTGCAGCAGCTGGGCAGGAGGGATAGGAGTACACACAGCACCTGGAACTGCTGCTCACCAGGATTTTTGCCCTCGGTGCAGGAACTTGGTAAGGGTTTGGGAGCCCAGCCTGCCTCATCCACCCTCCCAGCTGACATTTCTGCTGTCAATGTTCACTCAGCAGGGTTTAAAACTTGTGAGCAGTCACTACACGGTGCTAAATGCTTAAAATAAACACAAATCTGTTTCAGGTGGTCAAGTATTGTCCTCATTCTGCTTCAGGGCACAGGATCCGAGCATCCCCCTCCCATCTGAGTGAAAGGAGGTTCCCTTTTCAGCATCACCGAGCAATCCCTTGCTGCATTTTTTCCTAATTTATTTTTTTTTCCTTGAGGAAAGGGATCCAACCAGCCCAGGTGCTGCGGCACAGGCCCCAAACCACGGCTTTTAGAACCACAATAGAGACAAAACCCGCTAAAAATCTACTTTTTACCTGCAAACAAGGGTCTGATCCTGCACACCTTGCTCCTGGGGATGGCTTATCAGGTGGCTTGTTCCGCACAGCGGCTCTATCAGGTGCATTTATCTCTCTGGGCACGTGTATATGCACAGGAGATGTTTATGGACTCTGTCTCCCGCTCATCATGGCCATTAATCACCCAAAACACCCTAAAAGCGGCGATGGCCGCTTCCATTGTGGCTCATGTGACTCTGATTTGAGGCTTTATCGCACCAGAGCTGCCAACCACAACTCCCCAGACCCCAAAAAAACCCCAAGCTGTTCTCACTGAAAACCAGCGAGGTTTGGAGCAGAGCCCGTCGCTTTCCTACCACGGCTTCAGGCAGCATTGGGGACACATTGTGTCGCGCCTTGGGGACACATTGCCCCAGCGCTGGTGGCCTTTGCTGGCATCGCTGCCACACCCAAACCCGCCCGGAGCCCCATCTCGGCTGAGTGACCGCGATCATATTTCCACATGAAAGTGCCCAGGTGGACAACCCGACTCCGGCTGGAATCCCTGCGGTTTCCATGTGCGGCGGGGAACAATCTTATCGGGCAGATCGCACGCAGAGATAGCGAGCCCCGGGCTGGGCTGGCACACGGGCGGATTGCCTCGGCCCTGGGGAAGGCTCTGCTCCCTTTCCAAACATTTGTTTGTTTTCCCCAGCGCGGGTTTCAGGTTCTCCCGGTGACCATCATCCCAGCTTCCCTTCCCTGCTCATTGTTTGGGCACCTCATGGATCACTGGGCGGGGGGTTCTGCTTAAATCCGGCTTCATCCCCCGGACCCTTGCATGTTGCCTTGAGAGATTTCTTGCAAATATTTTTATTTTTTCCCCATCTCCTTGTGGTCCTGCTGTGTTTGAAGATGGGGTGGCCCCTGTTTGGGCTGGGTGTGGTTTCCCCCTCCCTGGGCACACCATTTTGGCCTCTCTTCCCCTCCTGCCATCTCCTCTTTCAAACCTGGCAGCTGCGTGGGCACCTGCTCCCTGCTCACACAGGCAGAAGGATATATCTGTAATATTCAGGATATTCCCTTTCCCTGCCTCACCAGCGGCTACAGAACCCTGGCAGAGCCAAGGGATGAGGACAGAGAGGGGTCCTGGGCAAAGCCAAGCCCCCAAAATGTCACCCTGAGCATCCCAGGGGGTGCAGAGCCGGATTCAGGGCATGCGGGGACAGCCCATCCCCTCCTGCAGTGCCACCCCATCCATGCCATGCCCTGTGCCAGGACAGTCCCTGCTGTGGCAGGGGCTGAGTGCACTCATCAGACACCCATGAAGGGTTTCTGGGAGGTCCATTCCCTTCCCTTCCCTTCCCTTCCCTTCCCTTCCCTTCCCTTCCCTTCCCTTCCCTTCCCTTCCCTTCCCTTCCCTTCCCTTCCCTTCCCTTCCCTTCCCTTCCCTTCCCTTCCCTTCCCTTCCCTTCCCTTCCCTTCCCTTCCCTTCCCTTCCCTTCCCTTCCCTTCCCTCTCTCTGTTTTTCAGTATCTTGTCCCCAAAGCCTTCATCCTTTAGCAGTTCCCTAAACAAAACATTTCCTTGCTGCAGAAAGGAGAGGGAAGATCATTTTCTGCAGGGATCAGGAGGGTGTTCATGGCAGGGACTTTGTGGTAGCACTGCTGTGGTTCCATGAAAATCAGAAAATCAGAAAATGGAAAATCAGATTTGGCTCCTTTTGCCTCTTTTCCTTCTGGTTTGAAGGATTTCAACAAACCCCCCTTGTACTGGTTCCTTCAGATCTTCAGATCATGCAACATCACCTCTTTTTCTTATCTAGGGTAGATTAGCAAATTCAACACATCCACAAACCAGAAGGGAGCACTGTGATGAGCTGGTTGGACATTTGGTGTGGATCAAGGTGCTGAACACCTCCCTGAAATTCATCACCATCTGGGGGCTTGCTAATCCTCCATCCTAAACCCACCGTGTAGGGCCTTGATTCTCCTCCATCCTAAACCCTCCCAGCTGGGCCTGAGCTCAGCCCTGGGTGGGAGCAGGCTGCAGAGGGGTGTGGGGGTGACCAGCTGCTGACCATCCTCACCAGGACCATCACAGCTTTGGCCACAGCACTGTCCCGGGCTCCTGTGGGGTGATGCAGTCTCACAGGCCAGCAGAGAGCCCCCCAAAATCCCATTGCTAAACCTCTCCTCAGCCCAGCCCTGCCTGCTGGGGAGCTCAGGGCCAGGGCAGGGGTGGGGATCTCTGAGCAAGCCTCCTGCAGCTCTCCATCTTCAAGCCCTGCTTTGCCTTTGCTCTCCTGAGGGATTTTGAACACAGCCCAAGTCACCCTTGGGGCCTGGGGGGCTCAGGAGCAGATCCTGCACACAGGGGTGACAGATAACAGGGTGACAAGGGTGGCAGACACAGCTGGGGCAGCCCCAGGGGCCATCAGCCCCTTGGCCAGCCTGTTGTTCTGTCTGTCTGTCCACTCCAGCTGGCTCTGTGTCTCCTGGGAACAGCACAGCTCCAGCATCCCCCCCAAAAATAATCCCACCTCCCCATCAGCTCCTCCTTGGGTTTTGGAGAAGTTGCCTCTAAAAATAGAAATCCATAAAATCACAGAAGTGTGGGATGGTTTGGGTTGGAAGGGACTTTAAAGACCATCCCATGGGCAGAGACACCCTCCACTAAACCAGCACAAAAAAAAAATATATCACCGTGCAAGTCAGGGTTTGTCCTTCAGGAAATGTCCTTGCTCAGAGCCCCATCCAGCCTGGCCCTGAGCACTGCCAGGGCTGGGAGATCCCTCCAGGCTCAGGCAGGGGTGTGTGTCCAGCCTGGGCTGTCCCAGCCATGTCCTTCGTGTCCTTCCCTCCCTGCTCACCCAGCAGAGCTCCCTGGGGTGGCTGGAACAGGGCAGAGCATCCCCAGCCCAGATCCACCGGGCAGGGCAGCGCTGCAAACCCCCAGGGCTTGGATGCCACCACGTCAGGGGACAGAGCTGTCCCTGCCATGGGCACTGCTGAGCCTGCACAGCATTCCCAGCCCCTGCTCCTGCAGCTGCTGGCCATGAGATCCAAGCAGGATTCCTGGTAAATTCTTCACTTCCTTTGTGCCGGTGCCCCTGCCCAGCCTAGGAGGGCTCCCAGGAAGGGAACAGCAGTTTATAAACTGAGTTATTTCCCTCTTGAACTCTTTCTCTTCATGTTTTCCTGCCATCTCTCATAGAGAGACTTTAATTCCTTAAATACATCTCTGATTTGCCCTAGGATGGTGCTGCCCCTCTGTTGAATGAAGCTGCTCAGAGGCTGTGTCTGTCAGCATCCCTGGCACTGCCACAAAACCCCTCCTGTGCCCTCCTGGACAGAGCTGCAGGTCCCTGTGACACCCAGCACCCCTCACAGGGCAGTGGGAGCAGGGCTGGGGGACACAGGCTCCCTTTGGGGCTCAGCAGAAACACCCTGATAGTTTGCAGATGTGATTTCATTTTTCAATTGTTTCTAATTTTCATGGGCTGATTTTATTTTTTGTTTGGTGTGGTTGTTTTTTTGTTTTGTTTTGTTTTTTTTTTTTTTTAATTGGTTTTTTGGGTGGTTTTTTTCAGTTGTAGAAAAGAGACAATTTCTTCAGGGAGTGTTAGCCACAAGCCTCATTTGGCATTGTGTTTTAGTCAATTGGTTTTGTCTCCTACTAGGAATATTGTGTTACATAATGATAAGATGCAGTGGGTTATTATGGGGACTATAAAGGGAGGCAGTGTGGGAGTGCAGAGCACCAGCCCATCACCTGCCCTTGCTCTGACCTTCAGCAGCTCTGTCATCTCCCCAGGTCTCAGTTTCCCTCCCGTAAAACAGGGCTGATCCATGCTCCAGCCATTATCTTAAAAGCTCTTCCATCCTGAAGTCAGGAAAAGGAGAATTTTCCCCTTTTCTTCCATCCTGAGATGAAGGCATGAGGATTTCCACATGAAATCCATCTGGGTCTGAGCAGACACCAGAGCATCTCCATCCCTGCAGAGCTGGGCTGTGGATGAGAAGCTGAGACAGGGGTGAGAAGGAACCTCCCTGCCCACAGAGGTATTTTCCAAAAGCACTGGACAAATGAAAACAGGAAACCGTAATTGAACTAAATCTGCCTCTTTAACCTCATTATTAGGATTGGGATTATATGCTTCAGAGGAAGCTCAGCCTCTGTTTAAAACTTGAGGAGGTGTGGATGAATGGTACAAACCACAGGGAGAGAGGGAATGTTGCTGCACTAGGTGGAAAGTCCAGCTGGAAGGACAGACAGACAGACAGACAGGGTGGCCGGGATGGGGGCTCAGCCTGGTGCCCTCCTTTCAAGCAGAAGTTGGAGTGAGCACTAAAAACCTCTGTGGAACCTGGCAATTTGCTCTCTCTGCCTGAAGATTAAGGCAAATTTCCCTTCATTTCCATATTCAAAGCCTTGTCCCCACGCAGCTGGGAAGGACGGCAGGGTCTCGGGTTACTCCGTGCTCTGCCCCCAAGCCCTGCAGATCCGGCCTGGCCACCTCTGCCCTCCCCACACAGCACCTGGTGCCCTCAGAGAGCCTCAGCCCCAGCAGGAACAGCAAAATCCACCCCTGGACACGGATTGCCACAGCCAGGGTGTGCAAATTCTGTGTTCTGCTGCTGTTCACGGCGTGGGGCAGGCTGCTTGCACAGAGACCAATGTGCAGCAGTGTCACCCCTCTGCAAGCCCTTCCTTGGGTGCAAAATCACTGACAGCAAAGCACTTTGGGTGGGCAGACAGAGAGATTTTCCCCCTGTGCAGCACTCATGAGTGGAGAAAAGCAGGAGCAAGGGAGAAGCTCAGAGGTGAAGAGTTATCTCGGGGCGTGCGCTGTTTCTTTTACAGAGCCTGCAGATCCTGGAGCACTTCAGGAATAGTTAAACAGTTGTTAAATAGTGCTTTATCTTCAGGCTGGAGTACAGCAGAAGCAGCCACTGGCTGCCTAGTGACAGGCAGCTCCATCAAACACCTCCCCAGGAGAGAGGGGGTTGGGATGCCTTGGCCTAATCCTGACAGCTCCACACACCTGGACTCATTCCAGGTGCTGACATCCCCAAAAACCTGTGCTTAAAATGAAACTCTGGCTGTTCAGGCCTGGTTTGCAAAGACACAGAGCACAAATGTGCCACATTTTAGCTCTGGGCTCCTGGAATTGCAGCTGGGGATGTGCAAGCTTTAGGGAGCCAAGCCTGGAAATGTTGATTTAAATCCAAGGGCTGAGCGAGCGTCCACTCCTCACCAGCAGCTCCTGTGGAGGGTTTGCCAACACGTGAACCAGGATTGTGGGGGCAGAGAGTGGGATTTGGGGGGCTGGTGGGGAAGGGGATTGGCAGGAGATGGCAGCAGGACAGGGCAGAGCAGAGCTGTGGTTTGGGGACAGGACAGCGCTGGCTCAGCGTGACCCAGGAAATTAAACAAGGAGAGAGCAGGGGGCTGGCTGCCTTTCTCCTTGGGTATTTGCTTTTATACACTGAATTTCCTGCTTGGGGCGCCCCAGTGCACCCCACAGCCCTCCCCAGGCTGTCCCAAAGGTGGGGATGGGCTGGGGAGCACCAGTCTGCCCATCTGAATCCAACAGAGGAAGAAGCGCTTACGGTGGAGGTGACCTTTCTAAATCCCTGCTTTGGACAGACATTTCCAATAAGTGCTGGAGAAAAGCCTGCCAGTTCCAGCTTTCTCAGCCTGCTCTCCATTTTCCTTCCATCCTCTCCAGGCTGAATTTAATCCGAGAAGGTTCCTTTGAGCTTTTGTGTGTTGCTGGGGGAGATGTGGGCGCACGAGGGATCGCGTTACAACTTTCATTTCCTGAAATGTTTGAGGGAACATCCAGGGTTTTATCCACACATCAGGCAAAGTTGAGGGCTCGGATTTCAGGTCTTGTCACTCAGCTGTCACCAAACAAATGAGGCTCTCAGAGCTGGAGACGGGGAGAGCTACCTGCTATTCATGACCCCGAAAGCAGGTGATCACTCATGGGAAAAGCAGGTAGAATTAATCATTCTGCTGCTCTGTTTCCTCCCCTTTTTTGGCTGACCTGGACACAGTGTGAAATCTGTCCTGGGGGGTGAACGGGAGTGGGGAGGGGGCGAATTAACCCCTTCCTGCCGGTGGAAACACAAAGCAGAGCTCAGTGAGACGGAGCCTCAGGCTGCTCCCCGGGCTGGCCCTGCTGTGAAAAGCTTGCTGCGAGGTCAAACCTGATCGAGGAGAGCTCAGCAACCTGTGCCTGGCTCGGCTCCAGGGCCGCCCTGCTCCTACCTGACGGCTGGCTAGGGAGGTATTTCCAGGGGGATGCCCTCAGCACCCTCCATCCCTCCTTTCCACCTCCCACCTGTTGCCAACCTCTCCCTTTTGGGAAACGGAGAGCACGGGGTGGGAAGGGCTCTGAGGCTGGGGGGCCTGCGACTACCTGCGGGCTGCAGGTGTGTGCTGGAAAGGGGGATTTGGGCAAGGGGAGCATCCCATGGCACCTTCCCCAGCCTTCAACGACCAACCCTGTCCCTGCCTACACGCCTTTGAGCTGTTTGCTTTGAAAATACCTCCTGGTTTGGACTCCTTGCTTGGCTTTCCCGCATGCCGCGCAGGGCTGCGGCCCCGGGCGATATTTATCCTTCCTCTTCACCGAGCCCGCGGTTTGGGAAACAAACGGAGCCGGAGTTTGTCCATCCTCCAGGCGTGGAGCCCGCAGCTGCTGACCCTACAAACATCCTGCATTTCCCCGGGGGCTCCCCTTTTCTGCCCGAGGGACCGGAGCGGCTGCGCTGGATGGGACCCCCGGCAGGTGATGAAGGTCCCAAAAAGGGACAAGAGGATGAGCCCGGAGCGGGGGCACGGACTGTCCCCCAATGTCCCGCAATGTCCCGGCGGGTCAGGCAGCAGGAGCCGCCTCCTGTCCCCTTCCCCAGCCGGGCTGGGGGTCGCTGCACACCAAGAGAGGGGGCTTCGTGCTCCCCCGCAATTCCGGCTCCGCAGAGCAGCGCAAGCAGCTCTGTGCGCGGCATTTGCGCGCTGTGCCCTCGGTGCCACGCTGTGCCCGCCGGGCAGGAGGTCCCCCCTAACCCGGCCATGCCCCCCAAAGCATCGTGGGCACAGAAATCCCGGCGGGATCCGCTCCGGCTCCCCCGAGGGGCGGCAGGGAGCCCATCCCAGAGCCCCGGGGCGGCTCCCCCTCTGTCCCCGGAGCCCGGCGGGGTGACATTTATAAATAAATCCCATCTCCGCCGGGCACGGAGCCGCTGCCCGGCCCGGCCGCGGGTGGGATCCCCGCGGGGCTCCGCGCTGCGGATGGAGCGGGAGGGATGCGGGCGAGACCCTCCTGCAGAGGGTGACATTTCTCCATGGCCCGGGACCCCGAGCACAAACACGGCCGAGACTTAAATAAACACGCACTAAATGATGCAAAACGCCGACAGGGAGAACCGGCAGCGGCGAGGCCCCGACGGGGCGGGCCGGGCGCTCCCTCCCGGCCGGGTGCCCTGCTCTCAGGGGGCACAGCGGGCTCCAAGGCTCCTCTGTCCCCGTCCTTGCTCCCTTACCGAGGCACCGGCTCCTCCTCAGCTCCGCTGCAGCCCGTGGGGAAGGGGCGAGGGCGGGCAGAGGGGCACGGGCTCGCCCCTGCAAAGAAAAGCGCAGCCTGGGTGTTCTGCCATCAGCGTTGTTTAATTTAGACTGTTTAGGTACAATAGAAAATAAACCCGAAAGCACATGCGATTTTTGGTAACAAATACTCGAGACAGGCAGCGCCATCCGCGGGCTCTCTGCAAGCCGGAGGGCGGGCACGGGCGGGAGAAGGCAGCGGGGAACCGGCGGGGCACTTTGGGAGGAAATGGCCGTCGATTTTATTATTACTATTATTATCCTAATTTTTAGCCGCATCGATGCGTTTCACCGCCGAAGAGGAGAAAAGTGGGGGACGCGGGTCCACGGGAGCCCACTCAGTATCTGCCTCGCACGGCCGCGGTCAGACACAGGCACTTGGTAAAACTCTAATACTGCAGCTTTTGATACATTTTTTTCACTCCTTTTTCTTTCTTTTTTTTTTTTTTTTCTTTTTTTTTTCTGTATTTTTCTTTTTTTTTTTTAATTTAAACTAGATCGAAATCTTTTTGGTAAGGCTAAATATGAAAAATGTAAACGTAACTTCCCCTCCCTCCTCCCACTCGGCCACAGGGCTCGGTGCAGCGTTTCTCTCCCTCTGTCCCTGTCCCAGCTCCTCGGGGACCGGGCCAGGCAGCAGCAGCAGGGATGTGCCGGCCGACCCTGCCCCACGGCGCCCGCGGCATTTGTTTGGGTACAATCGGATCCAGCAGGGATTGGGGTTTTTATTTTCTTTCTTTTTTTTTTTTTTTTCCTTTTCCCTTTTTTTTTTTTTTTTTTTTTTTTTTTTTTGTAATTCCCGTTGGGACGATCTCCTTTGAGCTCCAAGGGCTGATGAGGGGTATTGCCGCTCTCTGCGTTTGGCTACGTGGAAAAAAACAATAATTAAAAAATCGTGGTGACAGTGGGAGACGCTGAGGGGGAACTGGAGCAAGAGCCGGTGTGGGGTTGTGTGAAAAGAGACGAGAGTCCCGTTAGCAATCAGCGGGTGACCTGTAAAACCGGGTGCTGTCCTCTATGTACAACCCAGAGCCTCTGTCCCCGAGCAGAACCTCCTCTCCCGATCCTCCGGCGAGGCCCTTTAGGATCCCAGATCCACCAGGCTGGACGTGAGGGGTCCCAGCAGCGAGTCCTGGAGCTGGTGGCCTTGCAGGCTGTGCGGGGTCTGGGATGCGGCCAAGCCGCTCAGGGAATAGCCGGAGCTCCTGGCGTGGCTGAGGTTCCCCTGCAAGAGCAGGACCGAGTTCTGATCCGGGCTTTGGGGAGGAGAAAACTCTTCCTCGGAGCTGGACATGAGCGGTTTGCTCCCGTCCAGAGGCGAGAGTTGGTTCGGTTTGTTGGTGGCCGCGTTGTTGTTTTCCGTGTTCTCTCTGAGGAAAGACAAAAAAAAAAAAAAAAAATTAAATTTGTATAAATAATCGCAGGACGGGGATGTTAGGGCGGGCACGAGGCGGCGGGGATGGGCATTGTGCTAATGCCCACCGTAAATCCTTCGCGTTTAGTTCCAGCGTGGGAGCAGATGCTTCTCAAGGGGGGAAAAACAATCCTAATAATTTCATAACGGATCGTCCCTATTTCTTTTACTACTCCTACAAATAAACACACCGAACAGCCCAATAATTTAGGTGAGGAGGAAGGGATTTTTTTTTTTTTTTGAGGGGCGGTTTTCCTTTCCTTTTAATTAAAAATGAAAGTGCGGCAAGGGGCCGAGCTGGGTGAGGGGTTTTCTCCAGGAGCCTCGGTGGCTGGAGGAGATTCCCTCCGTGGCTCTCGGTCTCCC
This sequence comes from Melospiza melodia melodia, assembly GCF_035770615.1. Lineage (NCBI taxonomy): Eukaryota > Metazoa > Chordata > Aves > Passeriformes > Passerellidae > Melospiza > Melospiza melodia. The sequence continues at coordinate 5,876,710 of NC_086199.1, forward strand.
CGGGCCGAGCGGCCGCCTCGCACCGAGGCCACCGTGTCGCCTCCGGGGTGGCCTCGGTACGGGCGGCCTGGCCAGCGCCTCCTCATCCCGATCTCCCTCTTCTTCCCCCGCCTCGCCATCCCGGAGCTGCATCTCCCTCCTCCTCCGAGCTCCAGAGCTGCCCTGCCCGACCCCGGCCGCGCAGGACCCGGCATCCCCGGCGCTCCCCGCATCGCTCCCGGCTCGCAAACAAAGGCGGCCGAGCGGCCTGGAACAGCACGGTGGGGGCTGCTTGCTGCCCCAGGGCAGGTGAGGACGAGTGAAAAACCCATTTGGAAGGGGAAAAGGCAACGCGGTTTACGAAAAAAAAAAAAAAAAAAAGAAAGGAAAAAAGCGTGGGGGGGGGGATTTGGGGATGGGAAGGGAACCGTGTGTTTTCGTGGCTCCGATCCCATCCGGCTCCGCGTACTCGCCGCGCTCCCGGAGCAGCTCCCGGGGCTCCCAAACGCCCCCCGCACGGTGGAGCAGGGGAAAAGCGGGGACCGGAGGGTGGCACGTACCTTTCCTTCGCCTCCGCCGCTCGGTCCCGCTGCCTTCTGTTCTTGAACCAGTTGCTGACCTGGGTGGTGGTGAGGCCGGTGGCTTCCGCCAGCTCCCGCTTCTCCCGGGGGGACGGGTAGGGGTTGTGGGCGTACCATTCCCGCAGCACGCCCCGGGATTTCTCCTTGAAGCAGTAGCTGGTTTCCTCGCCGTCCCAGATGGTGCGGGGCAAAGGGAATTTTCGGCGGACGCGGTATTTGCCGACGGCGCCCAAGGGTCTGCCCCGCAGCTTCTCGGCTTCCACGTAGTGCGCCTTCAGCCAGAGCTGCTGCAGCTTGGGGTGGTTGTGGGGCGAGAACTGGTGGCTCTCCAGGATCTTGTAGAGCTCGCGGAAGTTGCCGCGGTGGAAGGCCACCACCGCCTTGGCCTTGAGGACGCTCTCGTTCTTGTGCAGGTGGTCGCAGGCCGGCAGCGACCAGAGGAAGCGGCCCAGCCTCTCCAGGTTCCCCCCTTGCTGCAGCACCTCGCACACGCAGGCGACCTGCTCCTGCGTGAAGCCAAACGACGGCAGCATCGACATGGCCGAGCGCGGCGGCGGCCGCAGGACGGCGAGGAGAAAGAGGAGGAGGAGGACGAGGACGAGGAGGAGGAGGCGACGGGCACCCCGCGGGAGCGCGGCGGCGGAGGGGCGCGGGGTAGGCGCCCGCCGGGCCCGGGCCCGGAGCTGATCCTGATCCCGGTGCCGGTGCCGGTGCCGGCCCCAGAGCGGGGAGGCGCTGCGGCAGCCGAGGGCGGCGTGCGGGGCGAGCGGGGATGCTCGTCGCGGCGCCGGGGGGAACTTTGTCCCCGCTCCGCCGCCGCCGCGCTTAAAGCGCCCGAGCCCCCGCGCCGCGCTGATTGGGCACCCCCGGCCCGGCCCGGCCCAGCCCGGCCAGCCCAGCCCAGCCCAGCCCAGCCCAGCCCGGCCCGGCCCGGCGGGCAGAGCCTCGGCACGGGCGGGCGGGGCCTGGCGGCGGGGACACGGCCCCGGACACGGCCCCGGCCGCGGCTGCGCGTCCCTCCCGCCGCCGCCTGTGCGAGCGCCGCCGCCCCGGGCGCATCCCCGGGGAAGCCGCTGCCGCCCTCCGCTTGTCTTGCTTTCTTTTTTTCTTTCTTTCTTTCTTTCTTTCTTCCATCTTTTTTTTTTTTTTTTCCGCCCCAAAACTCCTGCCCCCCGCCCGCCCGCTGCCAAAGCAGCCCAAAGTATTTAATTACCTTCGAGCTGGGGATGAATAAATAATGCAATAACGCTTTGGTGAGGAGCTGAATAAGGCGCGGGGCCCGTGCGCCCCTTCCTGCCCCGGGGGGGCCCGGCGGGTCGGGGCAGCCCCGAGCAGACCCCGGGCAGCAGCGCTGCACCCACCGGCGGCGCTTTAATTAGCCTAATCCTCATTTGCACACCCCCGCTCGAAAGCAATTATTTAAAAAATTAGAAAACAATTAGGCTCCCTAAGCAAAGATAATCTATTGTCAGCAGGGAGGTGAGGACAATGCGGTGAGATAAGGGCAGGGCGCGGGGGGCCGGGGGTGTCTTTATGGCTGTATTTATCTTTGATTAGATAAGTCGAAGCCCGTATTTTAAGCACACTCCAGCTCGCTTTGGATTCAGGAATGAGTTCGTTCCGCGGGTGCTAAGAGCCATCGCGGGGCTCTTTAAAACCTGTTTGTCCTCACTAAGACAGTCGGATTTATTTGACCTACCAAGTCGGATTTATTTGCGTTCACTGCTCCGAGGGAAGGGGAGCCCGCTCCGGCAGCGGGGCTGGGAGCCGGGGCGCTCCCTGCCCGTTCCCTGCTCATTCCCTGCTCGTTCCCTGCCCGTTCCTGCCCGTTCCCTGCTCGTTCCCTGCCCGTTCCCTGCCCATTCCCTGCCCGGTCCCTGCCCGTTCCCTGCCCGTTCCCTGCTCATTCCCTGTCCATTCCCTGCCCGTTCCCTGCCCGTTCCCTGCCCCATTCCCTGCCCGTTCCCTGCCCCATTCCCTGCCCCATTCCCTGCCCCATTCCCTGCCCCATTCCCTGCCCATTCCTGCCCATTCCCTGCCAGCACCACGACGTGGGAAAGGCCGATATTTTCCTAAACCCGGATTGTTGTTTTTCCCACGTACTTCGCGTCTCGGTGCCGTTTAAATTAAGCCCCTGCCACCCAGTCTGTACAGCGACTGCACTATGTCCGCTGGAGTCAGGGCGCTTCCATATCCCATGACCATGTGTCTGGTAATTTTCCCTTGCCATTTTATTTTAGTACTTATGATGCTGCAGATGAAGTCTTAAAGAGCTGCAATGTCCTCCCAGAAGGAATGTCTACTTGGAACAGATCCTTATTGACAAGGCAGCTGTGTGGGGACCGGAACGGAGCCTTAAACCCGGCTCTAAAATCAACTAATACCCTAAAGTCTGGAGCAAGTGCGCAGAATTACGAGGCATGGGCTCGCCCGCGGCCGCGTCCTGCAGGAGCAGCGCCCTGCCCAGCCTAGGGGTGCGTTCCCCCATCCCTCCTTTCTATTGTTATTCATTTTAACTTTTATTTTCTTCTTTCTAGTGAGGGGCTCGGCTCGGGAAGAGCTCGGACCTGAGGGTTTGTGACTTCTGGATGAGGAGGAGAGAAACGCAACGCGGGGCTGGGGAAGCCCCTGGGCGTTGTAACGAGAGCGGGCTTCTCTTGCCCTCACAGTTCTCCTTTTTTTGTTGCTGTTGTCTTTTTCTTCTTTTTCTTCTCCTCCTGTAAAAGGCCGACCCAAACAAACACCGGTCTTGCTGGGAATAAGGAAATTATCCCGATGCGGCCGGCGGAAGAGCTGACGGACACGGGTGAGGGCTGAGCGGAGTCTTCCTCGCGATTCTTGAGCGGGGCTTTATTCTCCCCTCTCATCAAAATTCACAAAAGGAGGGGACAGACCCGCCGGGGTCTACCTGGGAGTTGCTGCAGGCAAAGAAGCTGAGCGTCAATGTTCCTTAAGGCTCCGGTGTTGGTTTTCCTAAAAATTGAAAACCTTTCATTTTGAACCAAGGGAAGAGGCAAATGTATTTCCAGAACCATCCCGTTTAACCCTTAGAAAATCACAAAAGCAACGACAAAAATGAGAGTTTCGAGGCGCTCAAAAAAATAAAAAAACATAAATAAGGAGGCAAAGAAAAAAAAAAAAAAAAAAAAAAAAAAAGGAAAAATAAGCAAAAAGCCACCGAAGAGGACAACGGCTCTGAGCTGACGCCGGCCCCTCTCGGTGCTCGCTTTGCCGGTGGAGCAGGAGCAGCTCGGTAGCATCCCCGGGCAGCATCACGGGGCAGCATCCCCGGGCAGCATCACGGGGCAACATCCCCGGGCAGCATCTCCCCGCTGCCCGCCCGGCCGCAGCTCCCCGGGCTGTCCCCGCCGCCGGGCCCCGGCCCCTCCGCTGCTCGCCCCCATTGCCCGGGCACCCATCGGCTCTGTTTGTGCGGGAAATTCATTTATTCCCTTATTTATTCGATGTACTTCTACAGCGCAGGGCGGGGATGAAGATGGAGCCCACGCAACGCGCTGCGGGTTTTTCCTCGATTTCGCCAGAAAATCAAAACAAGGCAGGGAAAAAAAGTAAACCAAATACATCCCCCGTTTCCTTCCGAGCTTAGAAATACAGCTCTTCCCCAATCAAAAATAAAATTTAATTTTTTTTTTCCTATAAGTGCGAGGGTCTAGAGGAAACAAATAGCGCAACAAAATAAAAGCAGCAGCGGGTTTTTGGGAGCCGCTTCTCGCCGGGATGAGAACCGGGGCTGGAGGCTGGGAACCGGCGGGGCAGAAACACAACGCTGCCACTCGCCCAACATTTCGAAGGCGAAACCCAAAACCGACCCATTAAGTCAATGAGGTTTGTGTTGTGGAGGCTCCTTTCCCATCCACTTGCTGTTCTGAAAAATAGATCGCATTTCGTTATCTCGAGCGAGGATCTGCAACGTGATACCGGATCCGCGCCGCCTTCCCCGCCGAACGCGGGGCGCGGGGAGACAGCCAGCTTCCCGGCTTATTCCCCAACAATAAAGGATTTGTGTTTTCTTTCTCCCCCTCTCTTTCCTCCCCCCACCCCCCACCCCCCCTCCTTTATTATTCTATTTTTTAATGAGCAAGAACAAACCCCTGTCCATATGCAGCGCTCTTCTCTGCGGCCCGGCTCGCCCGCAGACCGGTGCGACCTTTAATTACTTGTTGGTAAATTGCCCTCCCGACACCTGTACAAACAAAGGCGCTGTCCCTGCCCCGGGGGTGCCACCGAGGGGTCCCCCGCGCCCCGCGGGGTCAGGCCGGCCCGGGGCTGCCCCGGGGAGGGCCGGGATGCTGGGGCAGGACGAGGATGAGGATGAGGATGAGGATGAGGATAAGGCCTTCCCGATGCGGCCGATCCCCAGGGCACAAAGGGCTCTTTCTTCGCGCACTTACCGGGACATTTTTCAAAGGATTAGAGGTGATCACGCGTTGTTTTCTTCTCTCCGAGGGCCGATACGTCTTTCTGTCCCCGTCCCCGCCACCTCCACCCTTGTTTCCTCCCGCTTTTGCCATGGCACCCCCAGATCCCGTTCCCCCCTTCCCTTTTCGCTAATGTACCTCCTGGACGCTGATTCTTTTAAGCTACGAAGAATTTCCTTTTGGGAGGTGAAACCCTCCAGCTCCTCCTGTTCAGAGGAAAGTGCTAGTGACGGTAATACGGGGTGACACTAAATAAACAGTTAAAGCAGGGCTGGAAAGATGGAGTTAATTATCCAGTGAGCTACATTTAAACCGAGACCAGGAGGGGCTGATTTGTTTTGGCGCAGGGAACTGAGAAGGAGACGAGCCACCGAGGTCTCCTTGCTCCTCTTTGGTGGCTCTTTGACTTGTCCTGGTGTCGCCAGCCCGGGCACCGCCGTCCTTTGGCCCGGGAGGGGGAGCCCCGGCCGGGAGCCCCGAACCGCGGCCCGGGCTGCAGCGCTGCGAGTCTCTGTGCGAGCCGTGCTTGGGAACAGGCGATTTCAGAGGGTCCAGAGGCGACTTTTTTCCGTGTTTGTTTGCTTTTGCTTCCCAGAAGTCAGATAAATTCTCGCCGGTGCCTGCGCTCTCAGGTAAGTCTGCATGCGAGCAGCAGCCCCGCGATGTGCTTTTGTTTTTTAGATTTTCCCTTCTGCTTCTTCCCTATTTTCCTCCGTTTTTTCCTCCCTCTTTTTTTTTTTTTTTTTTTTTTTTTTTTTTTTTTTTCTTTCCTTTCCTTTTTTTTTTTCTTCTTTGAGAAGTCTGATATTAATAATCCCCGTATGCCCCGCTTTCCGGGTCATTACGGTACTGCTGGTCTCTAATCAATCCTAATGCGATGGCAATTGGAGTCTCTGATGAATGCATCTCAGGTTTCTTGTAATGGCTCTACCACATTTTCCTGGACCTCCTTCTTTAACCTGAGATGCCAGGGGGACGTCTCCGTTCTCAGCTGCTGATTACTTCAAGATGTTCGGGCTGGTGTGGGGAGAGAGGCAGCGAGCGAGGCAGCCTGTCCCTGAATAATCTGGAACTGAATTGGATGAGCCATTTCCTAAATCAAAGGACAGCGGCGGGGTTTAACTCCTTTTCTGCACGGGAGCTTTGCCGGCTCTCCCTGCTGCCTGCACGGGCTGTGCCGCCTCTCCCCGCGTGTTCGTGTCCGTGACACGGCCCGGGCGTTCCGGGGGTGCGCAGCTCCCCCCATTCTAAGGGAGAGACCCCCACAGCTCCATCCCCAGCTGCTCTCTCCATCCCAAAGCCCCTCAGTGTCTCTGTGGGTCCACAGCCCCCCCACGGGTGTGGGACCCCACGCCGAGGTGGGGAAGGGGCGCTGGGGTCCCCGGGCGGGCGCGCAGGGACGCGCGGTGTTAGCGCTGCCATTCGCTTTCCCCCGACATTGTTTTCCTCTCTTTTCCCAGCGCTGGCCGTAACGCGAGGCAACGTTGGCTGCAACTTCTGCCTCTTTCCTCATTTTTAAAATTTAAAAAAAGTAAAATACTGCCGCAGGAATTAGGCTGCGGCCAAGCCAGGCGCGGGGCTGCCGCGGGTTCGGGTGAAGGATGTTCCCTCGGGATGCGGCTCCTCCGTGGGACAAAATCCCGCCCCAGCTGCCCCTCTGCAGCCCCCCCTCGGCCCGCAGCTGGGTATGACCCAGCGCCACCCAACACGCGTGGGCAGCTTGGCCTGCGCCCCTGCGAGAGCAGGGTGTGCCGAGGGCGAGGGGCAGAATAATATTTGGAACGAATAATTGAATGTCCCAGCGCCGGACGCGATGTGGAAATGAATCCGCGGCAGAAGAGCGGCCAGGGGTAAATCCAGCCCGATACCCGCGGGCTCTGGCCCCGCGTGGGGAGGCAGCAGCGCGGGTGGGGTGTTTGTACCGAGGCCGTGGGTGGGTCCCGGCTGCACCTCGGCCCGAGTGCCACATCTGCCAGGGATGAGTCACTCCAAAGCGAAACAAACCGCGGGCGCCTTCTCCGCGCAGGGCGCTCGGGGAGGCGGCTCCGGCAAGGCCGATCCCCGCGGGCTGGACCGAGGGCTGAGCTGCGTGTCACCGTCCCGCGTGTCACCGTCCCGCGTGTCACCGTCCCGTGTGTCACCGTGCCGTGTGTCACCGTCCCGCGTGTCACCGTCCCGCGTGTCACCGTCCCGTGTGTCACCGTCCCGCGTGTCACCGTCCCGTGTGTCACCGTCCCGCGTGTCACCGTCCCGCGTGTCACCGTGCCGTGTGTCACCGTCCCGCGTGTCACCGTCCCGCGTGTCACCGTGCCGTGTGTCACCCTGCGCACCCTGCCGCCTGTGCGCTCCCACCCACCTGAGCACCCCCCGCCTGTGCCCCTCCGTGTGCCCGCACCCCAAATCCACCCGTGGGCGCTCCCCACCCGCGTGTGCGACACTCCCCATCCCCTGAAGGCACGGGCCTGTAGAGCTCCTCAAGTGGCGCTGCCACCCTGCCCGCGGTCCCCTGTGTGCTCACACCGAGCCGTGTGAGCGCTCCCGCAGCCCTGCGTGCATGGAGCCACCCGGGTCCCGCACCCCACCCGCGTCCGTGACACCCGCCCATGTCCCGCACCCACCCGCGTCCGTGACACCCACACGGGTCCGTGACACCCACCCGAGTCCCGCACCCCACCCGCATCTGTGACCCCCACCCGCACTCGCACGGACCGTCCCCACTCATGTCTGTGGTGGGGAGTTCAGGGCTGGGTCCCGTCTGTCCCTGCCTTAGGTGATGGCTAGGACGGGGGCGCTGGACACCGGGAAAACTGCAAAAAAACCCTTTATTTAAAAAAGGGAACACTAACAAAAAAGGCAGCAAGGGTGATAGTTGATTTTTGTGGTGTTTTGGGGTTTTTTTTTTTTTTTTTTTTTTTTTTTTTTTTTTTTGTGCAATATATTGTTATAATGATTTCCGTGCAAAATGCGTGGAAAAAAAAAAATCTAAATTACATTTTGTGTCCTCCTCGGATGGAGGCAGGCACTTTGAGGCTCTCCTCCCTCTGTGCCATCCCCCAGCACAAATCCTTGTCCCCACCTGGCCAGCGCAGGATCCACACTGACCAGGGTGATCACTGCGAGGGTGGCAGCTGGACTGGGGACAGGATTTACATCCCAGGCTCTGTTTGCCTGTGTGCTTTGCATTCGGGTGCTGAACAAATATTTCCATTGCTGGGGGACCGTGCCAGTCTCAGCAGGGCCAAGGCAGGAGGCACCAGCCCCCTTTGGCAGGGGTGGCTCAGTGGCACACGGGGCCGTGGGGCACCGTGGGGATGATCCAGTGCTGGGGGGCCCATCCCGCACCCACCTTCCCGGTGGCTTTCCAAGCTGGCTGCGAGGAGGGGACCTTTCACCTCTCATTAGTGATGCCATCAGTGGCTGGGCAGAGCAGCGCTGAGGTCAGGTTACATATGGCACACAGTCTGTTCAGCGCCGGCAAGGCCAGCTTTGAAATTTTAGAGAGGGGAAAGGTCACCTTGCGAGAGCCGGCTCGGGGGGTCCCCGCTCTGTCTGCGCCCTGGGTGGGTCTCCATATGCCTCTGTCTGGCCCTGAGAGATGCTCAGCCCCTCTTCTCTCCCACCTCCTGAATTTTCAGGGAATATTTTCACACTGCCTTCCCTTTTCCCTCCCAGAAAGCCTCTCCCAGCGCTGTTTTTTTTTCTCGTGTCTCTTCCCAGCACAAACCCGTCTCTAGCATCTGATTGTTTTCTCAAACAACATTTAATGCAGCTTTCCAGGAGAAAATGAGTTGTCTGTGTTTATCAGCAGATCTCTGCAGACGGATAAGTTTACTCTCCTCAGACCTGGGTGTATAATTTCATAGACCTTCAAAAGTGTCGTGCTTCCATGGTGATTAAAACTCACTCCTGAATCTTGCTGGGGCATTTCAGGTTTCATGCCACTGAATCTTAGAAAAGCACATCTGTGCAGCCATATATCTTTCATCTGAAGGGCCAAAAAAAAAAATTTTTTTTATTCCTACATATTTTGTATTTGGGAAAATATGACACATTGCAATAAATTAATTCCTGTAATTCACTACGTTGAATTTCAGCAGGATCCTGTTGGAGCTTCATCTGGAATGATTCTGGAGGTGTTGGCTGCAGGGAAGAAGTTCACCAGTTTCCCACGTATCACAACTGACAGGTAAGTTCATGCCCCTTCTCAGCCCTGCTGCAGAATTTTATTTTGCACTTTGTGTTTTTAAATACGTGGGGCCTGATCCTTGAGCTCTTCAAGTAACTTGGCCAGGAGTCTCTGGCATGCAGCTGTTGCAGGGAGATCTTCAAAAGGACATTTGCTTCTTCACAGGTCATAACTAAAAAGGCTCCGAATTAAATAGATGCTTATCTTGAGAATTCAGGAGAAGTTGGAGCTGAACCAACATGCAGTGGATTTGGGATACACCTTTCTGTCTGCTCCAGTGAGGCATCCAAAGAGCCAAATTAAAGGCAGCTTGATGTAATTTCCTGCAAATAGGGCTACTTGCATGGATTTTCATTTTTAAGTAGGAATATTCTGCTTTTTAAAGAGAGAATTTGGGAGCAAATGTATTAACAGGCATATTTTCAGAAATCGAGATGCTGCAATCTATTTATATTTTTCTGCCATAAATGATGTTTTCCTACATGGGGCCAAATGGTGCCCTTGGTTATTGAATGCAAATCTGCTGCTTTAAATGGAGTTCATTGCAAGTGGGAACAGGACTTAGCCATCATTTTCCTCTGCTGTCTAATCACTGTAGTCTGAGGAAAAGCAACATATGTATAATGGTAGCTGAGATGCAGGAGGGGTGGAAGCTTTCTACCAATAAGAGCCACATTAAATAATTAATTCCCAATTGCCTTTCTGCATTAGTGCTTTTGGCTATAAAAGCTGGTCAGCTTTGTAAGGCCCCAGGCAATGAAACATTTGGTGCATTGTCAGTCCAAAAGTGGAGGTAATAGATATCCAGCGTGGCTGGAAAAGTGCTGCTCTCCATCCTGCCATTTACATATTCCAGCTGCACAGCCTCATTCCTCATCCCTTCCTCTGCCCTGCTCAAGTTTGACAGGACAGCATCTCTTCTGAGCTGGCTGCTGGAGAAGCCAAAATTTTGTATTTATTCCATCAAAAAAGAGAGGAACTCAACGTCTGAGTCTAAAAACGGAGCGCACAAAGCCGCTCTCTGTTATCAGCAGACAAATCTGACAGGTTAATAAGGAAAAGACTGAAATTTCCCCCTCCTCCCCCATTTTCCCCCCCTCCTTGTCCCATCTGCTGTCCCCCAAGCCCAGCCTGTCACCTCAGGTCACGATGGGATCTCCGGGGCTCGTGCGTCATCCGCAAGAAAGGTCTTGCCATGAGAAATGACTTCAGAGAGCTTTGATGTGCAAGGCACCAGAGGCTGCTCCCCTCACCTTCTGAGATCAAGATACCTGCGCCTGTGTGTGTGTGAAGCTGGGGAAGAAAAGGAAGTGCTGGGATAAATTGCCTGGGGAGGTGGGAGATTCTCTGTTTAAAAACAGGTCTAGACAAACATCTGTCAGAAAATACCGACGTCTATTTGATCTTGTCTCGGAGCTGGGGGAAAGACTGAATGGGGCTGTCAGGTCCTTTTCAGCCCCGAGAGAACACAGCTACACACATGTATTTATATCTGCTCAGGTGTGTGCGTAAATGTATGCATTTCCTCACTTTCAGGGACAAGCTCTTGGCCCCTGTGGTAATTCGTGTCTGTGAATCTTGCAGGTTAATTACACCCAGCTTTGCTCTCTCTTGGCTTCACCAAATTTGAGTTTCAGTTTTATTTTAGTGTCCTTTGTGCCTCGAGTGGATCAGATCACAGCACCCAATCTACTGATGGTGTTTTCCTCATGTTCAAGTGAAGTTCCTTCAATTCTGTGAGATTTTCAGCAATTCCACTTAACTCTCAAAGCACATTTGTCAATGCACATGGGGTTGCACTTCTTGAGGTAAGGTTGTGGTAGAAACTTGTCTTTGCCATCAGCTGTAATGGATGGATGCTTGGTGAAGTTGTAAGGTTGAGCATGAGGACAGCATGAAAAATTTGGGTTTTTTTAGGATTATTTTTGCACACAATCACTTTGGAAAGCATTCCTCAGGTTTAAAGACAGCGTGGCCATGGCTGCTGCTGGCACCCCTATAATTTCCTCCCAAGCATGCAGACCTCAACAGGATCACTGAGCTGCAGGATGCAGCTTTGAGGAGTGTGTTGGCAGCTCATTTCTGTTTGTGCATGGAGCACTGGGAGACACCAAGGGCCAGGACTTGTGATCCTCTACACAGCTTCCAGTATTAATTATAAATACTTCAATTAAAATGTATTTTAAAAGGAGTTTTAACACTCTGATGCTTCCCAAAAGATGGGGTCCTGTGCAACTCAGCATTGGAGACAGAGAGTGATGGAAAACTTACATTCCAGGGATGTAAAAAGGAGTTTTGCAGGGCTGAAGTGCAGCAAAATGTACAGCAATTTTCCTGTTGCTGCCCCTAGAGCACAATCACACCAGGGAATGCCAGTATTCCCTTGACATCCTGGAGTGTGGAAGCTGCAGGAATCAAACAGCACCATTGTGTAGCAGAAATTGAGCTCTGAATTTCTGAAGCCAAAAGCTGGGATGAGCCAGGCTGCAAAGGCTGATCTAGGATTTTAGGCTCCACGAGGGTTTCAGAGGTGGCTTCTCCTGCTTATCCACCTCATCCTTCCAAATGATCCCCCCCACAGCAGAGCCCTTTGTGGCCACATTTGTGATGTCCTGGCTGAAGCCAGCTGCTCCTGCAGAGTGCACTGGTGCAGCAGGCTGAGCTCTGCAATCACCATGGAAGGGAACACATCACTACTTCTGCCAGGAACACAGAGAGGCAGAAACCTTTGTCCTGGGGACAGGCAGGGGCAGAAAGCCCTGATGGTGCCTAAGAACGAGCAACTAGAGCTCAGGAGTGTGTCCTTGGGCAGCTGGGAGTTAAATTCACATTTTGGACCCTCCTAGCAGAGCTGAGCTCTCCTGCATGTCCAAGCACTGTGAGCAGCAGGGAGGAGAAGGGGAATGATGAACTCCTTGGGTGCAGGAAGCAGAGGGGCTCTCGCAGGGTGTGCTGTGTCCCAGCTGGTGATGGGTGTGGGGCAGGTTTTGACATCAGGACAAGGAACTCTCAGCCCGCCAGCCTCTGGCAGGGCTTGGTCAGGCTGTGCAGAAAAGGCAGGGAAGGAGAGGGATGGTGACTGTCCCTTAGAGCCACATCCCAGAGGATGGTGACTGTCCCCTGGAGCCACATCCCAGAGGATGGTGACTGTCCCTTGGAGCCACATCCCAGAGGATGGTGACTGTCCCCTGGAGCCACATCCCAGAGGGTGGTGACTGTCCCTTAGAGCCACATCCCAGAGGATGGTGACTGTCCCTTGGAGCCACATCCCAGAGGATGGTGACTGTCCCCTGGAGCCACATCCCAGAGGGTGGTGACTGTCCCTTAGAGCCACATCCCAGAGGATGGTGTCTGTCCCCTGGAGCCACATCCCAGAGGATGGTGACTGTCCCCTGGAGCCACATCCCAGAGGATGGTGACTGTCCCTTAGAGCCACATCCCAGAGGATGGTGACTGTCCCCTGGAGCCACATCCACAAGGAAAGAGCTGTTCCAGGGGGGAAATGAGCACCCAGGAGCTGGATGCTGGGACAAGGTCTCCAGCACACGGTGCTCTGCAGCAGGGTGAGAGAACTCACACTCATTTTACAGAGGATCCCGTGGAAGTACAAAGGGCTCAGCTGAGCTGTTCCTCTTCTCTTATCTCACCCTTTTTTGTTTTAGACACCTCTTTTCCAAAGGTCTGCCTGCAGAGGGTGGGGCAGGCAGGGCACCAAAGGCAAAATTCCCGTTTGCCCTTCCCTGTGTCACATTTGCATGCACCAGAGGCATCGGGGTCAGATGGGTTTGGGGGCAAGGCAGAGGAGGAAGAGGGGGAATCTTCCTCCCATTTTGTTTTGTACATTCCTTCTGCTGGTGAATTGTTACCACCGTGGCTGGGGGGGGGGTTTTCTGATGCCTCTTGGGTTTGTTCTGCAGCCAGCCCTTCTGATTCTGTCTGGCCACATATTGTATTTGGCTGGCTGTCTCTCTCACTCTGAAAATTCCTAATTTTTTTTGGTTTAATTTTTTTTTTGTTTAACGTTTTTTTTTCTTTGTGGCATTTTAATATCTCACAACTGGCACATTTACCAAGAGATTAAAGGTCTGTAAACAAACAGCTGTTTTACAGGCAAGCTTTAACACAGGCAACAGGTGAGAACCTCTTGTGAAAGAGAATTTGGGGAAAATTTCTTGAGTGTGGGTAACGCTTTTAAAATATTTCTTCCACAAAACTGGGTATTACAAACAATTCCTGAGCTAACACTCAAGTAAACCACCATGAATTATTCAGGTAATTAAAATTTTAAAACCATTTTAGGGGAAGGTAGGAGAGAGTGAAGCATTGACCTTGAAAATTTTCTACAGCGATGAGAGAAAATCCAGATACTTTTGGATGGGTGGTAGAGGCAGTTCAGTTGCTTCTACCTTCAACTTCAGGGAAGGAAAGAGAAAAGCCTCAAATATTTTATGCTAATAATTTGTTTCACACTCTGGTAGAAAAGCCATTGGAAATGTGTCCAAGGTTGTGCTGGAACTGTCTTGGCACTGCAGGTCTGGCCTTTTTATTGAGGTTGGTGAAAGCACTTCAGGGCTTGGCCCTGGGGATTGGGGAGAGCTGATGTGGGGATCGTGCAGCCAGCAGACACGCGCAAGGAGCAGGGATCCCTTGGCAGGGAGTGGGTTTGTCCTCCCGTGAACTTGTGTAAGAGCAATTTTAACTCAAACCCTTTCCTTTTGATGATCCAGAGCAGATCTTTTTCCCTTCATCACCTGAGGGTTTCCATGTTCTGTTCTCCGCGTAAAACTTCCCTCTGGTGAGTTCTGGGGAGCTCCTTTCCTGGCTGGGTGCCTCCCTGTCCTGCCTGGCCCGTGGTGTGGAATGCATTGGCAGCTGCTGGAAGGGTGCAAGGGCTCAGCTCAGGGGTGACAGCAGCTCAGGGCCCTTCCCAAGGGCTGGATTTGGCAAATCCCAAGGGCAAGGACTCCCCAGCTCCATGTGATCCTGGCTCTGCATGGAGCTGGCATGCTGGGGGACAGGCTGAGGCTGCTCAGTTACAAGGACTCCAGGACAGAGCTGAAATGAAGCACAAGGGACAGAGTGTGGAGGTGGATTAGCTAATTAATGCACAGCTAATTAGGAAGCTGAAGCCAGGCATGCAAGCCCTGCTCTCCTCCTCTCCTGGTTCTGACCCCTCTCACTGTGAGTGTGACACAGGGAGCCGCTGCAGAGCACTACAGGAAAAGTAAATATTGTTGTTTCAAGCAGAGACTGGTTTATTCCACAGCAGAACTCTCTCTTGGAGAGCCCACATTGACCTCAGGGGGTTTTAACTGACCCAGGTGCCAGTGAGGTGCCAGGTGTGCCACCCTAAACCCACGGGTGACAGGGGATGTGTGTGGGGCTGCTGTGAGCACATCCAGCGCCTCCAGAGATGCTCCAGCAGCTCCTCCCTGCCTGCAGGTCCTTTGCTGGGCTTTGGGCAGTTCTGGGCAGGTGCCCAGGGCAGGATGGAGTCTCTGGGGTGCCAGTGGAGCTGTGAGGATGCAGCTGGAGCAGGCACAGGAGCCAGAGATGCTGGGGGAGAGGGGGGCACAAGCTCTGCCCTTCCCCACTGGAGCTCTGTGATCCTGTCTATAATCCCCTTAGCTTCAATGGCACCATGGTGATTTACAGCTCTAATGCTTTGATCCAGAACATGATGGACCATGGGACACAAATTAAAAGATGAGAGATGAGTGCAAAGCACAAGTTTCCATTTGTGGCCAGCTATTTTGTGCAGACGTGACAGCAACCAGGTGTGAAGATCCTGCAGGAGATGAGGGGAAAACCAAACCAGTGCAAGCAGATTTGTTAGAATGTGAATGGGAGCACAGCAGAGTAAGTGCTATTAATAGGATTTACACAGATTAGTAAACTAATCTGTGCATTTCAGATTGGATTTCATATTATGGAAAAGAAAATTAAGCCACATACCACACAGACTTTCCAGGCAGTGATTTGTGAGTGTGATCTCTTTGCTGGTACAAGTGGCTGCTCAGCAAGGCTGTGACAGCTCTGATGGGTGGGTCAGTGTAGCCATGATATTTTCTGAAAAATCTTTTCTTTAAGATTTTTTCTCTTGAGAAGCTGAGAGGCTTCAAGAATAAAATGTAAACGATGATTATCTGCTGCTGTGGAATGCAACAGGTGCATCTGTGATTGGTCTCTTGTGGTTGTTTCTAATTAATGGCCAATCACAGTCAGCTGGCTCAGATTCTGTCTGAGACACAAGCTTTTATTATCATTCCTTCTTTTTCTATTCTTAGCTAGCCTTCTGATGAAATCCTTTCTTCTATTATTTTAGTATAGTTTTAATATAGTATATATCATAAAATAATAAATCAGCCTTCTGAAACATGGAGTCAGATCCTCATCTCTTCCCTCATCCTCCTGTGAACACGGTCACAGGTCAGGGGCACCCACTGGGAGCCAGGAGGGGGACAGTGCTGCAGCATGCAGAGCTGTGCTGGTGGCTTTGGGAGACAGACAACGAAAGGAGCAGCTTTGTTAAGGAACGGCTCTTAAAATGCATTGCCAGGAGATAAAGCAGTGTCCTCCTGACTCCTGGCTCAGCTGAAATGTGAAGCTGTGGCTGCCTCATCTGTGGAAGAGCTCAAGGCCAGGCTGGATGGGACTTGGAGCAGCCTGGTCTGCTGGAGAGTGTCCCCACCTACGGGATGAGATGAGTTTTAAGGTCCCTTCCAACCCAAACCATTCCACATTTCTGTGAAAAATAACTTTCCCTGCTCTGCACGTGGAGTGAAGAGGAGCAGAACTGGTCCAATGTCACTGAAGTGGGGAGGTAAAGGGCTCCCCAAAGGGAAGGGCAGAGTTCCTGTGCCCTGCTCCTGGTACCAGTGTGCAGGAGCTGGGCAGGGACAGGGAGGTGGGAGGCCCTGGCACAGCTTAGGGAGAGATTGAGCACCCAGGACAATTCAGAGCAGTCATCTGTGTAAGCTCAAAGTTTCATATATTATGTAAATATAATATAATATAATATAATATAATATAATATAATATAATATAATATAATATAATATAATATAATATAATATAATATAATATAATATAATATAATATAATATAATATAATATAATATAATACAATATAATATTTCAGGTTATATGATATAAAAATAGATATTACATATGAAAATATAATATATAATATATGTAAATAGATACTATACAATTAAATAAATATTTTAATATATGCTTATTAATATTTATATTTGTATATTTATATATTTATAAATAAATAAATAATAATTAGAAATAAAACAAATATATATTACATTATATATACTATATACTATATAATATATAGTATATGATATATAATAAATAATAAATAATAAATAATATATAATAAATAATAAATAATATATAATATATAACATTATATATAATATATAATATATAATACATAATATATAATATATAACATAATATATAATATCTAACATATAACATATATTATGTATTATGTATTATATATTATTATAGAATATATTTTTATATTTTTACGTATATATTTATAAATAAATGTCTTTGATTAGCAGGGTCTGGCCTCAGTATTTTGACTGTGCTATTCCAGATGGGTGAACACCAGTCTGGCTGTGCCTCTTGCCATGGAGAAGGGGATTGCTGTTGCTGTTGTTGTACTGATGGGGAGATAGAAATCCAGGTATTTAGGAACTGGACTTTTGGTTCCAAGTGATTAACATCAGCTAATCTTGTGATAGTTACAGTTCAAGCTGCCTCTGAGCAGGGCTTGACAAATAAAGTGTAACTCATCTTTCTCTTGGTGCTTCCTGTTATTTTGCAAAAATACAAGTATTTGGAACATTTAAACACTCATTATAGCCAGGACTGAAGGAAGAGCACCATTAGCCTTTCAAATTTCTGTTTTAGGCCAAAGCTTTGAGGCAGAATGAGCTGAGCAGCCCAGTGATTTTTCTTCTTGCAACACCTTGTTAGGTTGCAGCAAATAAAAATCCCCAATTTTGATTTGGTTTTTCTGGGAGAACAAACACTTTGGATTTTTCCAGGGCCAGGGCTGAGGGTGGCAGCCAATAAAAGCCACTTCAAGAAAGTTCCTCTCCCTTTTCTGCCTCCTTTCCCACAGCCCTTGAAGTTTCCTCTGGTCCTTGCTGTGGGTGATAACTGAGCTGAAAACCATTTGTTACAGCTGGGGGCCATTTGCTTTGTGCTAATTATGGATGAACCAAAATGCAGTTTGTGTGCAGAGATGTGCTGAGGTGTGGTGTGGAGCTGGTAATCAGTAACCTGCCATGGCCTGGTGTGTGCTGCCAGCCCTGAGAGCTGCCAGCAGCAGGGTGCTCTGGAAATCCTCTGTTACACAGGGATGTAGAGTGAATTGGCTGGAACTCCTTGAAAACAGAACTGCTTTTACAGTGCTGATTTTAGGAAATGCATTTGTATGTTATTTTTGGGGGGTTGGTTTTTAGGTCAGTGAAATGTGTCTCTAGCTTGAGTTATACTGATTTTTTTTTTAATTTTAAATCAGCTATTAGGTTCAGTGATTATACTGCAATAGTCTAGGAAATTAATTCAAAAGCCTAATTTTGAATTTTATGGGAATTTGAACCCAGAGGCAACTTCGACATATATTCTCTTGAATTTGTAGACTATTTATTACTTTTATTTCTAAAATAGCAGCTATTTTTTACCCTTGTTTATTTTCCTGAAGTGTCTTGTTGCACAAAGTGCTATCAGACCCAAAGGCTTGGAGAGAATGAGGCAACACCAGATTTGAGATAAAATGCAGATAAGATGGATGGATGGATGGATGGATGGATGGATGGATGGATGGATGGATGGATAGATAGATAGATAGATAGATAGATAGATAGATAGATAGATAGATAGATAGATAGATAGATAGATAGATAGATGTGATACACCCAAATTTATATGTATTCTGGCTTGGAGACCTTCAATATCTCCAAATTTATTTTTGTATTTTAAAGCCAGGAACCTAATAATGAAGTTGAGCAGGAAGCTGTGGCCATAACTCCTTTGCCTACTTCCCCTCTCTCACCATCTACTAAATATTGCAAAGCCCATAAATTGTGAAAGGTGACAAATCAGATTGTTGCTCAAGTATAAGATTGAGACTTGGGGCCAGGAGATTTCAATCCTGCATTACCTGGAATATATATCATTACTGACAGACTTGTTGGGATTCAATTTCTACCAGCTATAAAGTGGGATTCTCAAATTCTGTCGTGCCAGCCTCGTTGCCTTTGATGACATGATACCCTGCTTGGAAAGGGAAGAGCCATCAGATGTGACACAGCTTGGCACCCACCAGCCTTTGGTGCTGTTCCATGGCCCAATGAACTGGGGAAATGTGATCTGGGCAAAGTCTCTGCAGGGTGGGTGGGAAATTGTTCTGAATCAGTGATTGTCTTGGGCTTCCAGGTCAAAATATCACCATCTCTTGATCAAAGCGATCTCTTGATCAAGTGTTTCAACTCAGCACAGCTTTAGGCTGTGTTTGCAGAGACATCTTGGATGTTGGAAGAGGGTGTGCTTATTAAATACAGAGGAACTGATGGTGCTGTGCACATTTCACAGGGTGGAGACCTGGATGCTGAAACATCTTTGGGTGCCTGTGCTGGAAGCAGAGCTTGCAGGACAGGAGGCATTCCTTCACTGGATGTGGCTCTGGAAAAACCTAAGCAGGAGTGTTCCCTGGTTTTGGGCTTGGGTATAACTCTCTTACTGCTCTCCAGTGTTATGAGTATGCTGCTGATTTCACATCCATTTGTGCATTCATTGTGCAAACCAAAGGCAGAGTCAACCTGAGCCTCAAGCCAGGAGAGCTTCATCCCATTCCTTTGGAAAAGTCAGCCCCAGCAAATGAAACCGCTTGAGAGTTGCTCAGGTTTGTGTTTGTTACCCAGTGATGGCAGCAAGAATTGCTCACCTGGGCATGGTGAGAAGTGCTCCTGCCCCTTCCACACTTCTTCACCAAGATCTGAATCTTTTTCACTTAAGTTTTGGATCAGTGTGGGTTACAAAAGCAAGTCTTGTTTCAGGTGAATGATGCTCACGACAAACAAGGAACAGTCATTTGTGGTGGCCTGGAGGACCAGACCAGCTGCTTATTTCACATTAATTTATTATGGCTTCTAAAAAAACCCTAATTATTGAGAATAGTTAAGAGATGAACAGAAATAGGCTCTACCCTGTACTTTATTCTGAGGGTCTGGTCCTCCAGGCCACCACCAAATGACTATTCCTTGTTTGTCATGAGCATCATTCACCTGAAACAAGACTTGCCCTCATAACCCAAACTGATGCAAAATGTAAGTGAAAAAGATTCAGATCTTGGTGAAGAAATGTGGAAGGAGCAGGAGCCTCTCACCATGCCCAGGTGAGCAATTCTTGCTGCCATTACTGGGTAACAAACACAAACCTGAGCAACTCTCAAGCAGTTTCATTTGCTGGGGCTGACTTTTCCAAAGGAATGGGATGAAGCTCTCCAAGCTTGAGGCTCAGGTTAACTCTGCCTTTGGTTTGCACAGGAAAAAACCCCACAACAGCCACAAGAAACTGAGGCCGGGAGGGATTTACTGAGACCTGCTGAGCATGGCAGGAGGTGCCAAATGTCCTCCTGACACCTGTGCTGGGCAGTGAGGTGTCCTGGAGCCACGGAGGTGCTGTGTGACCTCTCCTGGGAGCAGGCACGCTGCAGCCCTGCTGCTCAGGCTGTGCCTGGAACATGCAGCATGCCCTGTGCTCCTGGGAGCACTTCCAGGCCCTCCCTGATAAAGCCAGACCCCAAAATAGGCTGCTATCAGCAGCCTGCTGCCAGGTGCTGCTGGTTTTGTAAGTCCTGGGTCCCACCTCATATCAAGAGGTCTGCAGGGCTGAGGGGAAGATGGCCAAAGGGAGCAGCCCCTAAAAGCCTCCCTTGGAATTTATCTGGTGGATCCTGGGGAGTTCACAAGACAAAAAATGCCATGGGGAAGATGCTACAGGGCTGAAGCCCCTCAGTGGTCACTGGCCTGGAGGCTGGGCCTGCTGTGGTCTTGCACCCAGTCCTTGTGGGTGGATGTGTAAAAGAGAGTCTTACTTTTCTGCTCTGGAGTTCATTGCTTTCTAGGCAAAGCTGGGGGACACCAAACCCTGAGGGTGATGTAAGCAGTAAAAACACCTCAATGTTTTGAAGCTCAGGGGAGAATAGCACTACATTAGGAGGGAAAAGGAGAAATGCCATAGCAGCCCTCAGAAGCTGATGTGACTCTTCCCTACACAGGGGTGTGATGTGCCTAAATCCTTGCACATGCAGGTGGTGTCACTTCCCCGGAGTTTGCAGCTCTGTCTTACTGATATTGTGTCTGCCTCTCCTCCAAGAGCAGCACTAACAGGGCACTCAGCCCCTGCTCTTCTGCCACAGCCTCTGAGCAAGGAGACAGCACATTTACCAGCAGCAGGTCACAAATCTGAACCTGTCTGTGCTGGAGTTTTGGGGCTGTGCTCTAATATATGTTGCCTGCAAGAAGAAGAAAAGGCTGCACCTCTTGCACAACTTCATAGTGGACCTCAAAACAAAGATATTATTTTTTATTCTTAATCTGGTCAGTGCTCACTTCCACCTGCATGCGTACAACACAACAGATAATGCTTTTTAATGCAGACAACTTGTGAATTTGTATGTGCATTGTGAATATGCTTGGGATGGTGTTGAGTGTAGACTTTTAGAACTGCCTTCTGATCCCCTGGCCTGCCTTGGTTTGATCAAGCAGCAGTAAATAGCAGAATCTCCAGTATTTTCCCTAGGACATGAGTAAAATCCAAATGGTCATTTGTTCTCAATGTGTTCTTTTGAGAAGCCACTGACTGAGGACCTGCAAGAGCAGGCACAGCTCAGGCTCTGGACTAACCCATCCTCACTCCCCTGAGCATTTCTCCCCCTCAGGCTCTGGACTAACCCATCCTCACTCCCCTGAGCATTTCTCCCCCTCAGGCTCTGGACTAACCCATCCTCACTCACCTGAGCATTTCTCCCCCTCAGGCTCTGGACTAACCCATCCTCATTCCCCTGAGCATTTCTCCCCCTCAGCTCCTTGGGCTTGGTGGGACATGAGTCAGACCTTTCTCAGATTGCCTTGATTTGGAAGTGGGTGGCTCTGGAGTCCCCCAGGGCCTGCATGAGCATCACCCTGAGCTACAGATCCAGGCAGGAGCAGTTTTTGGAGGCTGAGTGCTTGGAGGCTCAGGGATGCTGCTCCAGGGCCAGTCTAGTTACCAACAGGGCTATTGGTCAGCATGGGAAGGTGGCTGTAAATACAGCAAATAAATGAAAGCAAGCTGAGCTGTGGTGTCAGCAGCAAGTCCTGCTGCTGCTGTCACGGGATGTTGCATCCCAGAGGGATTGGGCTCCCGAGGAGGTGCCGTGAGCCAGCGGGCAAAGCAACAGGGGGAGGCAGAGACCTGGCTGTGCACCCTGCCTGTGCCACCCACCCTGCACGGCCCCGGGCACACCACCTCACCTCCCTCCCTCCCCTCCTGCCTCCCCCCATCCCTGTGAGCCTCAGGGGCTGCACTCACAGCTGCAGGCAGTGCAAGGGATACCGTGAACATGGAATTCACTGCCTGCCAGCGTGCAGAGCAGGATGGAAAATGTTGCGGTGTGACATTCTGGGAGTCCTTTCCTAGCACAAGGTCTATCACAAAGCACTTTGGCTGCCACAACAAAGCTTATTGATCAGCCTCAAGTATTCCAAATTGGGTCTTTCTGCCCGAGAAGGAGCAGGATGGAGAATTGAAGCACTTACAGGGGAGAATATCGTACATGAGTTATTGAGTAACCATCAGCACTGCTCCAGGGCTGCTCCGTTCCTCTGGACTGCATGCAACTTCTGAGCATTTTATCTCTTTCCTTCAGCGTTTTCAGGCATGTGCCAGCTTCTGTAGCATATAAACTAGGTGCTATTTTTATTGAATCTGGCTTTAGTGCTGTAGATTTTTCACACGTGTTTTGGTTTTTTATTGTTGGTCTCATTCCTGAACTTTCTGGCACCTCTAAGTGTGAAATCGGTTATGTGCACGTTGCTTGGCAGATGAATTCCTATTTCTGGGAATCATTTTCCTTCTGAAATGTATTTTTATATTAAAAATGTGATCTGTATCCATATACCGGCCTAAGATTCCAGCCCAGAGATTTCCACAGCCAGAGATCACCACAACAGGGGATGCAGCCTGGAAGGAGACCTCTGCTTTCCAAGCTGTGAGTACTCATATTAAAATCCTGTTTTACTGACCCAACCTCTGCCTCTTGGAGCAGCAAAATCCCCTTCTGATCTGGCACCAGGGAAAAATCAAGACAAATATAGAGGATAATAAGTGATGTCTTCCAGCACTGTCTCCCTGCTGGATCAAGAGAAACCACCCATCTCCTGAGCCTTCCCACCACCAGCTCCATTCCAGCTACTGCCTTGGCAGCTCCCCCTCCTCCCTGCAGCATCCCAGGCCCTGTGGGAAAGGCAGGGGCTCAGGGACCCGGCTGCCCACCCTTCCCAAGGTGCCGTCCCCCCTTTTTCCATCCGTGCACAGGCTGCCAGGGAGGAAGGAGCCGTGGCTGTGTGTGGTTTTCTCGCCCAGGGTGACCTGGAGCACATCTGCGGAGCGCTCCGAAGCAGCAGGAATGCGCTCCGTTAGGACATGATTCATCCTGCATACCGCATGGGTGGCTGCTCAGGGAGAATTTGGCCATTTGCATACGCTGCCGAGACCTTCCCCTTCTCCTCCTTGTTCCCAAAGCCCTGTGCTTCATCCAGAGCCCCTGCAGGGGCTGCACAGCCACAAATCCCTGCCCTGGGCATTGTCCTGGCAGTGCTGCTCCTGGAGTGCCACATGGTGAGGCAGAAACTGCTCCAGCCAGGTCGAAGGATGGCTTTAAATCCTCAGGAAAGCTGGGACAGAGCTGCTGCTCGGGGATCAGTTTGGGATTTGCTCTCTGCAGGCAGGAAAATCCCATCCCGGTTCTGCTCGGGCAGAGGGAGAGCCGCAAACACGACGGAGCCAAGCGCCCGCTTCTGGGAAGGAAACAGGAATTGGGCAAGCAGGCAATTGGCTCTGGCTTAGGGCAGCTCCAGGGTAACTGGATTATTTACTTGGGCAGCTGCAGAGCCGGATCAGCCTGGAGGAAAGAGGGAGATGCTCCCCGGGCTGGGAGGGGATCCCTGCGCTTGGCCAGCGGAGCTGCGATGCCTGGGAAAGGTGGAGGAACGGTGGAAAACAACAAGGTCGTGTCCTAAAACACCAAGGTCACGTCCTAAAACACCAAGGTAATGTCTTAGCAAGCAATAAAATCACGAATTTCATGTCATTAACTCTATCTATTAAAAAAAAAGAACCAACTCCCAGACCTCACCTTGCTCCTTCTGGCCTAAACACAGCTTAAAGGGATGGAAGGGTGTTTTCCTGCTGGCTGTTAATTATCTCTAATGTATCTAAAGCTTCAGTGAGGGAAACTATTTCACCTGCACAGATTAGTCTATTTGGATTTATTGTCGTTCATTTTGGCACCAAAATGGTAACCAGGCAATGCTGGTGCTTGGAAGGCAGATCTGAAGTAATATGGTAATGTGTTTAAATCCTTTAATATCAGGGGAACATAGCATTTCAAGCTGTTCTCAAAAGGCTGCCAAAACCAAGCCTGACACTATGTGAAATGTTTTAAAGAAAAATTTCAACAAATAGGAATTTAGCAAATAGGAGTACACCTACCCAAAAAAAAAGCCCCTGACACAGAAAGCATGCCAATGTCATGGGAGCAACAAGTAAACACTGACTAGTCCTAACTAGCAGGTGGAAGTAGATTTTAATAATATCTAACTAATTATGGGACAAATTCGGTTTGAGACACAAATAGGTTCAATATGAGGTATAAGATTTATGGTTTTTAATTTAGTATTTTAGAATTCTCACAAAACCCCCTCAAGTCAACAGAAAGTCTCATTCTTGCTTAAATAGGGTGCAGATCAAATCTCTGGCAAGCACAGGCCCTCCCAGTTGCCATCACCTTTCATGATGAGTCATTAGAAGCCAAGTTTCTACTTCAGATTGCTTTTCCAACTCAAAATTCAAAGCCCTTATACGACATCCAAACAGAAATATTTACACAAGATGTGTATAAATATAAAGTTTATTCAGTATAGTGTTTAG